>NC_134265.1:320632740-320938365 GCF_031893055.1 Leptodactylus fuscus
ATACTCCTTTCCCAGAATTTTTACCAAGACATATATGGTCTTATAAGTTCCTCACAGTGGCCTCATCTACCTAAAAGGGGCTTTCCCATCTCCTGGTTTCAGTAGCTTTGCCTTCTGTCTCTTCTTCTCACTTCCTGTATCCCCCTCCCCCCACACTTACTGAACAGGACACTATGAAGTATCACAATACTTATGATTACTAGAAATCTATTATAATTACAGATAATATGCATATGCTTGTAGAGAGTGGACTCAGTGTTATCTGTGTGTTTACATAGAGAGATAACATACTCGGTTTTATCAGCAAACTGCAATTAGCTGAACTGATTGTCCTGCTGGCAGAGCTGTGAGTGACTTCACTTGTCCTATCTCACAGGTCCGTGGTTATGGAAACGCTGTGGAAACAATGGGTGGAATAATTTCACATAGCAGGTAAACAAAGCAGTATTGCAAAATCAATATATTTAGGAAAAGTCTTTAATTTACATAAGATACTAGTATAGATAGGATCATTGAGATGGCAATACCCCTTTAATGATGGGGGGAGGTGAGTAAAAAAAAGCAGTTTGTCTCATCATTCATGGGCAACGGACAGTCCCCTGGCCTTCTCTTCAAGCCTCTTATGTCCTCTGACGGATGTAACATGCCCCAGGATCATCGCTGAGTCCTGTGATTGGGAGTCAGTGGTCAGGTTGAATATGCAAAAATGCTGCTGCACACACTTTTGAAGAAAATGCAATTGATTTATTTACAAGAAAAAATCCTGTTTACAATCGTTGTTCCATTGGACATAAGAAAAAGTCGGCATGTATGAGAAATAATAGATCAATGTTCAATGATTCGTGCGGGCAGTGCGCGGCAAACACACAGACCCCATTATAGTCTATGGGGTCCATGCGCTTTAACTGCACAGCGCTTGCAGTTACGCTGATATTCCGTTCGGGGAAGTCCTCCTGTGGACTCCTTCGAACGGGAGGCAAGCGCTAATGTGAACCGGCCCTTACTCGTCTTGCAGAACCAGCATTGATTGGCCGAATGCTATAAACTGTATAGCATTCGGCCAATCAACGCTGGTTCTGCAGCAGACTAATCCTTGCTAGTTGGGAGAGCTGGCAGCTTACGGTTATGCGGGAGCTGACTTTTTCTCATAGGAATGCATTGACCAGCGTTGATTGCCCAAATGCTTTACAGTGTACAGCATTCGGCCAAACAACGCTGGTTCTGCCTAAGGCTCGTCTGTGATGAGGCAGAGTCTAAGATCGGACCACAATGGACACTGCTGACTGCTGTGGTCCGATCTTAGACTCTGCCTCCTCACAGATGAGCCTCCAGCAGAACCAGCGTTGATTGGCCGAATGCTGTACGCTGTATAGCATTCGGCCAATCAAAGCTGGTCAATGTATTTCTATGAGAAAAAGTCAGATCCCGCATAACTGCAAGCTGCCAGCTCTCCTGACTAGCAAAGATGAGCCTGCTGCAGAACCAGCATTGATTTGCCAAATACTATACACTGTATAGAATCCGTCCAATCAACGCTGGTTCTGAATCGAATCTTTACTGCGAATAGCGAATAGTATTCGAACGAGTGCGAGTATTTTGAATATCATAGTATTCTATTGAATACCTACTCGATCGAATACTACTCGCTCATCTCTAGTGCTTACATTAACAAGTTCATGAGTACATGTCTGGTTGCTATGTATAGCCTTCTTTATCAACCTTTGCAACATCTATTTTGCTTGCATTTTCCTTAATTGAAAACCCTTTTAATACAGGAACCACAACCAGCAATTCATGTTTTCACTGAAGTCCTGGTGAATGAGTTCACTATTCAATCCAAATATGTTTTTGCCTATTTCAATTAACATTTTTATCACCGCTCATGTTCTTTTCAATTTCCTTGTCCGTAAAGATAAAATTAATTATACTATTACATTTCCAATTGTACAATATATGAAGATATCAGTGTTTTAAAAATACACACTGCATATCTGAATTTCAATGTGGGGAAATGCAATGTCCTTTACACTGGCATAACTCTAATATATTCAACTATTATAAGGTCTACTCGGGAAAATCCTATTAAATCCTATTCACTTCATCACATTGCCTACAACCAGCCACAGTGTTTAACACAATAGTGTCTGCATGGTCTTCTCTTTCACCTTTTCTCTTTTATTCTGGACTATTCTTAGCTTGGTTGAGTGCACTGGTTACTTTATGTTCTATAAAATGTATTGCCTATTAGTGCTATGGTATCTGACCAGAGCTGGATATACTGTACTCATTTTGCTCAAATCTAAAAAGTGTATGGGCTTATTGTTTACATGTTACGCGTTGCATTCATGGCTTTTTATTTTCTTTTGGCTCTTGTCTCTTTTTTACTATCTTACAGATCCTCAGTCTTGTTACTCTTCTAGCTCTCTTTTCTATTACTGGGGACATATCCACAGTGTAGGATGTTGGACATTAAACCCTTCAGGACCAAGCCAATTTTTGTTTTTGCATTTCCTTTTTTCCCTCCCCACATCCCAAGAACCATAATTTTTTTCATTTCTCAGTTCCTGTGCGATGTAATGGGAAGCTGGAAAAAAAAAATTAGGATGAGAAAAAAACATATTTGCGCCAATTTCTTATGGGTTTAATTTTTTTTTTCAATTTGGATTGTGAGCCCCATATAGGGATCACAATGTACATTTTTTCCCTATCAGTTTGTGTTTGTAGGATGGGAGGAAATTCATGCAAACACAGGGAGAACATACAAACTCATTGCAGATGTTGTTCCTGGCTGGATTCAAACTCAGGACTCCAGCGCTGCAAGGCTTCTGTGGTAACTACTGAGCCACTGTGGGATTAATTTATACAGCATTCATTACGTGGTAAAAATAACATGTTACCTGTGTACTGTGGGTCACTACAGTACAATCACAGTGATACCAAGTATATGTAGTATTTTTAATTTTTGATACCTTTTAAAAAAATTTAAGCTTTGCAAGACAGAAAAATTTCTATGTTCTTACACCTGTAACATTTTTCTAATTACATTTATGGACCTGGGTATACAGGACAAGATGCCGATTTTATTGATACCATTTTGTGACGGTCTGATGGTTTATCTCTTTTTATTCAGGCAAATTGTTGAAAAAACAGCCGTTTGCTCATTTACATTTTTTTTTCCTCAATACAGCATTCACTGTATGGGATAAATATCTTTATATTTCTTACCCCACCCATCCAAAGCCAGAAAGAGTAGTTGGGGTGAATCTGCAGTCTCAACTTTCTGATGTGTTCTACATATGTGGTCTGGAAATATGTTGCAATTCATTGGCATACTGTAGCTAGGTTTAAAAGGGGAAGAAGGACAGCTTTAACACTTTAAGGATGCCTCTACCTTCCAAAAATTCCTAACTTTTTAATTTCTTGGTCAACATAACTATGTAAGGGCTTATGCTTTGCATGATGAGATTTGCACCATGACTGCTGAGACCAATCCCAAAAAAAATCCCACATAGTGAGCTTCAGTAAAAAAAATAAACACTGCAGAAATGACCGCATATTTTTCCACAGTGTTTTTCACAGAGTTTTTCCTTTGTGGACTCTATTCCTCTATTATAGCTATACCAGCCAGCATTTCCATGAGTATATTTGACATGCTGCAATTTACAAAAAATGAGTGTTTTTGAAATTGCAGCAGATTTTTTTCTTCAACTTGGGGCTTGGCTTCAAACTATATTAGTAAATATTGGTAGAATTTTTTTTTTTTTTTTTTAAATGGTAGACTAAAATGTTAGCAATAATTCCTTGCAGTCTTCTATGCAATATAATATTTCACATAGTAATTTTTTACCCTAGCCATAGATCGATGACCTTGACAAAGAGGTTAAGCAAACTCGACTAAACAATTAACTCTGGTTTGACTAGCTGATCAATACTCTGTACAATGACAGTCTAACAGTCGGATACAAACATAATCATAATAGATAATCAGATCATCCATTACTGTAAAAACAATGACATAACCACTTTGTTTAGTAAGATTATGACAGCAGGGAATAAAGGTTTTCTAGAGTAGGTTTAAGTAGAGTCGAATTTGTCAATTACCTCTTCAAGGCCACCTAGTTCTTGCATTGGAATAATGTAAAACTACAAAACGCAGTGGGGTGCAGTTCTTTAGTGGATTTGTAAATGATGTACTTACATACAGTATCTTTTATTAGCAAAGTTTCTATTGTGTGCTTTGTTCAGGTCTTTTGGGCATGAACAATGAATACTGGTGAAAAGCAAAAAGCGAAATAGTTAATAAAAAAATAAAAAAAAACTTTGAAGATATCATTAGTGTAAGTTAATTTAAGAAAACGTAATATGTTATCTTAGAAAAATGCTGCTTTCTCCAATTTGTTTTTTCGCCACTCCTTCTCCTCCTGAACTTTCACTCCAAAATCTCTGCTTAATCTCTCTTGCTGTAAAAAGTTCATGATACTGGTGACTTCTTAGGCCGGGTTCACACAGAGTATTTTGGTTCGTAATGTGGAACGTAGACGCCGCGGGAGCTTTTGCGGGCCGTATACGCTCCCATTGTTTTCAATGGGAGCCTGTACCGTATACGCGGCGCTATTTTGCGGCTGCCACAAAATCACATCCGCAAAATTGCGCCGCATATACAGTACCGGCTCCCATTGAAAACAATGGGAGTGTATACGGCCCGCAAAAGCTCCCGTGGTGTCTACGTTCCACATTACGAATCAAAATACTCCGTGTGAGGGGCCACACGGTGGCTCAGTGGTTAGCACTGCAGCCTTGCAGTGCTGGGTCCTGGTGTTCAAATCCCGCCAAGGACAGAAAACCATCTGCAAGGAGTTTGTATGTTCTCCCTGTGCTTGCATGGATTTCCATCCCATATTCCAAAAAAGACATACTGATAGGAAAAAATGTACATTGTGAGCTCTACGTGGGGCTCACAATCTACATTAAAAAAAAAAAAAAATACTCCGTGTGAATCCGGCCTTATATTGTATAGAGACATTTGGGTTCCAGGATCAGGTAGAGATTGCTAACTCTGTATCCCCTATGGTTGCTCCCCTGACTGCAGGTCATCAAAGAATCTTATGACATAGAAGTCTATGGTGGGGTATGGTTGAAGTGGAAGCAGTAACTTAGAGAGAAATAAGAGACACAGCCTTCTGCAGCTGAATGGGAAGTTTCTATGTGTATCTCACCCCAAGAGCTTTACTCACATGAGTACAAGTCAACATTCTTGAACAATATTTAATATGATCCTGCTGATGCTTCTGGGTGAGAGGTAGAGATTCTCCTACTCTATGTGCAGCCTAAGTCTCTAGCCCCACATTGCAGAAATGCAGCTTTTTTTCTTGCAGATTTTGTTGTGGTTTTTGAGCCAAAGCCAATAATGGCTAGAAAGGAATGGGAAATATATAGGAATCTCTTATACTTCTACCTTCTGCTTAATCCACTTCTGGCTTTGGCTCAAAAAAACGCAACAAAATCTGCAACAAAAAAATCTGTGTTTCTGCAACGTGGGACCTCATCCTTAAAGGAGACATAATAGCAGGTAGTCCTCCCCTGCCAGCTCATGCAGAATTGAAAATTAATGATAGAACATACAGAAGTAGAGCTAAAGCTAAAAATACAAAATATAACTTGTATAATAACAAGAATAGTCTCACCCTTCATATACACTCTTCTGTTGCAAATTTAGATGATAAATGTGATACATGACTTTAGTGAAACATCTCTTTTTTTCTTTAAAAAAAAAAAATGTACTAAACATTTGGCATAAATGGCATCAAAGCAATAATTTAGCCTCAGTCCCTCTGTGTCACATAATATCACAATAGATATAAAAATGTAATTTCTCTTTGTATGTATTGACAGATGCATTAGAGAAAGATTTGTAATTTTACTCATATATCAAAGGGGACCTTTCATGTCTACGGGGTGGATATGGTTTTATATACCACTAGAAAGCCGACAGTGTTCTGAATTCAGCCCACAGTCGGCTTTCCTGTTATGTGCCCCAGGGCAAGAGCTATCGGTGCCCTTTCTGATAGCTGTTCACTGTCAGAAGGGTGTTCCTGACAGTCTAACTGGGAATGCCCCTCCTGACAGTACTGTCCGTAGTAAAATACTGTCAGAGGGGCGTTCCTTACTCCCCAGCCATGACTCTGAGCGGTGAGGAATGCCCCCCACCCTCCTGACAGTACTCATCCATAGACTAGTACTGTGGGAGCAATTCTCACTGCTTAGTGTCATGGCTGGGCAGTAAGGAACGCCCCCTCTGACAGTATAGCGCTACACACAGTACTCGCCAGGAAGGGTGTTCCCAGTTAGACTGTCAGGAATACTCTACTGACGGTGAACAGCTATTGGTAACGGCATTGGGGCACATAACGGGATAGCTGACAGTGAGCTGAATTCAGTGCACTGTTGGCTTTCAAGTGGTATATAAATTGGCATGTGCCCGAGGACATGAAAGGTCCTTTGTAAGTGGCATGCCTAAGAGGAGCTGGAAAAAGCGACAAATGTTATAAACATATGAAAAATATTGTTGCACATGTATACAACCCATCAAGTCATTTCAGGAGTATACAATTGTACCCATTTTTTTATTATTTATATGCAAATGTGCAGAAAACTGTGAAGGGTTGCTTTTATTGGAATATATTGCATTTTTCAATGGTACTATTTTATGGTATACATAACGTATTAATTGACTATTTACTTTTTGAGGAGATAAGAGATGCAAGTAAGGTAGTAATGCTACTATTGTTTTTCCACCATTTTTCTTCTTCTGTTTTCATGTAGTAAAAGTATCAGCTAAACTTAATTTCTTATTCAATGGATGTATAAATCTCTATGAAGTTAACTCCTCCTAAATTCTTTATCTTCTCAAGTCACAGAAATAGTTGCTAAGCCCAACCATTCTAGATTCAGAAATCTTAGATGGCCTATACTTATTCTAGATCGCCATGGACAATGGATATTACTCTTTTACATCAAAACCAACACTAAATATTACAGGAATACTATCACAAACCCTAAATCTATCCTATGTAAAAATTCATGAGCAGTAGAATATTAATCAGAGTCTATCAGAGACATAGTAACATAGTAGATAAGATTCAATGAAGACACAGGTACATCAAGTCCAACCCTACAGTGTTGATTCAAAGGGTAGTAAAAATTCCCATGAAGCTGATGCCCATTGCCTGTCGTTATGCAAATAACAAAGGTGTTTAAAAAGTTAAACTTAAAACATTATGGATTTTTTTTTTAATTTGTGCATTTTGGATGATTATTAGGGTTGAGCTGATCTTGAGATTTCAGGATTAGAGATGAGCGAACACTAAAATGTCCGAGGTTCGAAATCCAATTCGAACAGCCACACACTGTTCGACTGTTCAAATGGATTTTGAACCTCATTATAGTCTATGGGGGGAAATGCTCGTTTCAGGGGTACGCAAAATTTGATAAAATTATACTTACCAAGTCCACGAGTGACGGTCGGGCTGGATTCTCCTTGAAGTCTTCTCCCGGCGCAGCGCCCCTGCGGCGTCTTCCAGCTGGAATTCACTCTGCCTAGGCATCGGGGCCAAGGCAGAGTCGACTGCGCATGCGTGGTCGGCTCTGCCCGGCCCGACGCCTGAGCAGAGCTGACTGCGCATGCCCGGATTCCTAGGCAGAGTGAATTCCAGCCAGAAGACGCCGCGGGGACGCTGAACGGAGAAGACTTCTAAAGGTAAGAGAAGAACCAGCGTTGATTGGCAGAATGTATAGCATTCTGCCAACCAACGCTGGTTTTACATCGAACCTTAAACTTTGAACAGCTAGTAGTGTTCGATCCAGTACGAGTATTTTGAATACCGTAGTATTCGATTGAACACCTACTCGATCAAACACTACTGGCTCATCTCTATTCAGGATCTTTTTTAAAATCCGATTTCTGATCATTTTCCATCAGAACCCAATCCCGATCCTGATTCCAATCCTAATGCAAGTCAATGGGATTTTTAAATGATCGAAAATCAGATTTTAAAAACGATCCTGTTCACTACACAGCATGGAGTCCAAAAATTGAAGGCTTCAATTTTTGGACTCAACGCTGTGTAGTGATTAAAAAATCCCCTGGCTACTTAGTCTCCTTCATTTACCTACACAGAATCGCTGCCGCTCCCCGTTGTTCTTGCTCCTCTTCTCTCTAATTCACATGCCTGCAGAAAGCTGTGCAGTAGTAGGTGGGAGTAGGTGGGGCTTGTCGTGGCTTAGGAGAGAGTGGGTGGGTACAGGGTGGGGAGACGTGAGTGCATCACTTACGTCTCCTCTCCCAGTACCCGCCCACACTCTCCTAAGCCACAAGCCCTGCCTTCTCCCAGCATCAGAAACACTAGCCCCAGGAGGCGGGGGCTAACACGGCGCTCTGCAGGCACGTGAAGTAGAGAGAAGAGGAGTGAAATTAACAGGGAGCAGCAGTGGCAACGCTTCTGTGCAGGTAAGTTGAGCGATCGGGATCGGAATTCCATTCACAATCTTTTTTAGGCGGGATTGCAACCCGATCGCGATCATGAAATTTACTCGATCGTCAATCGGGATATGATCTCTTTCGTTCTCGATCGCTCAGCCCTAATTATTATTTCTTGGAATCTGTAACATTAGTAATAAACTTCTCCCATTGTAATATCACATGCCAGGTAATCTTTGTACTGCTACATTTGAGACAGTAAGATGTACTACATTATATTTAAATGTGAATGAACGTGAAGCAGAAATCTGTGAAGCACTCTTATCTGTTTTACCTCCAATCAGTCATTTGACAGCTATTTATGCTATTTATATAATGGATGCTGTCACTGGAATCAATGCATTCAACCATAAAACACTAGTTCCTGAATTTTCTCATTATCGCTTTAACAAGGGTATGCATGAAAAGCTGACATGAAGGTAGCAGTGCCATCTTTAAAGTTCTTTGAATGCAAACATAGTTACGTAGATATAAAAGCCATCCCACACACATTCAGTAATACAGAGATCGGTGTGTGATTACTGCTCTGTTTATGATGCTCCTCATAATGCTCAAAAACCTTATGGATACAGTTCTCTGTTTCAGCAGATGCCGGAAATGTACTTTATGTGAAAATAAAACACGTCTAGAACCGCGGTTGTATTTCCAATGCAGAGCACAAGGTCTAATGGTTTATTTCCTCTTATGAAAAACATTATGTCACTGTACGAGTCTGCATTAGGACTCAGCCCTTTAACATCCAGCTGACATTTTACTGTGACATTGTTGTCTGGCAATTTAGCTATCTAGCCATAAAACAGGCTATAACACTTCTGAAAAAGATTTAACAACAGACAATGCATGCCTTGTAAACAGCATGTAAAGAAGAATCAGCAAGTGAAAACATTGCTGAATATATCAGGATCAGATCTTATACCAAAAAGGTACAGATACTGTATAGGGTTGGGGCAATCAGTTCGCAACAAACCAGATGTTCCAAATATTCCAAATTGTTTGGTTTTTAACCCCAGAATATAGTAGGTGTAGGCTTAAGGGAGGTGTAAAAAATAAAAAACATATTTCCTTGCCTCTTTCCAGCCTCCTTCCAGCATCCGGCAATCTGTGTCATGAGCTATCGGCGTGCCCATCTCACCTCTAAGACCCAATCAAAGACCTGGGGTCCATGATGTCACAGAAGAGTGCTAGCTGCAGACTTTGGCACTCTTCTGTGATCTCACCTGCCCAGAGGAGGAGGACACAGATCGCAAGACGATGCAAGGGGCCTAAAAGAGGTGAAGGAAGATTAAGTAGAAAAGTTTTTTATTTTTTACATATCCCTTGGGCCTGTACGTGTTATACTCTGGGGTCTCAAGAGACCCTGGAGTATGATAATTTCATGTCCGGTTCTATCTCAACAAGTTCGGACACCAGACGCATGAGATGTTCAGTTTGATTCCTTGCTCAGAGTTTTTTGTTGCTCTGTCTGAACTCTTTTCTATTATCTCGCCTCTGTAATTGAATTTTGACCACTCCCATCTCCTGCACCTTGTTCCCCTCTGTTCATAAAATAGTTAATCTTAGCCCTGCCTTTGTGATTGACAGCCTGTCTATCAATCAAGTCTGGGGCAGGTCCTGGACTTCCTATATACAGGTCATCAGCCCACACAGGTTTGCTGGCTATTGTGACTCTGTGACTTTATCCTTACTAGTAGATATTGCCATTTAGAAACATTTAATAGAAGCAGAAGTGGTCAAAACTCATGTAATAATAATCTTATTATGAATATGTAAATCAGCCACAAGTGCATTGGGGGTGGAGTCTGATTTACCAGTTCTGCTTAAAGGGATTCTCCCATCTCAGTCTTTCAGCCAGGTTGCATGCAGTGTCTGCTTCACACTTCCAGTATTTATTCTTCCCCTCCCCCCTTCTGAATGGGACAAACAACACTTAAGCAGAGCAGATAATATACACATTCTTGTACAGAACAGACTCTGTGTTATCTGTGAGTTTACATAGAGAGAGAACAGACCAGGCTTTATCAGAAAAGTGCAATTAGCTGTTGGCACTGAGTTAGTGTGCCAACCAGGCCTGAATGGACAGGCTTATGGTAAACGTCAAGTCTTAGACACAGATCAGGCCTAAGACTCCTTGAGAACTGTAAATATTTTAATGGGCCCTAATTTTTTTATGAGAGACGTTTTATTGGGATGTTAGGTTTTTCATAGTGAAGCAGTTTTGTGTATGGTATCCAAACTTTTGCCGCTATCTTACTTATTACACGCCATCCAAACAGTCTTCCTCTCCTTGAATTTTACAAGACAAGACAAGGAATGCGTCAAAGGTTAGCATGTACATATAGATGATTACCTATAGTTACAGGCTAAATAGCTGAAATACAGTTTTGTCTCCAACACTACCATCATCATCATGCAAAAAATAATCTTCTGTCTCTTGTATGTGACTAGAAAGAAATGTAAGAAAGTAAGAGTGAGAAATAACCCCGTGTTTACAATGACAGCATAATTACCATAATTACCATACCATAATTACTCCAAGGCCATTAATTACAACTGGCACAATCTGGATCGCTTACAGATATAAATGTATACAGCATAAATCTTTCCGAAGATGTTACTGCAAACTATTGAAAATTACTTCTAATAATAATAATATGGACAAGTGGACAAAGTGTGATTAATAAAAAACAAGCAAAGATTCTGTTTTATGTTCCAATGAGCTTTATTTCTAATGTCTCTTTATTCTAGTCAGTCCATATGACGCATCTACTCCTTGAAATTTTAAAAATAATTTTGTAATATTGCAGTGGTTATACAACTGTCTAAAAGGGAATGTTCTATATCACCCCTTATTATATAAATTAAGAATATTTTTTTTCAAATAATTTTTATTTCAGAGGATATATTTTTTATTCCGTTTTCTTTTTATGATCAGGATGGCAACCATCGAGCCTGCTTCAGAGATTTGCCTTAATCCCTTCCCACTACAGACACATTTTTGCATTTGTGCTCTCCAAGACGTGACATTTTATTTCTGATTACAGAGCTGTATGAGGGCTTATTTTTTGTGGGACAAATTGTACTACATAATAGCACTTTATTCTGTGCAATGTACAGGGAAACTGGAAAAATTCAGAAAGGGTAGAATTGGGAACAAATTGAATATTTCAAAGGCTGAACTACTGCTGTTTCCACCATCTAAAAGATATGTCCCTGATATATCCATTGCAGTATCCGGCCTTACTATAGCTCCTAGGCAGCAGGCCCGCTGCTTGGGAGTTGTGTTTGACTCAGATCTTTCCTTCACCCTCCACATCCAATAACTCTCATGCTCATGTCATCTCCACCTCAAAAACATCTCTAGAATATACCCTTTCCTTACCAAAGATAGAATAAAGACACTTATTATTGCCCTTATTCACTCTCGCCTTGACTACTGCAAGGGTCTTCCCCTTACTAAACTCTCCCCTCTAGGCTCATCTATCAGTCTAGACGCTACAGCGATGCTCCGGGCTGTGACATTCGCTACATTGGCTGCCTATTCGTTACTGAATACAATATAAACCATTCACCCTCATCCACAAGGCTCTCCATAATACTGCACCTGCCTAAATTTCCTCCCTCATCTCGGGTCTATCGCCCAACCTGTACTTTCCATTCACTCAATGACCTAAAACTATTAGAACCTCCCACGCTCGTATACAAGTCTTCTCCCGAGCTGCACCACTTCTCTGGAATGCTCTATCCTGGACAATCAGATTAACTCCCAATTTCTAAAGCTTCAAGTACAAACTAAAGACACATCTTTTCAGACAGGCCTATCACAATTCCTAATGTAAACTCTTTCACAGTTAGAATCCCTAAAACAGACCCTCCTCTGTACCTGCTCCTACAATACTCCACATGATATGATGCCATTTCAGACTAACTTTGTATGTCCAGCACAATCTGCACGTTAAAGGACACGACTGGTGACGGCTCAGACAGTTTTATGTTTGTTCAATGACAGTAACCTCTATTACAAAATTGTCTGGCCATTGTATAAGTAATGCTACCTCCGATGCCGCCCCTGCTACCTTTTGTGTCACCCCCTATACCTCATAGATTGTAAGCTCTTGTGAGCAGGGCCCTCAGTCCCATTGTGTGAAGGGACTATTTCTTTGTAATGTATCTTTTGGTCTGTACTTGAACCCTACAAATTGTACAGCGCTGTGGAATATGTTGGTGCTATATGAAGAAGAAGAAGAAGAAGAAGAAGAAGAAGAAGAAGAAGAAGAAGAAGAAGAAGAAGAAGAAGAAGAAGAAGAAGAAGAAGAAGAAGAAGAAGAAGAAGAAGAAGAAGAAGAAGAAGAAGAAGAAGAAGAAGAAGAAGAAGAAGAAGAAGAAGAAGAAGAAGAAGAAGAAGAAGAAGAAGAAGAAGAAGAAGAAGAAGAAGAAGAAGAAGAAGAAGAAGAAGAAGAAGAAGAAGAAGAAGAAGAAGAAGAAGAAGAAGAAGAAGAATTAGAGATGAGCGAACACTAAAATGTTCGGGGTTCGAACCCCATTATAGTCTATGGGGGGAAATGCTCATTTCAGTGGTACGCAACATCCGATCAAATTCTACTTACCAAGTCCATGAGTGAGGGTCGGGCTGGATTCTCCTCCCTGCGCAAGGTCCCCGCATCCTCTTCCGGCCTTGAATTCACTCTGCTAGGCATCGGGCCTGGGCAGAGCCAACGGCGCATGCCCGCACTACAAAGAGCTCATCAAATTAAGATCCTGACAGCCGGAGGAGCAGTACCGGACCGCACTGGGAGGACTCCAGAGCACTGGGGACAGGTGTGTATGATTTTTTTTTTTTTTTTTTTTCACCTCCCACAGCCTATTTAACATATAAAAAATGTGCTTGAGACTCTCTTTAAGCATTTGGCAACCTATTGACAACAGATTTCTCATAATTCAAATAGTTGTTTAAGTGATCTTGAGTACATTGATGTGACCATGAGTATATACAATGGTGGATTTATGAAGCAGTTCTTGTTCTGAGTTTTCAGACTGTTACAATTTGCTGATGCAAGGCAAGGGTCACATAGCCTCTGCAATAAGGACGTCATGAAGTGCCCTATGGCTAAAACAATTGCAATCATAGCATTGTAGATTATGTATCATTTGTATACTATAACATGGGCAATTACATATAAATGATGCCCCCAAGAAAACTAGTACCACTTTATGATCTGATGCAGCTTGTATAGTCTTCAATCGCCGCTATTGTTCGGTATCTAGCACACAGCACATCTTTTATCCTTTCAATCATACATTTGTATGCGTACTTGAAAAAGGTTTTTTGAGGTTAAATGTTGTTTATTTTTGCTTAGTGAAAAGAAAAACTACAATTTAGATGTTGATTGGAAATTTACATACTGTATGTACTTGTATATTGAGGTAATGGTGGAACACGAGTACAAGGTGTGCAGACTAACTGGGAAGTGCGATGTAAAGCTTTACATTGAATATATTCACCTTTTATCACCAGATAACAGACAGCATGTCATAATATGGAAACAAACAAAAAATAAATAGAGGGAAAAAAAAGCAAAAATTAAATATTTTCAAGCAAAATTCCAATAATGACAAAATTATTGGCACCCTCAAATTAATATTTGGTTGCACATCCTTTGGAAAAATAACTGAAATGAATCACTTCCTATAACTATCAACAAACTTCTAACATCTCTCGACTGGAATTCTATACCTCTATTCTTTTGAAAACTGTTCCAGATCTCTCATGTGTGAAGGGTGCCATCTGCCAACAGCAATTTTAAGATCTCTCCAAAGATGTTCAATGGGATTTAGATCCAGAGCCATTGCTGGCTCCTTCAGAAATCTTCAATGCCTTGTTTCCATCCAGTTTTGGGTCCTTTTTTGGGTGCGTTTTGAGGTATGTTTGGGGTCATTGTCCTGCTGGAAGACCCATAACCAAGGACACAATTCCATCTTTCCGACACTGGGCTTTGCATTGAGACCCATAATCCTTTGTTAATTGTCAGATTCCATGATGTCTTGCACACAGTCAATGGCACCCAGTGCAAAAGGCAGCAAAACAACCCCCGACCACTCTATTTGACTGTTGGTACCATGTTCATTTCTTTGTAGGTATCATTACATTTTCCACAAACAGTAGAATGATGTTCTTTACTAAAAAGCTCTATCTTGGTTTTAAGATGTTTTCCCAAAAGGATTTTGGTTACTCACATACTTTTTGGCAACCGCAGTGTAGCTTTTTATGTCTGTGTCAGCAATCGAGTCCTCCTGGGTCTCCTGAAATAGCATTTCATTTAATTCAATTGTCAACAGATAGGTCGTGCTGATGCTGATGCCCCCTGAGCCTGCAGGGCTGCTTGAATTTCTTTGGAACTTGACTGGAGCTGTTTATCCACCATCCGGACTATCCTGCATTACAACCTTTCATCAAATTTTCTCTTTTGTCCACGTCCAGGGAGAATAGCTACAGTGACATGAGGTTTTTTTTTTTTTTTTTAATGTAGATTGTGAGCCCCACATAGAGCTCACAATGTACATTTTTCCCTATCAGTATGTCTTTGGAATACGGGATGGAAATCCATGCAAACACGGGGAGAACATACAAACTCCTTGCAGATAGTTTTCTGCCCTTGGCGGGATTTGAACACCAGGACTCCAGTGCTGCAAGGCTGCAGTGCTAACCACTGAGCCACCGTGTGGCCCCTAGTGACATGAGTTTTATACTTCTTGATTATGTTGCGCACCATGGGCAAAGGAACATCAAGATCTCTGGAGATTGTTGATATTTTTCCACATTTTTAGTTCTCAAATCCTGACACAGTTCTCTTCTTCTTTTTCTGTTTTCCATGCTTAGTGTGGCACACACAGACACACAATGCAAAGACTGAGTCAACTTATCTCCTTTCTATCTGTTTTCTGGTGTAATTTTTTGATTACCCACACCTGTTACTTGCCACAGGTGAGTTATTTACCCACAATTTGTTTTGGACTCATTGATTTCACTGTTATTTAATCTTAATAGTTGTTGTATAACAGATTTCCAAACTAAGTATAGAAAAGGAAAGAATAAGAGATATAACTGTGTTACAAACTATCTTTCATGATTTTTCATATTTTACCTTTTTGATAGAGAAAATAGCGTTAAAAATATACTGTAATGTGTTACTTGGAATAAACCATGAAAGATTAACTCCCCCATATAGTTCCATATTCAGAATTTGTCACAATTTTCAGAATTACAATCCATGAATTATTTTACAATCCATTATTCTTTGTATTTTTTTAAATCTTTTTTATCACCCAGTTGCACCAGCAGAGTTCCAACTAGGTCTAAATGGGTCTATGGGGTTTGCCTATGTCTAAATTAGTCTAAAGGCCGGACAAAATTACTTACTATTTGGTTGCACACCCTTTGGAAAAAAATAACTGAAATAAATCACTTTCTATAACCATCAAGAAGCTCCTTACACCTCTCAACTGGAATTTTGGACCACTCTTCTTTTGAAAACTGCTCCAGGTCTCTCATATTTGAATGTTGCCTTCTCAGCAATTTTAAGATCTCTCCACAAGTGTTCACCAGAATTTAGATCAATTTTGGTTAGCAATTCCTTAGTCAGTTCTCTTCTCCTCTTTCTGTTTTCCATGCTTACTGTGACCCACACAGACACACAATGCAAACATTGCTTCAACTTCTCTCCTTTTTTATCTGGTCTCAATTATGATTTTTATATTGCCCACACCTGTTACTTGCCACAGGTGAATTGGAACACGCATCCCATGCTTGAAACAAAGTTATTCACCCACTATTTTGAAAAGCTGCCAACAATTTTGTCCATACCATTTTTGGAGTTTTGTGTGAAATTATGTCCAACTTGTATTTTTTTTTTTTTTTGTTCAAATTCTCAAAAAAGAAATAAACATGTGTATAACAAAATATGTATAATGGTAATAATTTTGGAGGAGAAATACTTCATTTTCTGGAAAAAATTCAGGGGTGCCTACACTTACGGCCATGACTGTATCTGCCTTTGTGTCCAATCGTTTATGGTATATTTGTATATAGTAAGTGTGTATCACAATGTGTACATAAATATACTGTAAGTACTCTAAACATGGATATGTAAAGGTAATTATATGTGGTTTTGTGCAAATATTATTATTATTTTTTTTTTTTTTGCAGATTTATTAGTATACCCCATCTCCCCTCTTCAAAAATCCTTCTTATGCTCCTAAACAGGTGACTAGATTAGGTTTTAAAAAAAACCTCAATTTTAAAGAAAAACTTAACTTTTTTGCAGAAATTTATTGTGTCCCAGAGATAAAATCTATGTAAGAAGTTTACAAATATTTTTCTGTACTTTTTTTTGCACTGATTTAGAATTAGCTGATGTTTTCTTCTCCAACCTTGTCTAAATCTCCGTTTAGCATTCTACTAGTTCTCTTGTAACCAGAGAGAAGTGCATTTGGGAGCTCAGATGACAGCTGCACTAACCTGTCAGGGTTCATGTCTGAAAGTGAAGTGGAGAAGAGATAGTTTTACTAAAATCTTTAAAGTTTGCAGAATTTTCAAAACAGTTATGGATGAAGAAAAAAAAATATATAGATCTAAACAAATATTTTAACATATATGTATTTATACGTATATAATCCTGGATTGTTGCAATTCTGGATTCTCTGTATTGTCACTGTTAAAGTTATTTATCTTGTTTGTTACTTTTTATTATGTTATTATGTTATCCCTAAAAATCTCAATAAAATCAATTGACAAAGAAAAGAAAATGCGTCCAATATAAGTAAAACAAAACTTTAGAGCAAAGTAATAACATTTATGTCAGATTTTGTAGATTTAAATGTTGAAAGCAGATGTTAGTGAAGTGTTGTCTCCGCAATGAATCATCACTGTACAATAATATCACATGCACATAAGGCTGATTCAGTTTACACCAGAGAATGGCTCAGATTAATAATTCTTCACAATGGTCATAAAATGTTCAGGTGGCATCATCTTAATAATAATAAAGAGAGAATTATAGAAGAAAATAAAGCAAGCCTTCCCTCTTATAGAAAAAGTCAAAATAACTCAGTTACACCTTATTTATAATCCTTCCACATAAAGGGAATGTGTCATCAAGTGTCCTATTATTTTTAATCCAAGCTTTTATGAGAAACTTATTTTTTATAAATTATTTTACCTATCTATCTATCTATCTATCTATCTATCTATCTATCTATCTATCTATCTATCTATCTATCTATCTATTCATCCATCCATCCATCTAACTATCTATCTTATTTTTTTTTTTAATGTACAATATCCTGCAATTTTCACTTTGTCCACTAATCCTAATAGCAGACTTTAATTTGAAAATTCTGTAGGGGTTTTCATTGCAGCAGTGACCTCATTTACATTACAAACAAGACAAAATGTATCACAATAGAAGTTAACACTTCTACAGATAACTGATAATGACTAGAGATGAGCGAGTAGTACTCCGAATAGGAATTCGATCGAATACTACGGTATTCGAAATACTCGTACTCGATCGAGTACCACTCGCTGTTTGAGTGTAAAAGTTCGATGCAGAACCAGCATTGATTGGCCGAATGCTATACAGTCGGCCAATCAATGCTGGTTCTTCTCCTACCTTTAGAAGTCTTCTCTGTGCAGCTTCCCCGCGGCGTCTTCCGGCTCTTCATTCACTCTGCTAGGCATCAGGCCTGGGCAGAGCCGACTGCGCCTGTCTGCTTGTAGTGTGGGCATGCGCAGTCGGCTCTGCACAGGCCCGATGCCTGACAGAGTGAATTCAGAGCCGGAAGAAACCCGGGGAAGCTGCACGGAGAAGACTGCACGGAGGATCTAGCCCGACCCTCACTCATGGACTTGGTCAGTTCAATTTGATCGAATGTTGCCTACCCCTGAAACGAGCATTTTCCCCCCATAGACTATAATAGGGTTCGATATTCGATTCGAGTAGTCGAATATTGAGGGGCTACTCGAAACGAATATCGAACCTCAAACATTTTACTGTTCGCTCATCTCTAATAATGACGCATCATTGCATTCACTATGAGCAATAGATTATAAGCAATGTAACTCGTCCCTTGCCCTGCACACAGCATTTCCAGAAAATTAATCCACAGACCTCACTGAGTAAGCTCTAGACTATAGCTAACTAGATCACTAGCGTTACAGGCACACAGATGTCATCCATGTACTGTCCAGGCTATTTTGTCACGTTCATGTGCATGTAGAATAAGAGTGTGGATAAAACCATCAGAAGGTCCAGAATAATAGGTGGGCTGGTCTTGAGTACAGGCTGCCATAGAGACATCTTTTTGTCCCCCTGCGCCACAGACTACTATGACTATGGCAGTAAATTGATTCATATTGTAGGGCACAGGGGGAATTTGGCACAATTATTTTGTGGGGCACTACGGCATATGGTTTCTACAATGGCATGCAGTTACATTATTCCTCTGGTTCCTTTCTTGCTTTGCCTATGTAATTATTAATGAATTCCAATCATGAGTCACAAAGATCAGAAGGAACAAACTGTTCTACAATAAACATTCATTTTTACTTCTATCATATTAACTCAGTCACTTATATCTTTAAGGCCTTTTCCATGATATTCCCTATTCGGAGAACCATTTGCTGTTCTTTCTGCACATTTGGCTATTCTGTGTCAGCAGCATTCATTTCAGCTATCTGCTGGTTAGACTATTAATGCAGGGAGAATGTGATTGTCATTGCAGAGTTACGGGGATTAAGAAGGATTTATTTTTCCTTTAGTGGTAAAACTGATAATGACTTCAATACTTTATTTTTCTTCTACTTGATCAACAGAAATGGCATTATTAGAGAAGGGATTTGTGTAAATTATTTATTGACAAAGTCCAAAAGATGAATTAAGTTTGTGTTCTTATAAACACAAGGAGTGAATTTCAGCAGTGCTGGTATGGCACGATACACTGGGCTGGATCAAGGAGCGCGGAGGCCCGTGGGCAAAATAAGTCACATTTGCTTTGAGGAAAGGAAATTGAGAGTTAGAGGAGAGAACCAGGCATGCAATTTTGTTTGCAGTTACTTGATGCAGTTTTTTTGAGCCAAAACCAGGAAGCCAAATAAAAGAGAGCAGGGTATAGTAAACACTGAGACCCATCCTCTGTTTTGTGACTACATATCTGCTTGCCTCAAAAAACTGTCAAAAAAAAAAACTGTATGTGTGATTCTATCCTTTTGCTAGGTTCACACTACCGTTTGGGTTTCCTTTTTTCGGGTTCATTTGGGGACCCAAAAAAAGTAAACCCTATCCACTTAAAAAGACTATAATGGGGTCCACCGGGTTTCTGCCCGGATTCTTGCAGGACTTTTCTTTTTGCATATTTTAAGTAGAATGAGGTTGCAGCCTCAGAATGCAATTTTAAGCTATATTTACATTTGCATTGGAGTCTGTGCTATAGAGTATGTCAAAATTCGGCAGCGAGAAAAGTCCACCGTCTACCAATAAGTATTTGGACACCGGTGGTAGAATAGAAAAACAACATTTATTCATATTCAATAGTTGGTAGAACCCAGCAGATGCTTCCTTAGGGATGGTATTAATTGACACAATACTCCCGGAAGCTTGGTGAAACTCCTGGTGTATGTGAGCCATCAGTTGGGTGCGGTTTCTCTGGCCAGCACTCGTCGGTCTCGTACATCACGACCGCAGATATCTTCATTTGCCTGGATGTTCAAATACTTATTGGTATATAGTGTATTATCTCAAAGCACTCAGGTCCTGGTCTCAATTCCAACACAGGTGATATCTGCATGAAATGTGTATGTTTCCCTTATTTTAGGTAAAAAAATATGCAAATATATTCTCCAGGATGTAATTAGGAGAACAGTGCACTCTGTATGCCGCCCTCTAGAGCACAGCATCCTTAACATCATGCATGACTCAGATAAGAAGTCTACTATCATGATGCGGATTTAATTGCCAAATTAGTATTTCTATTCCAAAAGGAACAGATTCCCAGCTATGGCCAGCGCTGTTTCGGCCTTTTGGGCCTCCTCAGCATAGCGCAGGGATACTGATTTGGCAGAGTGAGAGACTATAGACCAGAGTTAGGGGATAATCGTACACATCAGGGAGAGTGTGTGCCTGCATAGGCAGTACGGAGACTTACAAGTCATTCCTGCTCCGCTAAGGATTCTGGGAAAAAAATATGCAAATCTATTCTCCAAGATGTAATTAGGAGAACAGTGCACTCTGTATGCCGCCCTCTAGAGGGCAGCATCCTTAACATCATGCATGACTCAGGTAAAAAGTCTTTAGTATACTGATCCCACCTTACCATAGGCAACACCTACAGAGATTTGGTTTGATCCACTTGGTGCACAGAGATTCTAGCACTTCTGGAATCCTCATAAAACAGACCCTTTGAAACAATGTGTACATCACTGTTCTTAGGACTTCAATCTGAACATATTCAAGAAATAGGTCATTAGTATGAAAATTAAATTTGAAGCCCAAAAAACCCTTTGACATATGACTACTGCAACCTATAGCTTTTTACTGTCCAATAAATTAAATGTAAAAAATGATTTGCTGTTTTTTTTAATTTTTATAACCTATAGTTATTGTTGGATTAGAAGATAAGTGGTTTTTGGAAACAACTCTAGTGCAGCCTAGCAAGATGAAGTTACTTTGTTATCACCTGTGACGTCATGGACCTATAATATAAGGAGCGCCATGGAAACTTTCATTGGACGGATCAAAGTAAAAGACAATAACATTGTGGACATACAACTATAAGTGACTTTATACTTTACCCCAGCTCTGACAGTGATCATGTGACTTCATCATTGGCTTATCCCTGACTTCTTTTACTGTCACACTGCTGAGCGGCAACTGATCACTACATGCGCAAGTCCAAGAAACAAAATCTCCTATTTCTGAACATGCATTGAACACTTTCATAGCCTGTACCAAAGTAGAATCAGCCAGGAACAGCCATTGAAAGATATTACATTGGTACAATAAATCCCATGATCAGTATGGTAACTAAAGTCCTGAGAGCTCCGGTGCAATTTTTTGTCCGGGGTCCCCTACCTCATCGCTAAGGAGTTTAATCAACCTTAGTGTGGTTCGGGTAATCTGTGGGTCTCCTTGACTTATAGGCCAGATGGAAGCTGCAATCTCAAAACTGGTGCCAGGCCTTATGGGCTTACTTATAGTTGTATGTCCTCAACATTACATTTATAACCTTTTTGGAAACTTTTATATAAAGAGGCCAATTCTTTTTAAAAACATTGCTATATTACCTGACTATAGCTTCATTTTAATAAATTTTAATATTTGTCCACTCAGAGATTTACTATAAAAAATAACTAAATTGTTGTTAGTTTTAGACATTCCAAAAAAACATAATTGAATGCGAGTTTCAGTTCAGATGAATTGTTATGATGTTGATGTCCCCCATGTGACCACTGAGACCCAATTACGGCCCTAGCACTAGTAACATCACCCACAAAGCCAGAAGAGGCCAAAGATGGTGCGAGTGAGGTCCAGATGCTAGTGGAGCTCTAGAAAGGTGAGGAATGGAGAGGTTCAATGATTTTTTTTTTAAATTTGAACAGTTACCAGACCTTCATTTATTCTGGGGTGTAAAGTGATCTTGGAGAATAATAATGATTCATTAAAATCTTGGGTTCAGCCAAACATGAGATAATTGGAAAACTTGGATCTTTATATACCGGTTCACTCAACTCTAGTGGTATCTCATGACAGTACCATGCTGAAGTCAATATTATATCTATTATGGCTGCATTTCTGTATGCTTATGTGATGAAGAGATCCTCTCAGTTATGTATCTTTCTTTGAAAGGTATTTTTACTTGCTCATATCAGTCCTACATATACCTTTAGGAATGCTGTGTTTACATTGGTGGTCAATTCACTTCTGTGGTTTTATGTGTATACCATGGCAGATTGGCTTTTCTGACCAGTCAGTTTATTACCCCTGAGCAACAGGGAGGGAGAAGGGACTAGTGACTATAGACACACATCTGTCCCAGCACCTAGGAAGTCATCCCTCTTTCCAAGGAATGGGGGAAGGAGGAGGGGGACTACCTTGAAAGGAGGTGGGGTTAGACACCAGCCTTTTACTGCAAGGCACACCTAGATTCTTGGTCACTCAGCAAAGAGGAAAAAAAGGAAAGTTCTGACTCTGGAATAGAATGTAGAGACACATGCTTTTTTTTTTTTTTGGATTGACCTAAGAAAGCACCCTGAGGCCTAGGAGTGAGGCCCCAGTGAACCAGACCATAACTTAATTTGATATTATCCTTTTTTACTATGTTATTCCTATTTTATTTTATGTATTGTATTGTACTTTTATCTATATTTGCTTCACGATCCATTGATGTATATTTCTGTATATGTTAATGGATAGTACCGACCCACTCAGGTTAATAAATATATAACATTCATAAAGCTCATATTTATTTATTTATTTATTATTATTATTATTATTATTATTATTATTATTATTATTATTATTATTTATATAGCACCATTAATTCCATGGTGCTTTACATTTGGGGGTTACATACAATACACAAAATATACAGGTAGATATAATACTAACAATGACCGACTGGCACAGTGGGGTAGAGGTCCCTGCCCGCGAGGGCTTACAGTCTATGGGGGAAGGGGGTAGAGACAGAAGGAGAGGGGGAGACAGTTCAGATGGTGGTGTGGTGATATTGTTATTGGAGGTTGTAGGCCTTCCTGAATATGTAAGTCTTCAGGGCCTTCTTGAATCCTGTGATTGTGGGGATCAGTCTTATGTGTCTTGGTAAGGAGTTCCAGAGTATGGGGGATGCACAGGAGAAATCTTGGAGACGGTTGTGTGAGGAGCGGATGAGAGCAGAGCGGAGTAGGAGGTCATTGGAGGATCTGAGGTTACGTGTGGGCAGGTAGCGGGAGATTAGTTCAGAGATATATGGAGGGGACAGGTTGTGGATTGCTTTGAATGTTAACATTAATAGTTTGAACTTAACTCCCTGGACTATAGGTAGTCAGTGGAGGGACTGGCAGAGGGGAGCAGCCGATGAAGATCGGGGGTGGGGTGAATTAAGCTAGCAGTGCAGTTTAAGGTGGACTGGAGGGGGGGCGAAGGTGTTTGCTAGGGGTCCATATCTTTTGAACTCAGACACTCACAGGGCAAGTGTAAGGTAAGAAAGGTGATCACAGGTGTGTCAAGCAACTTGATAAGGTGAGATTCTTCGAACCTTGATTTTATGTACCTATTAATTACTTAAGTAATTAAAATTAACACCCATTATATTAAGTGTTGTCCATATGGACAACTTTGGTGTCCTCCTATTTTTGATTATGTAAAGTATGTTTTACCTCCAGCACAGTGTTTCATATTCCATTTCTTTTATCAACATACCTTAGCGATTTTAACCTTGAAATGTAATGATCTGTATAATGTGACATTTTGTCCACGTAATAAGCACTTGCTTAAAAAAGCAATAATTCATTGTCAAACAAAGTAGCAGTCCAGTGCCTCCAGAGCATTCAGCTAAAAATAAAATAATGAGTTACAATTGTACACAAACAGCCAAAAGATGAAACGGAGAGAAATTAGACTTTGACCTTAAGAGTCCCGTATTTGAATTGCATTAAACAACACATTACATCAACATGGAAGGATCCTTGTGAAGCTATATTGAACATTTTGTAAAGTCCTGTTTTTCACGCTACATTTGTGGACTAATCTTTGCTGGTTTAACTTGCATGCACATTTACAATTTCTTAGGTTGTCACATTATATTCTTTACAATGGACAATTTATCTCAGTTGAAGCTCAGAGATAGCTTGAGGTCACGTCTTTTGCCTCAGATGCATATTTAAGGTGAAGAATATTTTGTTTTCAGTGTTCACATTTGTTTGTTTTGTCCTCCTAGGAAAGCAATCAATATGTGATATGCGGCAGTAAATGACTTAAGATGCACCATTAGCTGTGATTTCCCTAGTGACATTATTAAATGGTCAGAGAAGGGTAAACCACAAAGGTTAGCATATCCAAGAGAGTAGAGGTCAGTGCACGTGTCATTTGTGGTGTTTTGCTGTATTTATATTCATTTTCGTTTCTTTAGGAGCGATTGGCCAAGCATGCACACAAATGTCTGCCGATGATTAACTTTCATCATAGACTCCATCTATACAGTTATATTTTCCTAATATGCTTCTCTTTGGCATTCAAATGTCAAGTTTTTCTTTCATCTTCTATGTAATTAAACCAATTCGTGTGAATTGTTTTGTTTCCAAGATCGCTTTAATAAATGGATTTAATATATTTTTGATTTGTCTTCTGTAAATAATACGAAGCGTAAACTAGAGGGAATATTCACTAAACATCTTAGTAGCAGCCGCTTCAGGATTCCAAGAACGTGGCCGGTGCTAAGGTGTTAGACAAGTGAGAAACCCCAAAACATATCACACCACTGACATACAAGGTAAATGTGGAGTTCACCTTCTGTGAGGGAAAGACTGTTTAGAGTATGTTTTCTGGATGGAATTTGATAAGGGTCTGACTGGTGCACATTTTAATGCAAATAGATAACTTTTATTTAGAAATTAATGAAAATCACTTCAAGAATTTTATTCCCAACAGATTATTATTGGCATGAATATTGGATAAGCATTTATCCATATGACCCAAATGACCCACTAGAGGGCAAGAAACTCCCTTTACTACAATCTCTATGACTGTATTTTTATACTATATGAAGAAATAACTTCTGATTTATTGTATTAATGAAATTAAAAGGGTATATCTAGTTTCAAGGTCTACTGATGGCCCATACAGTCTATTCCTAGAAATGCCATACGTGGTACTCAACATAACACATATACTCAACATAATACATATACTTACACTAGGCTCACACCTACTTTAGGGATTCCATTCTCTTTGGGTCCAATTGGGGCCCTGAAAAACAAACCCGATCCATTTCAGAAGCATTCACCTGTGGAAATCCGTGGACCCTATAGACTATAATGGGGTCCACCAGTTTCTCTCCACAATTTTCTAGTAGAATGGTGAACTGAATCTCCAAATGGTCACTGTGCGCAATTGTGAACCAAGCCTTACTTATATGGGAACAATTTTGTAAAATCCAAGACCATCACTAGCAATACAACGAAGAAATAAACTAATAGTTAGACTCTATCCACAACAATGTTAAAGGAGCCTTCCACATGAACATAGCTACACTTAAATTTGTAGACGATTAAAAGTTAAGTAATGGGGGGGCGTGGCTTGGCATGCACGCGGGCGGCAGCTTACCTTAAGAGCTCCGCTCTAGGCTCCGGGACTTGGGCTACTTTCGGCGGCGAAATGGGCAAATCCCGGTCACAGCGCACCAAGGGGGATCCTTCTGCCCTTCCTCCACCTGCTAGGAAGATTCCAGCCTTCTTCACCCCGCAGTCGGGGCGGCAGGAGCCCGTTCAGGATGCGGCCTACTGTCCGCCGCCGGCGCCATCTTCTTCATCGGCGCATGTGCGCCTGCGCGAACTGTCCGGCTCCCTCTCCTCCTCTATGCTGGATCTCCGCTGCCAGGACTCGACCGCTCCGGGGCCTTCCACGCTGCCTGCAGTAGGATCTCAGGTACCTGCGGCTGATCCTCCTGCTCTGGTTCTAGCCTGCTCCTCCTCCGAATCTCTCGTGCTCCACATGCGTGATGCTCCACAGGGAGCAGCGGCGTCAGCGGCATCACTGCTCTCTGCTCCTGCTTCCCCGCCATTTGAACCCAGGTCCACTCCTAGGACCCTCCAGTCATCACCCCCACATCTCCACCGTCCCACATGGCCTCAGGGGTCCCTAGAGGTAACATCTGAATGGGGTGCCAGCCCCCCGCCTGGACATCACCTCTCTCCACCTGCCGGCCTGGACCTGGTATCCTCTGCTCCTGGCCCTGATTTTCCCTCCGTGGCGGGTTCGCTCCCCCCGGCTACTGGTGAAGGGGCACCTGGATCTACAACTCCCGCTGTGACCCTCCGTGCGGAGGCCCCTGCTTTTGTATCTCACCTTCCTCCACCTGAAGAGGCTGCTCTTACCCTGCGGAAGTTTC
The DNA here is from genome assembly GCF_031893055.1 of Leptodactylus fuscus. Taxonomy (NCBI): domain Eukaryota; kingdom Metazoa; phylum Chordata; class Amphibia; order Anura; family Leptodactylidae; genus Leptodactylus; species Leptodactylus fuscus. Next base: position 320,659,430 of record NC_134265.1, read on the forward strand.
CAGAACTGCAGGCCTTATTAGTCCTAAGTCGGAGGGACATGCACAGTCTTGCTTCTGATTTAAAGAGCGCCTGGCGCCAGGACCTGTGTGTGGTCCAAATGGACATTTCTGATTTACAACAACGAGTACAGGTCCTGGAGGATTCACGATCTGCCACATCCTCCTCTCTCGACTCCATCCAGCAGCAAATGGCGGTTCACTCCGCGCAAATTTGTAACTTGGTCTCTCACATGGATGATATCGAGAATCGCAACCGCCGCAACAATATCCGTATTCGGGGTCTTCCAGAATCAGTTCAAACTGCGGACCTGGTTCCGGTTCTGTCTGGCATCTTTAATTCGCTGTTGGGACGCCCTCCTGATTCACACATTGAGATGGACCGTGCTCACCGGGCTCTCCGTCCCCGCAGTGAGGACCCCGGTAAACCAAGAGATGTCATTTGCCGGATTCATTTCTATGCTACCAAGGAAGCTATCATGCATAAGATTAGAGATGTTGGCACAGTGGACTTTGAGGGAACCTCCCTATCGATTTACCCGGATCTATCCAGATACACTCTTCGGCAACACGCAGTCCTGAAGCCTCTCCTTTCCCTCCTCCGGGAACGTAAAATTCCTTACCGCTGGGGTTTTCCATTTTCATTGCAAGTCCGCCGGGGTGACCGACTGCGCTCCCTTGCCCATCCAGATGATCTTCCTAACTTTCTGCGATCCCTGGGTTTGCCACCTTTGCAACTTCCTGACTGGTCTTCCCTGCTTGCCGATCCTAATCGGTCCGGCCCTTTTCGCCTGCAATGGGATGCTGCAGAAGACTTAGGTGACTCAGGCCCACTGCGTCCTCAAAGGCCTCAACGTCAGTGTAGACCCTCCTCTGTCCGGGGGTCCCAGAATTGACTGTCTACGTTGCACTTTGGATGTCTGTGATCGGACTTTGTGAGTTTGTTCCATGCCCTGTTTAATCGTGATGACTTTTTCTAGCCTTGCCCTTTATATGTTTTTGCCCACATTTATATGTTAATTGCCCTAGTCCTCTAGCCGCTTTCTACTCCCTTTATGTTACTAGTCTGTTAAGATGCCGGAGTTGCTTTCTCTCCTGCTTGTTCCTTTCACTCGTCTTTGTGTGTTTCTCTTCTGGTGCTCTGTATTTGGCCGCGTGGCTTGCCTTCTTTGTCCCCACATAGCTGTGTCCCTGCAGTGCGGGGTCATCTGGAGACTTGTGCTCCTGTTGCTTAGCTTTCCCCCGAGGGTACCCCGCAAGCCCTCTTTTTGTGTTCTTATTCAGTGTTTTGTGTGAGGTCTCTAGCTCTCTTGAGGTCTCTGGTCTCTAGTCTTTAGTTCTCGTGTGTTCCTTGTGTAGTTTGGTCTTCCTCCCCTCCCTTCTGTTCTTCCCTTTTGTGTCTTATTTGTTCTTTGTTCCCCACTAATGTCGGATATATCCGTCTCCTCCTTCAATGTTAAGGGGTTCAATGTCCCTGAAAAGCGTTCGCAAGTACTGTATGATGCCCATAAACGTAGGGTGCAAATTTTATGTTTGCAAGAAACTCACTTCCTGGCTGCCTGTACACCCACGATTAAGAATAGGTACTATCCGCAATGGTTCCATAGTAGCAGTGCTTCGGGTAAGGTTAAAGGGGTGGCCGTCTTTTTCCATAAAAATCTCCCAGTGAAAATCCTAGATTCTTTAGTGGATAGTGAGGCGAGGTACTTATTTCTTATCTGTGAAATTTCAGGTGTTGTTTATACAATTGCTAATATATATGTGTTATGGTCAGCAGGGTTTATTAAAAAAAAAACAACTTAAATGAAAACCCCCACGGAGCCCTCTGGGCCACTAACTGCAAACCAACCTGGTGTGAACACCGACTAACAGTTCCTGTCACTGCTAGCCAAATTAAAAGGACCAGGTGCGCTCTGTTGAAATTCAAAGAGCCCTGTGCAGTCAGAGCAGCCGCACAAATAAACAAACTGGCTAGCCTGAACTCCAGGACTAGCCAGAGACCAAGTAAACCCTGTGTGCAGTTCCACCCTGCCACCCAGGCAACTACTGCCAAGCCCACTCCCAGTCACCCTGTCTGGGAAGTATTGCTAGCTGCCCCTACAGAGTTGCACCACAAACATACAAGGCAGCATGCTGCCTGACTACCAGTGGCATTGCTAGCTCAGGGGTCTTTTGCTAACTAGGGCAATTCTAATAATATTTCAGGCAGGAACCCAAGCACACACACAACACACATCAATACAGGTTTTGAAATTTGATCATAGAGCGCCGGGCGTCCAGACCAGCCCCCTTATATAGGCAAGGGGCGGTCACCAGTAAATAGCCCAGCTGCCCATTCCGAGCGTCCATAGGTCGACACACCTGTCGATCAAATAGTCGACCACGCCCGGCTGTTGCAAGGCAGGTTAACCCTTGCAACCCTGGATTGTGCAGAGGAACTGACAGCGACGCCCATATCATGGCCACAGTCTCTGCACAATCCTAACACTACCCCCCCTCCACGGCGCAACGACGCCATGCGTCTCCGGGTCGGAGACGAAAACGGCGAGGAGTGAGCCAGACACGATCCCTTGGGGACAACTCCGTCCCTGACCTATGTCTGATGTCAGCTGTTGCTCTGCTCCTGGCCTTGGCCTGACTCATGGTAGAGTGCATAGGCCGTGGAGCCTTGCCATTTAAAAAAAAAAATTGGCAAGTCAGGGGTGTATACAAGTCTAGTCCCTTTATTCTGCCCAGAAACTGTGCCAACACTCTGCTTAGAGTTAGGTTTTTCCCTAGCTTTCCCTTGCGGGCAAAAACCCTCCCTGGCACCTGATGGCATGGGACAAAAAGACTTGTTTGCAGATTTACGCCTCCTGTTTCTGCGTTGAGGCGGCGTTGCCCTTGGCAACAGGTCGGTGGAGTAATTATGAGACCTAAGAACTGGCAGAGTCTTAGTAGCATTTATAGCAAAGATCTCTGCAGGCTGAGGGAGTAAGCCCTCCTGCTTTGAAGGCCTCACTGGAGGGACGGCTGATGGTATAGCCTCATACACCTGCCCTTGCACTCAGGACTCCACTTAATAATCTCCCCTTGCCTCCAGTCTATGACTGGTGAGTGCCGGCGTAACCAAGGGAGACCTAGCATTACTGCATCAGTTAAGCCCTCCAAGATTTGAAAAGAGAGCTCCTCTGTATGCAGTGTTTTATACCGCAGAAGCAACGGTGGCGTCTCAAATCGGATCTGCGGCCGAATCTGAGACCCATCTACCACCGTAATGTTAATGGGGGTCTTAAGAGCTCTCATGGGAATACCATTTTGCTGGGCGAATTTGGCTGACATGAAATTCCCCATGGCCCCAGAGTCTATCATTGCTCTAGTGTTTACCCAACCATTACCCAGCTTAAGGGCTACTGGGAAATGGACACAATTATGGGACTTTTGTGTACCAAGTAACCCACCCCCGATGGACACTTGGCTAGCCTTCTTTTCCAGTGGGGTCGAGCATTGAGGAGCAATATGCCCTGGCCTGTTGCAACGGTAACAAATTACCCCCTTAATTTTCCTACTCCTGATGCCACCAGGAGTGGAAACATGGGAGGTGTCCATAGGTTCAGTGGACTCCACAACAGGCGAGGCAGAGGTAGATTTTATGACCCCCTCAGAGACATGAGGTTATGCTCGAGCCCCCGCTCCACTCTCCTATCAGACAACTGTGTATCCACATGAGTAGCTGAATTTATTAGGGCAGAGAGGGAGGTAGAAGGCTTTCGGCCTGCTAGTTCATCCTTAATATTTGAGGACAAACCTTCCCAAAAAATTGCCACCAGTACCTTATCTGGCCAATCCAGCTCAGATGCCAAGGTACGAAACTCGATAGCAAAGTCCGCTACCAAGCTCTGGCCTTGCTTTAAACGTAAGAGCTGCGAGGCAAAGGTGGACTGGGGCACTGGGCCATGAAACACCAGGCGTAGTGCTTCACACAGTGTGGTTAGTGTAGCCAAGTCTGCTGCGTCCCGTTCTTTTAACGGGGTGACCCAGGCCAAGGCTCTCCCAGTGAGCAAGGAAACCACAAAGGCTACTTTAGATTTCTCATCTGGGAAGAGACTGGGACAAGCTTCAATGTAAGTTTTACACTGGTGTATGAATCCCCGACATCCCTGCGGCTCACCCGCATACCGCTCCGGAGGCAGGAGTGGACACGGTGACGCTGCAGGGGCCGGCAGACTACCAACCAACTGAGCCATAGCCTGAACTAACCCTTGAGACAGGTCAGAAAAATTAATTGGGGCAGCTGGTGGAGATTGCTGCAAGTGTTGCTCCACTGCGCCCAGGCGTGTGTTCAGACTATTGACAAGACTCGCCAATTGTAAAGACGAAGTCATTATTGCGGCGGGGCTCTGGCTCTATGATACTGTTATGGTCAGCAGGGTTTATTAAAAAAAAACAACTTAAATGAAAACCCCCACGGAGCCCTCTGGGCCACTAACTGCAAACCAACCTGGTGTGAACACTGACTAACAGTTCCTGTCACTGCTAGCCAAATTAAAAGGACCAGGTGCGCTCTGTTGAAATTCACAGAGCCCTGTGCAGTCAGAGCAGCCGCACAAATAAACAAACTGGCTAGCCTGAACTCCAGGACTAGCCAGAGACCAAGTAAACCCTGTGTGCAGTTCCACCCTGCCACCCAGGCAACTACTGCCAAGCCCACTCCCAGTCACCCTGTCTGGGAAGTATTGCTAGCTGCCCCTACAGAGTTGCACCACAAACATACAAGGCAGCATGCTGCCTGACTACCAGTGGCATTGCTAGCTCAGGGGTCTTTTGCTAACTAGGGCAATTCTAATAATATTTGAGGCAGGAACCCAAGCACACACACAACACACATCAATACAGGTTTTGAAATTTGATCATAGAGCGCCGGGCGTCCAGACCAGCCCCCTTATATAGGCAAGGGGCGGTCACCAGCAAATAGCCCAGCTGCCCAATCCGAGCGTCCATAGGTCGACACACCTGTCGATCAAATAGTTGACCACGCCCGGCTGTTGCAAGGCAGGTTAACCCTTGCAACCCTGGATTGTGCAGAGGAACAGACAGCGACGCCCATATCATGGCCACAGTCTCTGCACAATCCTAACAATATGCTCCTGTCACGGGATGGTTAGAGTCTATACTATAGGCAATGTGTAATATATATTTCATGTGGAATGTATTCTCTAACCTGTTATATACATCAATGTGTAGTTGGCTGATTAGGGTCTAGTGTGTTAGCACATTGTATGCAAATACTCCTAACTAGTGAGGACAATGGGTGGAGATAATCTGATCAGCGTCTCCAAGAAGATGTTGGACGGTGCATTGTCGACAGGAGACAGGGAGTCTGCTCTGTTTGGCATAGGTGAGGGGGGAAGGATCTGTGACTCAGCCCTTCCCACCCACAGATATAGGATGTAACAGTCTTAGTATATAGTTGTAGCTAGCAGTTAGTATGTGTTAGCCGGCCTGTGCACAGCTCTGCAGAGAGCCAGGATTTAGTTACAGGACCAAGGAACCAAAGCTATCATTGGATTGTGACTTCTGTGGACTTATTGTTATTACGGTTGATGTGACCGCCGCCGGCTACTAACTTTGTGGATTACAATAAATTGCTGTTGTCTCCCGACCTCTTGCGTCCGTGTTGATTCAAAAGACCTTCCGGAGGAAGACGTATACCTTCGCTCCGTGACAACTGGTGGCTGCGGTGGGATCAACAGCGGACAGCGAGATGGACTACAGCAGCTCAGCGATTAATGGAGCCACAACCTCAGAATACAGGAACTGGACTATGGCAAGTCTACAAGTAAGGGCCCGGAAACTAAACCTGAGTTACCAGGGAAGAACGAAAGATCAACTGATCGAGGCACTGGAGGAGATGACCCTGCAAAGCGACCATGAGGAGGGCTGCCCCCAGGAGACAGTAGAGATACGGGAGTGGCAGGTACAGACCCAAAAGAGCAGATGGGTTGTTTTGTATGAGGAGGAGTTGGCAGTGCTGGGGCTAGGAGCAACTGCAGAGCAAAGGAGTAGAGCATTACAGAGGGCTCAGGAAACGGAGAAGGAGGAACAGAGAATGGCGCATGAAAAGGAAAGAATGGCGCATGAAATGCGAATGGCTGAGATAACTACGCGAAATTATAATCAAACGTCGACCCCCAGCCCAACAGTGAGAGAACCACCATATGTCTCCCATAAACACTTCAAGACCTTTGATGAAGCGGCTGGGGATGTTGATGGATATTTTCAGGACTTCGAACACCAGTGCCACCTGATGGAAGTCCCAGAGAAGGATTGGGTCCGGTATCTGGTGGGGCACCTACGAGATGGGGCTGCGGAAGCTCTCAGAGCCATGGACCCTAGTGATCAGCGGGACTATGAGGCCATTAAAAGAGCGGTGCAGAAGTATTATGCAGTCACTCCAGAGACCTACCGAGTTCAGTTCCGCTCTTTGTCTTACAATGGGGGAAGCTCCTTCCACATGTTCGCCCACAAGTTGAAGCAAGCATGCAAGCGCTGGCTAGAAGGAGAGGAGGCTGTCACAGTAGATAAGATCCTCCAAGTCATACTTAAGGAACAGTTCTTTTCCCAGTGCCCCGCTGAGATCCGTGAGTGGGTGCTGGAACGGAACCCAGCCACAGTTGAGCAAGCTGCTTCCCTTGCAGATGAGGGCCTGACCATCAAGCCGCAGTGGAAGAGGTTGTTTGCAGAGGAGCGGAAAACTACCACAGTCCGCCAGACACCCTTCATCCAGCCACCCACCTTTCGTGCCCGGCCTCAGGATTACAATTCCCCCTCTACCCCTGCCCCAGCCCATCGGCCTCCAGCTATGAACAACCCTGTCCCTAGACAACGACCTACTGGAAGAATGCTAGAGCGCAGATGTTTTGGGTGCGGGCGGCCTGGACATTTGCAAGCTAGTTGCCCTGTTAACATGGGGGCACGGGCCACCGTGGCATCCCAGCCTATTCACTACCTGGGAACCACCCCTAGGACAGAAAGTTTGGCCCCATTTCCAGATGACTCCATGAATGACCCATCTGTTCCACCTCCAGGGGTCTATGGGATTCAGCCTTCCGCCACACATCCCGCAAACCTTCAGCGGAAGCACTTGCAGGAGGTCCTACTGGATGGCCGAACAGTTGTTGGATTCCGGGACTCAGGAGCTTTCCTAACGGTAGCGGACCCCCGAGTGCTTCGACCCGAGGCCCTAGAGGAGGGCCCTGGCCTTTCTATCGAGTTGGCAGGAGGTACTCGGAAACGTATTCCTAAAGCTACCGTGGAACTCGACTATGGTTATGGACCAAAACGATGCACAATTGGTGTGATGAGCGGGCTGCCGGCCGATGTTCTGTTAGGCAACGATGTTGGAAATCTACAGTGCCACTTTGTGGGAGCAGTGACCCGAAGCCAAGCTCAGAGAGACGCCAACATGGATCGACTGGATTTTCTGCCAGATGCCAGCCCTTCAACCCTACAACTTTACCATTCAGTACCGCCGAGGGAACCAACACCAGAACGCGGATGGGTTATCCCGGCAGGAGGACATATGAGCTATAGAGACTGATGTGCATTCCCCAATTTACCTGTGTAGGCCAATTGTGTCATGCACATGTTTTGAGAGGGGGAGGGGTTGTCACGGGATGGTTAGAGTCTATACTATAGGCAATGTGTAATATATATTTCATGTGGAATGTATTCTCTAACCTGTTATATACATCAATGTGTAGTTGGCTGATTAGGGTCTAGTGTGTTAGCACATTGTATGCAAATACCCCTAACTAGTGAGGACAATGGGTGGAGATAATCTGATCAGTGTCTCCAAGAAGATGTTGGACGGTGCATTGTCGACAGGAGACAGGGAGTCTGCTCTGTTTGGCATAGGTGAGGGGGGAAGGATCTGTGACTCAGCCCTTCCCACCCACAGATATAGGATGTAACAGTCTTAGTATATAGTTGTAGCTAGCAGTTAGTATGTGTTAGCCGGCCTGTGCACAGCTCTGCAGAGAGCCAGGATTTAGTTACAGGACCAAGGAACCAAAGCTATCATTGGATTGTGACTTCTGTGGACTTATTGTTATTACGGTTGATGTGACCGCCGCCGGCTACTAACTTTGTGGATTACAATAAATTGCTGTTGTCTCCCGACCTCTTGCGTCCGTGTTGATTCAAAAGACCTTCCGGAGGAAGACGTATACCTTCGCTCCGTGACAGCTCCCAATGTTGATCAGGTTCCTTTTCTGCTGTCTGCCCTGTCTGTGCTCCAGTCCTTTGCCAGGGGTCACATGATTGTCTGCGGTGATTTTAACCTCCCACTTAACCCTCTGCTGGATACCTCCACGGGTAGGTCCCAGATTTCTTATGGCGCTCTAAATAAGGTTCGGAAGGCGTTAAACGCCTTGCTGTTATGTGATGTTTGGCGAATCCTCCACCCGACCGACAAGGAATATTCCTTTTTCTCCCATCCTCATGGTTCGTACAGTAGGATTTATTATATCTTCTTTTCTCATAATCTTCTTTCCTTTGTCTCGGCGGCCTCAATTGGTGTTGCCTTCCTCTCTGATCATTCTCCAGTCTCCTGTGTTTTTCGTTCGCCTGTTGCCAGCACGCGGTCTAATACTTGGAGATTAAATGAATCGCTCCTTCTTGATCCGCAGTGTTTGGCGGAGCAGAAACTTTCTGTCTCTCACTTTGTACAGGATCACTCTAGTGACGTCACCACCCCATCAATACAGTGGGAGGCTCTGAAGTGCGTTCTCCGCGGAGTGCTGATGAAGCATGGTGCGCGTCTAAAGAGAGAGGCTGGTCTGAAGCTTCGCTCTCTCTTGAGCGATCTGGCAATTTTAGAAGCTCAGCACAAGCGTACGCTCCAGCAGGCGACTTTGGCGTCTCTGACTGCGACTCGTCAAGAGATTAGGTCTCTTCTTGAACGGAAACATCAGTGGCTTCATCTATTAGGTCAGCGCACGTTTTATGAATGGGGTAACAAAGCGGGCCGCCTGCTAGCGCGGGCAGTTCGGGAGCGCCATGCAGCCCAACATGTCATGGCTCTCAAAACGCCCTCGGGCTCTATCACTCATACCACATCTGCCATTGCCTCGGCCTTTCAGGAGTATTACAGTTCCCTCTATCATTTACCCCCTCCGGGTCTGGTTCATCCGGCTCCTGCCGCTGGAACCTCTCTCCCTCAATATGTCGCTAGTACTGCCCTTCCGTCTCTGCGCCCAGAGGATGTGGCTGTACTGGAAACTCCCTTTTATGCAAGTGAGCTAGAATTGGGTATTGCCTCCCTCCCCGGGGGCAAGAGTCTGGGCCCTGATGGTTATACGGCACGGTTTTTTAAGGTGCTTAAGGCTGATTTGGCGCAGCCGCTCCTGCACGCATTTAACTCCTCTACCTCTGGGGTCCCCTTCCCCCCTGCTTTCCTCCAAGCTCATATTACTGTAATACCTAAAGAAGGCAGGGACCATTTGCTCTGTGCTAATTATAGGCCAATCTCGCTCCTGAATACTGACGCTAAGCTTTATGCCAAATTGATTGCCAATCGCCTGAGCCCGTTCATGGGAGAGCTTGTACATCCTGATCAGGTGGGGTTTATCCCTTGTAGGGAGGCCCGGGACAACACCCTGCGGGCCTTCTCTGCAATTCATCATGCACAGCGCTCTCGAACCCCCATGATGCTGTTGTCTCTTGATGCGGAGAAGGCTTTTGACAGGGTGGACTGGAAGTTCTTAGAGGCTACCTTGACTCATATAGGCCTCGGCCCAGCCATGCTCGCGCGCATTCAGGCTCTCTACAGCTCTCCTAGGGCTCGGGTCCGGGTTAATGGCTCTCTTTCCTCCCCCTTTGCTATTTATAATGGTACTAGGCAAGGCTGCCCGCTCTCCTCTCTCTTATATGCACTAGTAATGGAGCATCTCTTAGTCGCTATTAGGAACAACCCTGATGTCCGAGGCCTGCAGATTCGTAACTGTCATCTTAAGGTGTCTGCTTTTGCAGATGACGTTCTCCTGTTCATCACCAGCCCGCTTACTTCACTCCCGTCCTTTATTAAGGAGATTGGCACTTACAGCTTCTTTAGTAATTATAAGATCAATTTGACAAAAAGCACAGCCTTAGATGTCTCACTGCTTCCGTCGACCCTTGGTGCCTTGCATTCTTCCTTTCCATTTTCGTGGTCCCCCAGATCCATTAAGTATCTGGGAGTGCAGCTGCCTCATAATTTGGGAGATACCTACATGCTGAATTTTCTTCCCATACTCCGCACTTTGCGGTCTGATCTTGAGCGCTGGGACACCAAGGGCCTCTCGTGGCTGGGACGCATCAATTTATTGAAAATGAATGTCCTCTCTAGGTTGCTGTATCTCTTTCAGACTGTCCCGGTGATCCTGCCTTCGTGTTTTTTCTCAGTGATTAACAAAACCTTTACCAAATTTGACTGGGCCTCGAAACCCCCCCGTATTGCTCGCAGTACGCTAGCTCGTTCCAAACGAAGAGGAGGCCTGGCGGCTCCAGACTGTATGAAATTATATTTAGCGGCGGTTGCTACGCGTATTCTTGACTGGCACCACTCAGCTAAGACTAAGCTCTGGGTTTCCCTCGAGGACTCGTTGAGCCCTGTCCCCCTCACTGCACTTCCCTGGCTCCATGAGAAATATTGGACCGATGATAAACAGTATTCGCTTCCCTATATAGCGCGCCAGACTATGGGAGTGTGCCGTAGATATAGTGCCATGCGTCTCCTCTATACGAACGATGGCCCCATGACTCCCATATCGGGTAACCCGGACTTTCCTGCAGCGTTGGGCTCTTCCTTCTTATCTTATCGCGTCGGTTCTCCCACCCTTCGCTTTAAGCAGGTCAGTTCTACCTCTTCACTTCTCTCCCACTCTGAGATTTTGACTCAATCCTCTGGTTCAGATACACCTCTCTCCTCTTGGCAATACTCCCAGCTTTCTCATTTCTACTCCTCTTTACGGCCCTCTCGGGACCTTCATAGATCCTTGTCGCTGTTCGAACGTCTCTGTATCTCTTCCTCCCCTCCCTCCCACACTGTCTCCCTTCTGTATGGTCTGTTGCTGGACGGAGCTGAGGATTCGCTTCCGTCATTTACTGGTGGGTGGGAGAGGGAATTGGGGGCCTCATTCCCACCTGATGTGTGGTCTTCGGAATTTCGTGCATGTCATACTTTCTCTATATCATGCAGGGCGCAGGAGACCAATTTCAAGATACTTTCCAGATGGTATCGAGTTCCAGCCCTCCTGCATGATATTTACCCCTCCACCTCCGATAGGTGCTGGAGATGTCTATCCGAACGCGGCACGATGGCCCACGTTTGGTGGGGGTGCCCTCTCTTACGCCCTTTTTGGACTGGGGTCAGACAGGTTATTCGGCAGGTGACGGGGATTGACTTGGAGGACGACCCGACCCCGCTTCTTCTTTCCCTGTTCTCCCGGACGTTTTCTAAACCTACCCGTAGACTTCTCGGATTTTTGTTGGTGGCAGCTCGCTCTGTCATTCCCAGGTTATGGAAGTCCACGACCCCTCCCTCGCTCATTTGCTGGCTGAATGAGGTTCTAGCTCTTCGAACTATGGAGACCCTGGTTGCTGAGCTCTACCAAGATGATACTAAGCATCGACAGACTTGGCTCCTTTGGAACCATTTTTACTATTCTGCCGACTTCCGTTCCCTCTTCCCTTCTGTGTCCCCTGTGTAGTGTCCTCCTGTGCATTTTGTCTGCTCAACATGTCCCTTTTCCTCTGATACTTGATTTCCATTTGTTCTGAGGTTTTTGCATATGCTTTGTTTTTCAGCTCTGCTGCGCCAGAGCGTTTGCCCGTTTTTTTTTTTTCTTTTGTCCACCTTGTAACCCCCCTTTTCCCTGCCCCCCCCCCTCCCTTCACCCCTAAGTTCCGCCTTTATTTGACTCCTTTGTTCATTATTTCCCCCCCCCTCCCCCGGTTTTGTAAAAATTTGTAAAACTTTCAATAAACTTTTAATGTTGGAAAAAGTTAGGTAATGTAAACATTTGCAGACATTAAAAGATTTTCACTAACCATCTTAGTGGTGACAGTCTTTCACATTGATCGACTGCCAGTGGATACAAACAAAAATTCTGAAACTTTCTATGGTCCGGAACTTGTCAGAAACCCAACCATGATTTCCTTTAGGACAGGTTATCAGACAAGGGACACTAAATGTACTAGAAGATAACTCGTCATTCATGATCGTATCCATAGGTAATCATCACTGGTTCATTTTAAGTTTGGGATGTCTTTGAACCTCATTTATTAAAGTTGGGGATACTGCCTTTCTATTTGTAGATAAAAACATGTGCCCCTTACTAGTGTTCTAGGTGGCACATTTATACATTCACTTAGTACACTAGCTGGTACCGGGTGAGAAATTGGGCACATTTTTAAATGGTCTAATGTAACTTTATGACCACTTTTTTTGGATTAGTTTTTCCATTAAAAATGCAATGTAGCACATAATGTAATCTTATACCACTCCTTTCCTGATAAACCACAATACTGTATATTGTAAAAAAAGAAAATTATGAGAATATAAACTTTAAAAATTGTGAAAATAACTACATTGATGGGGATAAGGCTATCACTGACCATTAGAATACCGCCTTTAGTTCAGTATTGTCAGAAGGTAACTTTCAGAATTATAACCCATATAGGCTTGGCATTACTTCTAGTTGTAAGGTCTCAGCACCAAAGTTAAACAAGGCCATGGGTCCAGATATTCTTAAAGCTTCTGTGATTGCTGATTCGCTGATTTGGTGTTTTTTATATCCTACATTTTATTGTTTTTGTTCCATAAAAACAATTACAAAAAATACAGAAAGAAAAGTATTTACATGATAAGGATAGTGGGCACTCATTTATGATTACTTTAGTAACGCATTGCTATAGTAACTAGAGATGAGCGAACACTAAAATGTTCGAGGTTCGAAATTCGATTCGAACAGCCGCTCAATGTTCGTGTGTTCGAACGGGTTTCGAACCCCATTATAGTCTATGGGGAACAGATACTCGTTAAGGGGGAAACCCAAATCCGTGTCTGGAGGGTCACCAAGTCCACTATGACACCCCAGGAAATGATGCCAACACCTCTGGAATGACACTGGGACAGCAGGGGAAGCATGTCTGGGGGCATCTAACACACCAAAGACCCTCTATTACCCCAACATCACAGCCTAACAACTACACACTTTACACACTCAATACCACCTCTCTGACAGTAGGAAAACACCTTGAAACATGTGTATTTGGCACTTGCAGTGAGGAGAGCTTGTCACCAGCAGTGAATTTGGCCCTTGTAGTAAGTTGAGGTTGGCACCAACATTTGTTTTGAAAATCAGGGTGGATTGAGCCTCTAACCAGCAGAGTTTGGGCAAATTCATGGTGGAGGGAGCCTCTAAACACCCCAGTTTGGGCAAATTCATGGTGGAGGGAGCCTCTAAAAACCCCAGTTTGGACCAATTCATGGTGGAGGGAGCCTCTAACCAGCCCAGTTTGGGCAAATTCATGGTGGAGGGAGCCTCTAAAAAACCCAGTTTGGACCAATTCATGGTGGAGGGAGCCTCTAACCAGCCCAGTTTGGGCAAATTCATGGTGGAGGGAGCCTCTAACCAGCCCAGTTTGGACCAATTAATGGTGGAGGGAGCCTCTAACCAGCCCAGTTTGGACCAATTAATGGTGGAGGGAGCCTCTAACCAGCCCAGTTTGAACCAATTCATGGTGGAGGGAGCCTCTAAACAGCCCAGTTTGGGCAAATTCATGGTGGAGGGAGCCTCTAAAAAACCCAGTTTGGACCAATTCATGGTGGAGGGAGCCTCTAACCAGCCCAGTTTGGACCAATTAATGGTGGAGGGAGCCTCTAACCAGCCCAGTTTGGACCAATTCATGGTGGAGGGAGCCTCTAAACAGCCAAGTTTTGGGAAATTCATGGTGGAGGGAGCCTCTAACCAGCCCAGTTTGGACCAATTCATGGTGGAGGGAGCCTCTAAACAGCCAAGTTTTGGGAAATTCATGGTGGAGGGAGCCTCTAACCAGCCCAGTTTGGACCAATTCATGGTGGAGGGAGCCTCTAAAAAACCCAGTTTGGACCAATTCATGGTGGAGGGAGCCTCTAAACAGCCCAGTTTGGGCAAATTCATGGTGGAGGGAGCCTCTAACCAGCCCAGTTTGGACCAATTAATGGTGGAGGGAGCCTCTAAACAGCCCAGTTTGGGCAAATTCATGGTGGAGGGAGCCTCTAACCAGCCCAGTTTGGACCAATTAATGGTGGAGGGAGCCTCTAAACAGCCAAGTTTTGGGAAATTCATGGTGGAGGGAGCCTCTAACCAGCCCAGTTTGGACCAATTAATGGTGGAGGGAGCCTCTAAACAGCCCAGTTTGGGCAAATTCATGGTGGAGGGAGCCTCTAACCAGCCCAGTTTGGACCAATTCATGGTGGAGGGAGCCTCTAACCAGCCCAGTTTGGACCAATTCATGGTGGAGGGAGCCTCTAACCAGCCCAGTTTGGGCAAATTCATGGTGGAGGGAGCCTCTAAAAAACCCAGTTTGGACCAATTCATGGTGGAGGGAGCCTCTAACCAGCCCAGTTTGGGCAAATTCATGGTGGAGGGAGCCTCTAACCAGCCCAGTTTGGACCAATTAATGGTGGAGGGAGCCTCTAACCAGCCCAGTTTGGACCAATTCATGGTGGAGGGAGCCTCTAACCAGCCCAGTTTGGACCAATTAATGGTGGAGGGAGCCTCTAAACAGCCAAGTTTTGGGAAATTCATGGTGGAGGGAGCCTCTAACCAGTCCAGTTTGGACCAATTCATGGTGGAGGGAGCCTCTAAACAGCCCAGTTTGGGCAAATTCATGGTGGAGGGAGCCTCTAAAAAACCCAGTTTGGACCAATTCATGGTGGAGGGAGCCTCTAACCAGCCCAGTTTGGACCAATTCATGGTGGAGGGAGCCTCTAACCAGCCCAGTTTGGACCAATTAATGGTGGAGGGAGCCTCTAAACAGCCCAGTTTGGGCAAATTCATGGTGGAGGGAGCCTCTAACCAGCCCAGTTTGGACCAATTAATGGTGGAGGGAGCCTCTAACCAGCCCAGTTTGGACCAATTAATGGTGGAGGGAGCCTCTAACCACCCCAGTTTGGACCAATTCATGGTGGAGGGAGCCTCTAACCAGCCCAGTTTGGACCAATTCATGGTGGAGGGAGCCTCTAAACAGCCCAGTTTGGGCAAATTCATGGTGGAAGGAGCCTCTAACCAGCAGAGTTGTGGGAAAGCAGGGTGGAGGGAGCCTCTAACCAGCAGAGTTGGTGGAAATCAGGGTGGAGGGAGCCTCTAACCAGCAGAGTTGGGGGAAATCATGTTGGAGGGAGCCTAGTATTAGCAGAATTGTGCAACGCTTATGGTGGATGAGTATGAGGATGCGGAGGAATTGGAGAGGTTGAGTACAGACATGGAGTTTCATGTTGGGGTGCTTTACACAGGTGGGCACAAAAATGAAGGCTCTATCCAGTGGTGGTTCATTTTTATCAAAGTGAGCCGGTCGGCACTCTCAGCTGACAGACGGGTGCGCTTGTCAGTGATGATGCCACCGGCTGCACTGAACACCCTCTCAGATAGGACGCTGGCGGCAGGACAGGACAGCACCTCCAAGGCATATAGGGCAAGTTCAAGCCACAGGTCCAACTTCGACACCCAATACGTGTAGGGCGCAGAGGGGTCGGAGAGGACAGGGCTGTGGTCGGAAAGGTATTCCCGCAACATGCGCCTATACTTCTCACGCCTGGTGACACTAGGACCCTCCGTGGCGGCACTTTGGCGAGGGGGTGCCATCAAGGTGTCCCAGACCTTAGACAGTGTGCCCCTCGTTTGTGTGGACCGGTGAGAACTTGGTTGCCTACTGGAGGAACTGCCCTCCCTGCCGCCACTGTCACATGCTGGAAACATCTCCATCATATTCTGCACCAATTGCCTGTGGCAAGCATTGATGCGATTGGCCCTCCCCTCTACCGGAATAAAAGACGAGATGTTGTTTTTATACCGGGGGTCAAGGATAGCAAAGATCCAGTACTGGTTGTCCTCCATGATTTTGACAATACGCTTGTCGGTTGTAAAGCACCCCAACATGAACTCAGCCATGTCTGCCACAGTGTTAGTTGGCATGACTCCTCTGGCCCCACCGGAAAGTTCAATCTCCATTTCCTCCTCATCCTCCATGTCTACCCATCCGCGCTGCAACAATGGGACGATTCGAAGTTGCCCGGAAGCCTCCTGTATCACCATCACATCATCGGACAACTCTTCTTCCTCCTCCTCCTCCTCCTCCTCCTCCTCCATTAAACGCAGTGAAGCGGACAGATGTGTGGACCTACTCTCCAGCTGTGACGGATCGGATGCTATCCCTAACTCCTCTGTGTGATCTGAGTTATCCCTGATGTCAATCAGGGATTCTCTCAGAACACACAAGAGCGGGATTGTAAGGCTCACCATCGCATCCTCAGAGCTCACCCTCCTTGTGGACTCCTCAAAGACCCGTAGGATGTCACAAAGGTCTCTCATCCATGGCCACTCATGGATGTGAAACTGAGGCAGCTGACTTTGTGGCACCCTAGGGTTTTGTAGCTGGTATTCCATCAAAGGTCTCTGCTGCTCAACCACTCTATTCAACATCTGAAACGTTGAGTTCCAGCGTGTGGGGACGTCGCACAAAAGCCGGTGTTGTGGCACATGCAGGCGTTGCTGGAGAGATTTTAAGCTAGCAGCGGCTACTGTCGACTTGCGAAAGTGGGCGCACATGCGCCGCACTTTCACCAGTAGCTCTGGAACATTGGGGTAGCTCTTTAGGAAACGTTGCACCACTAGGTTGAAGACGTGGGCCAGGCATGGAACATGTTGGAGTCCGGCAAGCTCCAGAGCTGCTACCAGGTTCCGGCCGTTATCACAAACGACCATGCCTGGGCCCAGGTGCAGCGGCTCAAACCATATTGCCGTCTCATCGAGGAGGGCATCCCTCACCTCGGAGGCAGTGTGCTGTCTGTCCCCCAAGCTGATCAGCTTCAGCACAGCCTGCTGACGTCTACCAACGCCAGTGCTGCAACGTTTCCAACTCGTAGCTGGGGTCAATCTAACAGCGGAGGAGGAGGCGGTGGCGGAGGAGGAGGCGGAGGAGGAGGCGGTAGAGGAGGAGGAGGAGGGGGGTGTTCTTCTCGTGTCCCTGCCAGGAATGTTAGGCGGGGAGACGAGGTACACCGGGCCAGTTTGGGAAGCAGTCCCAGCCTCAACTACATTTACCCAGTGTGCCGTCAGTGAAATGTAGCGTCCCTGTCCGCATGCACTTGTCCACGCGTCGGTGGTCAAGTGGACCTTTGTGCAAAGCGCGGAACTAAGGGCCCGCCTGATGTTGAGTGACACGTGCTGGTGCAAGGCGGGGACGGCACACCGGGAGAAGTAGTGACGGCTAGGGACGGCATAGCGAGGTGCCGCAGTTGCCATCAGGTCCAGGAAGGCGGGAGTTTCAACAAGCCGGAACGCCAACATCTCCTGGGCCAGCAGTTTAGCGATGTTGGCGTTCAAGGCTTGCGCGTGTGGGTGGTTAGCAGTGTATTTCTGCCGCCGCTCCAATGTCTGAGAGATGGTGGGTTGTTGTAAAGAAACGCCTGATGGTGCCTTTGATGGTGCAGGAGAAGGAGATAAGACAGGACCAGGGGAGGATGAGGTAGAAGTCAACAAAGTGGCGGAGGCAGATGAAGTGGTGTCCTGGCTCGTCCTCTGGAGTGCATCGCCAGCACAGTCAGCAGTGGCAGTGGCAGAGGCAGAGGCAGTGGCAGTGGCGTGAACGGCAGGCGGCCTTTGTCCTGCCGTTGCTGCCTGCCACTGATTCCAGTGCTTGGATTCCAAATGACGGCGCATTGAAGTGGTGGACAGGTTGCTCTTCTCAGAGCCCCTAATCAATTTCGAGAGGCAAATTGTGCAGACAACACTATATCTGTCCTCGGCGCATTCCTTGAAAAAACTCCACACCTTCGAGAAACGTGCCCTCGAGGTGGGAGTTTTTCGGGGCTGGGTACGAACTGGAACATCTTGGGAGATTCCGGGTGTGGCCTGGCTTCGCCTAAGCTGCTGACCTCTGCCTCTGCCTCTAGCTACCCTTTTTGGTGCTGCACCTGCCTCAACATCCACACTACTTTCCCCGCTTGACATCCCCCCTGTCCAGGTCGGGTCAGTGTCCTCATCATCCACCACTTCCTCTTCCAACTCCTGTCTCATCTCCTCCTCCCGCACAATGCGCCAGTCAACTGGATGCCCTGACGGCAACTGCGTCACATCATCGTCGATGAGGGTGGGTTGCTGGTCATCCACCACCAAATCGAACGGAGATGGAGGAGACTCTAGTGTTTGAGCATCTGGACACAGATGCTCCTCTGTTAGGTTCGTGGAATCGTGACGTGGAGAGGCAGGTTGAGGGACAATGAAAGGAGCGGAGAACAGCTCTGGGGAGCAGGGACAGTTTGGGTTATTGTTCTGTAAAGCTTCGGAATTTTGGGAGGAAGGAAGACAAGACTGTTGGGTAATAGGAGGAGAGGAGGCAGAGTCTGACTGGCTGCTGGACAATGTGCTGTAAGCGTTCTCTGACAGCCATTGCAAGACCTGTTCCTGGTTCTCGGGCCTACTAAGGTTTGTACCCTGCAGTTTAGTTAATGTGGCAAGCAACCCTGGCACTGTGGAGTGGCGCAATGCTTGCTGCCCCACAGGAGTAGGCACGGGACGCCCTGTGGCTTCACTGCTACCTTGCTCCCCAGAACCATTCCCCCGACCTCGCCCACGGCCTCGTCCACGTCCCTTTCCGGGAGCCTTGCGCATTTTGAATTCCTAGTTAGAAATTGGCACTGTATACCAGTAGTAAAAATTGTGGGTGCACGTAACCCCAATATATTCTTTGAATTCCCAGTCAGACACTGGCACTATATGGCAGTAGCAAGAAATGAGGGTATTTGTATTCCCAATATACTCTTTGAATTCCCAGTCAGACAATGGCACTGTATACCAGTAGTAAAAATTGTGGGTGCACGTAACCCCAATATATTCTTTGAATTCCCAGTCAGACACTGGCACTATATGGCAGTAGCAAGAAATGAGGGTATTTGTATTCCCAATATACTCTTTGAATTCCCAGTCAGACAATGGCACTGTATACCAGTAGTAAAAATTGTGGGTGCACGTAACCCCAATATATTCTTTGAATTACCAGTCAGAAACTGGCACTATATGGCAGTAGCAAGAAATGAGGGTATTTATAACCCCAATATATTCTTTGAATTCCCAGTCAGACAATGGCACTGTATACCAGTAGTAAAAATTGTGGGTGCACGTAACCCCAATATATTCTTTGAATTACCAGTCAGAAACTGGCACTATATGGCAGTAGCAAGAAATGAGGGTATTTGTATTCCCAATATACTCTTTGAATTCCCAGTCAGACAATGGCACTGTATACCAGTAGTAAAAATTGTGGGTGCACGTAACCCCAATATATTCTTTGAATTACCAGTCAGAAACTGGCACTATATGGCAGTAGCAAGAAATGAGGGTATTTATAACCCCAATATATTCTTTGAATTCCCAGTCAGACAATGGCACTGTATACCAGTAGTAAAAATTGTGGGTGCACGTAACCCCAATATATTCTTTGAATTCCCAGTCAGAAACTGGCACTATATGGCAGTAGCAAGAAATGAGGGTATTTGTATTCCCAATATACTCTTTGAATTCCCAGTCAGACAATGGCACTGTATACCAGTAGTAAAAATTGTGGGTGCACGTAACCCCAATATATTCTTTGAATTACCAGTCAGAAACTGGCACTATATGGCAGTAGCAAGAAATGAGGGTATTTATAACCCCAATATATTCTTTGAATTCCCAGTCAGACAATGGCACTGTATACCAGTAGTAAAAATTGTGGGTGCACGTAACCCCAATATATTCTTTGAATTCCCAGTCAGAAACTGGCACTATATGGCAGTAGCAAGAAATGAGGGTATTTGTATTCCCAATATATTCTTTGAATTCCCAGTCAGACAATGGCACTGTATACCAGTAGTAAAAATTGTGGGTGCACGTAACCCCAATATATTCTTTGAATTACCAGTCAGAAACTGGCACTATATGGCAGTAGCAAGAAATGAGGGTATTTATAACCCCAATATATTCTTTGAATTCCCAGTCAGACAATGGCACTGTATACCAGTAGTAAAAATTGTGGGTGCACGTAACCCCAATATATTCTTTGAATTCCCAGTCAGACACTGGCACTATATGGCAGTAGCAAGAAATGAGGGTATTTGTATTCCCAATATACTCTTTGAATTCCCAGTCAGACAATGGCACTGTATACCAGTAGTAAAAATTGTGGGTGCACGTAACCCCAATATATTCTTTGAATTACCAGTCAGAAACTGGCACTATATGGCAGTAGCAAGAAATGAGGGTATTTATAACCCCAATATATTCTTTGAATTCCCAGTCAGACAATGGCACTGTATACCAGTAGTAAAAATTGTGGGTGCACGTAACCCCAATATATTCTTTGAATTCCCAGTCAGAAACTGGCACTATATGGCAGTAGCAAGAAATGAGGGTATTTGTATTCCCAATATACTCTTTGAATTCCCAGTCAGACAATGGCACTGTATACCAGTAGTAAAAATTGTGGGTGCACGTAACCCCAATATATTCTTTGAATTACCAGTCAGAAACTGGCACTATATGGCAGTAGCAAGAAATGAGGGTATTTATAACCCCAATATATTCTTTGAATTCCCAGTCAGACAATGGCACTGTATACCAGTAGTAAAAATTGTGGGTGCACGTAACCCCAATATATTCTTTGAATTCCCAGTCAGACACTGGCACTATATGGCAGTAGCAAGAAATGAGGGTATTTGTATTCCCAATATACTCTTTGAATTCCCAGTCAGACAATGGCACTGTATACCAGTAGTAAAAATTGTGGGTGCACGTAACCCCAATATATTCTTTGAATTACCAGTCAGAAACTGGCACTATATGGCAGTAGCAAGAAATGAGGGTATTTATAACCCCAATATATTCTTTGAATTCCCAGTCAGACAATGGCACTGTATACCAGTAGTAAAAATTGTGGGTGCACGTAACCCCAATATATTCTTTGAATTACCAGTCAGAAACTGGCACTATATGGCAGTAGCAAGAAATGAGGGTATTTGTATTCCCAATATACTCTTTGAATTCCCAGTCAGACAATGGCACTGTATACCAGTAGTAAAAATTGTGGGTGCACGTAACCCCAATATATTCTTTGAATTACCAGTCAGAAACTGGCACTATATGGCAGTAGCAAGAAATGAGGGTATTTATAACCCCAATATATTCTTTGAATTCCCAGTCAGACAATGGCACTGTATACCAGTAGTAAAAATTGTGGGTGCACGTAACCCCAATATATTCTTTGAATTCCCAGTCAGAAACTGGCACTATATGGCAGTAGCAAGAAATGAGGGTATTTGTATTCCCAATATACTCTTTGAATTCCCAGTCAGACAATGGCACTGTATACCAGTAGTAAAAATTGTGGGTGCACGTAACCCCAATATATTCTTTGAATTACCAGTCAGAAACTGGCACTATATGGCAGTAGCAAGAAATGAGGGTATTTATAACCCCAATATATTCTTTGAATTCCCAGTCAGACAATGGCACTGTATACCAGTAGTAAAAATTGTGGGTGCACGTAACCCCAATATATTCTTTGAATTCCCAGTCAGAAACTGGCACTATATGGCAGTAGCAAGAAATGAGGGTATTTGTATTCCCAATATATTCTTTGAATTCCCAGTCAGACAATGGCACTGTATACCAGTAGTAAAAATTGTGGGTGCACGTAACCCCAATATATTCTTTGAATTACCAGTCAGAAACTGGCACTATATGGCAGTAGCAAGAAATGAGGGTATTTATAACCCCAATATATTCTTTGAATTCCCAGTCAGACAATGGCACTGTATACCAGTAGTAAAAATTGTGGGTGCACGTAACCCCAATATATTCTTTGAATTCCCAGTCAGAAACTGGCACTATATGGCAGTAGCAAGAAATGAGGGTATTTGTATTCCCAATATACTCTTTGAATTCCCAGTCAGACAATGGCACTGTATACCAGTAGTAAAAATTGTGGGTGCACGTAACCCCAATATATTCTTTGAATTACCAGTCAGAAACTGGCACTATATGGCAGTAGCAAGAAATGAGGGTATTTGTATTCCCAATATATTCTTTGAATTCCCAGTCAGACAATGGCACTGTATACCAGTAGTAAAAATTGTGGGTGTATATAGCCCCAATTCTATTGCTAGGGGACTTGCAGGGTATTTCTGGGGTGAAGGTGGGGGGGCACACCGTTGGAACGGGTATCGGGGTATATATCGGGTATACGGGAATACACTGACAGTGTATTCCATTCAGGATCCTGGGAAAGCTGGGTTGCGGCGATTGAGCCCGTCAGTGCCACGTTACACTGACAAGCTTCTCCCTGGAATTTAGCTCTTACAAGAGCTGTTGGTTGTCTTCTCCTTCCTATCCTAGCCTGTCCCTGCCTACCCAGAATCTAAGCCCTAGCTAGCTGGACGGAAACCTCCGTCCTCGGTGAATTGCAAGCTCAGAATGACGCGAAGCTGGGCGGCGCTGTTCTTTTAAATTAGAGGTCACATGTTTTCGGCAGCCAATGGGTTTTGCCTACTTTTTTCAACGTCACCGGTGTCGTAGTTCCTGTCCCACCTACCCTGCGCTGTTATTGGAGCAAAAAAGGCGCCAGGGAAGGTGGGAGGGGAATCGAGTAATGGCGCACTTTACCACGCGGTGTTCGATTCGATTCGAACATGCCGAACAGCCTAATATCCGATCGAACATGAGTTCGATAGAACACTGTTCGCTCATCTCTAATAGTAACACCTCTATGACAAACCACTATTATTCTAAGAAGTCCATAGATAATGCTGTGAAGGTTACTCATCCATTTCCTGTTCTCCTTCTTTAATATGTGAGTCAACAATATATTTTGATGACTCATATTTGCAAGTAATAGAGAATTAATACTTATCGTAATGATAACAGCGACATTGAATATAACATTGTGCCTTCTTGTATATTCAGAAATTAGTAAAAAAGTAGCATGAATGTTTACTGGATGATATTTTATTGTATAGCATTTGTAAGATTATCACGTCTTAATTGTCATTAAATGTTTGGTTAGTTCCAACCATTTTGTCCATTTTTGTTTAAAGGTATATTAACTCTACTGTCAGGGCTGCACCTGCCATGGGGCAAATGGAGGCAACCACTTCTGGTGTTGCCTCATGGCTTAAACTGGGGGGAAGGGGTATTTTTCTAATTATCTGCTACCTATCAGATTGTTCCAAGAGATAGCAGCCTACACTTTACTCACCAATCCCCACTGTTATCCAGTCTGATCTCTTCTTCTTCCTCTGAAGGGTGCTGCAGTGTTCTTCAGTGCCCCTGACCTGGTGGCAGAAACGGAAGCGAGACACCACAGGAGCGGAGCATGAAGAGTAAAAATCAGCCACTACCCATTGGAATAATCCAGCATATGTTCATGACGTCATTACGTATGTGTCACCGAGGCCCAATCACAAGCCTCAGCGGTGACCCCTGGGGACATAAGGAGGAGTCTGGAAGAGACCTGTATAGGATGACGGGGATCGCCAGATGCCACAAAGATGCCCAGAAGAGTTGAGGCAAGGCAGGCATAACTGTTTATTTTTACTCACAAAATTATGAGTGAGGGCCAAAATGAAAAGGGCAAAATTATATTTGAGGGCCTATAAAAGGGACCTTATACCATGCAGGAGCCAGCAAAGAGGCCAATATACTGTGTGGGGACCTGTAAAGAAGCAGTATACTATGGGGGCCAGTAAATGGCATGTTATACTGTGTTAGGGCCAAACAAGGATATTTTTTGATCTGCAAATTGGGGACATGGCCTATCATTTTAATTAGGGGGGCCCTATCATGGAATCAAAAATTCCCAGGTCAGGTATTTTTTTAGAGGGAAGGGGTGCCTTTCTGTAGGTCACCTAAGGAAACCGAGAGGCTCGGTTCATCCCTGATTCTATTATACAATTGTGTTGCACTGATGATGTTCCTGAAGATTGGAGAATCACCAATGTTGTATCCATGCACAACATTGAAAAAGAGAACGGACCACTGCACCCAAGAGCTTGTTGGACCCACATTGCCATCACTTTACTAAGGTTAGAACATGTTAAACTAATCTTTCAGATTTCTTTGTCACATAAGTGTTGAATGAAGGTATATAGATATAACCAACCTGGATTTCAGCAAAGCATTTTATACAATACAAAATAAAGATTGGAATAAACCCTGGATATTTCAGTGAATTCGCAATTGGCTGATGAATAGATAACAGAGTGTTGTTGTTAATGGTGTACATTAAAGGGAGTGGCAAGTTACAAATGGTGACCTCAAGATTATTTTTAAGTCCTATTCATTTAAATATTTTTGTAGGCAACATAGGAAAAGGTTTGGTAGGTGTTTGTCAAAGACGCCAAAGTGTGTAATAGAATTATTATTCCTGTAGAGGTTGGTATCATGGAAGGAGACAGGCTAGATCACTGTATAAATGGTGGGAACAAAGGAGTTCAATGTTTACAAATGTAAAATAATGCACCTTGGGAGAAGGAAGCCTCTATCTAAGTATTGTATGGGCAGTTTTGTGATAACTAGGACTTCTGAAGAGAAGGATTTATGGGTTCCTGATATCAGACAGCTTCTAAATGAATCAGTGTGTGGTCAGGCAGCAGGAAAAGAAAGTAGGATGCTTATAGTTAACCTGTAGAAAAAGATTGTGATCTCGCTGTGTAGGACTTCTGACAGCACATCGGGAATACTTGGGGGGGATTTATTAAGTCTGGCATTCTGGTACTCTTTATTGGTACTAATTGCACCTGATTTTTTTTAAGACTTAGGCCTCAATAATTCAATTGCACCCCCTCCGGCATAAGTTATGGTAAATTTGTCAGGCCAAGTCATCATTGTCCTAGCCAACCTTGCTCTCTGCCCCATTATGTCCACTATCGCAAAATGTATTGGACATTGAAAATGGGCACAGAAGGAGGAAAGGGGGCATCTTTGCTGCCAAAAAAGGGCTGTGCATCAAATACGTGCCACGATTACTCTCATCAGAGGGAGCAGTTCTGTAGACCATACCTAAAAAAAAATAACTTGGATAAAATGGAAAGGGCCCAGACTAGGGGCTACAAAAATGGTGCAGGTTTATTGGTGGAATGGAACTTAATCTGTATTGTCTGAAGGAAAGAAGGAAAATGCGAGCTTAATCAAAACCTTTAAAAAATGATAAAATTAGTTCAAAAGCAATGTCAGGAATTTTTTTTTTTTTAATTTTTACTGAAAGAGTAATTGAGACTTGGAACAAATATTTGGCAGATATGGCTGGAAAAAAGCATGCTTAGGATAAACACATGATGTAGGTACATGAACTGAACAGGAAGTATTATTGTAAGACCAGACAAAATGGATTATGTGGTATTTTTCTTCCATCATGTTTTTGTGTTTCCATATCCTGTGGCCGCCTTGGCCACCTCCAGACACTTAATTTCAGATCTGGCAGGTATTGGAGGGACATATTAATAAGATGAGAAATGTTCTTTTTAATGGACAATGTTTAATGGAATAATGTAATATCTAGAAAAGGATGTATATAACTATGTGTTATTGTAATACAAATAGGAGGATAGATCAGCAAAAGTTTGACTATTGACATGAGATAAGAGTCACCTGTCATAGATAGGATTGAGCATGTATACACCAGAGTTTACATTTGTTGTACAATATCCGTGATGGTTGCATAGAAGTTGGTTCAGATTTTTAGCTTCTCTTGGTGGTGTCTGACCTTATGACAGATTAATAAAGTTATCGATGGTTTTCCTTCAAAGGTGTAAGATACAATTTTAAATTTTTATTTCATTCTGATGAAATGTCTATATCTATTCCTGGCCATACTGATCTTTATGGAACAGATTTACTAATGCTATCTAATAGAGATGAGCGAGTAGTACTCGATCGAGTAGGTATTCGATCGAATACTACGGTATTCAAAATACTCGTACTCGATCGAGTACCACTCGCTATTCGAATGTAAAAGTTTGATGCAGAACCAGCATTGATTGGCCGAATGCTATACAGTCGGCCAATCAACGCTGGTTCTTCTCCTACCTTTAGAACTCTTCTCCGTGCAGCTTCCTCGTGGCGTCTTCTGGCTCTGAATTCACTCTGCCAGGCATCGGGCCTGGGCAGAGCCGACTGCGCATGTCTGCTTGTAGTGCGGGCATGCGCAGTCGGCTCTGCCCAGGCCCAATGCCTGGCAGAGTGAATTCAGAGCCAGAAGATGCTGCGGGGACGCTGCAAGGAGAAGACTTCTCGAAGGATCCAGCCCGACCCTCCCTCGTGGACTTGGTAAGTATAATTTGATCGAATGTTGCCTACCCATGAAACGAGCATTTCCCCCCCCCTATAGACTATAATAGGGTTCGATATTCGATTTGAGCAGTCGAATATTGAGGGGCTACTCGAAACGAATATCGAACCTCGAACATTTTACTGTTCGCTCATCTGTACTATCTAATAGACAGATTTAGGGGGAGGAGTGTATTCCCTTTGCATCATTATTTAGGAATAATTTGTGACATGTAATATGTATTAATACTGTTAAATGGCTTAAATTTTCATCAGGTTTTGTGTTTACATGTCCGAAGTGTATGTTAGACATATTCACGACTTGCAACTTTTTCTTAGCCACAGTTATTGCAAATTTTACTCCAGTCCCTGCAACAAAATTTCCAAGAAAGCAGTACAAGCTCAGGGGAAGCTTTACAAGTATCGTACACAAGCAGAGTACCAGGACCATGCTATCAACCCTTTTTGTGTGTATATTTGTTTTTCTCCATAGTTTTCGCTCTTGCAATTGTTGGTTTCCTTCAAATCAGAGTAATGTCAATGGTCAGAAACGATTGTGTATGGGTGTTTATTTATTTTGCATCCATGTTTTTAATTAACTAGTTGCCAGATTAAAACCTTTACATTACTTAGGTAGACGCTTAGTATCCAAAAGGCTAACTATAAACCCCATTACTGTTAGGCTTGGTTCACATCTGCATTCGGTAATCCATTCAGGGAGTTCACATGGGGACTCCCCGAATGGACTATCAAATGCATTGGCTAGCGGTGAGCTTCTGAAAGCACAAGGACCCCATAGACTATAATGGGGTCCATGTGCTTTCCACACAGTGTCTGCATGGAACATGCAGAGAGAAAAGTACTTCACGAACTACTTTCCTGTCCGCATAACTCATGCGGAGACCGCGCGGAAAGCACAGAGACCCCATTATAGTCTATGGGGTCCATGTACTTTCACTGCTCACCGCTTGTCAATGCGTTTGGTAGTCCGTTCGGGGGGTCCCCATGCAGACTCCCTGAATGAATTACGGAACGCATATGTGAACCAAGCCTAACCCTGTTATTCAATGCATCAGAGGTACCGGTAGCAACTGGGTACCATCAGACCCTGGCCATCTAATTTGATAGTCCAGTTCTGGGGTGGTTGTGTGCCTTTAAATGGGCAATAACTATTGACATTTCCACCCTGATAATTATAGCCTGTTGCAGGCCCTTTTCTTCCACATTATTTCTAAAGACAGTGGCGAAAAGGAGCATTTTATTTAATTTAGCAAACCAAATTCACAAAATCATTTGCCCACTTTTTAAGTTGATCGGCCAAAATTATCTGATCATCTTTTGCAGGTAAAAGTCTGCTGTTGGACAATGTGAAGAGACATCTGAAGTCATTTGGAAAATTCAGCCATTTTAGTTAAAAAATGTCTAACCAGAGCATATTCTCTTTAATATGGATACATACTAAGGTGAACCATCTAATCCCCTCATACCATGAATTGAATATTTTTCACAATTAATCATGGAAAAAAGCAAATAAAGTAGATAAAAATTTTAAAGATCATCTGATTATTATCTTTGGTATGGTCATCCAGGTTAGAAATGTGATCAGATAAAGCACTTGCAGTCATCCATTTCAGCTGATAATTATCTTATAATAGAGATATCTTAAATGGATTGTTATAACAAAGATCCAGTTGCATAAATAATTAATGAATAAAATATTTAATAGTTCATTATCATGATAATAATTAATTTCGTATTAACATACTTAGTAAGGGTATTACAATAAATTAAAGAGTTTTGTTCATTTCTGAATTTGTAATTTCTGGTAAAACATTTTGTATTGCAATAATCAACATAATAAAAAAAAAACCTAAATTGATGAAAAACAGTAATTTATCAGGATCAGCAGGTTTGGATTTCATTACCATTTTAAGCTGATTACACAAAACTCTATATATAATATCCAAGAGCTGCCAACTCAAGTTTTCATTTATCTCAACAACTTACAAGAAAATACGGATAGCCAACATTTTTATTGGCAAATTGAAAAACCATAATGAATAATAAAGATTACAAGTTATATATCGTAATTACAAGAAGAAGAACTATAGAGGAAAAAAAAACTGTGGTACTTACCAAAATGTAAATTCACTTGTTATACTATGGAAGAGAACTAAGGGAAACTATATTGTGTGGAGGGCTCTAATGCCTCATAATGCCCCCCACACAGTAAAATGATCTTTAGTACCCTTCCATAGTATGTGTTCCATTAGTACCCATACATAGTATAATGTCATGTTTTCACCCCCAAAACAATATAAGGAAAGTGTTTGTTCTCGTACCGTGTTAGCCAGTGGGTAGGAAATATATAAAAAAAAAAAAAAAAAACTTGATAGTCTTCAGTAGTTGATACCTTTTTAATGGCTAACTAATAATGATGACAGATTACAATGTTTCGGAACTCTCGGCTCCTTTCTAAAGTAAATTTAAAAAACATTTCTGAAGGATGCATATTTATGTACAAAAGGACAAAAGGATAGAATTCTAGGAGGAAGGGGAGTAGAGGGTTATTGGTTATTGGTAGAAACAATGTAAACAATTCCAGGTTCTTATCAATTCTCAGGGTCTCAGGTCAGTGATTTCTTTAAGATGCCATAAACCCATGTGACAGATTTAACCCCTTCTCCAGTGTTTGAAGCAGGGTCATAAGTTTATACTCATTAATCCGTCGCTCTTTCTCTGATTTAAAATTCCCTCTTAAAACCAAAATTTTCATGTGATCGGTGATATTAAGATCCTCATTGCAGAACTGTTTTGATATGGGAAGGTCCAGTCTTCGTTCTCTAATTGTATGGCGATGTGAATTCATACGCATCTAAGCTGCTGTCCGGTCTCTCCAACATGCAGATTTTCAGTGGGACATTTGGTGCACATTATTAAATACACTACTCTTTTTCCTCATATTAAACCAGAGTCCTTCAACACCCCCCCTCCCCCCACCCCTCCTTACTTTTACTACTCACGAACCTATCTTGCTCATTCTCTTCTCTCCTCCCTCTCTCTTCTTCGTCCTCTCCTTTGCTGCTCTTCGCTTCTCCTCCTCCGTAATCCTGTGCTTCCCTCCCCTCCCCCCCCCTAATTTTCACTCAGGTACTTGCGATGTCCGCTCAAACGCCTCTCGCCTTTATTTCTCAGGTGAATTCCTTTCTTAATATGTATAAGATCTCCAGTTACCTGGACAAGCTTATTACACCTTCTGATCGCCTTGTCCTTACTTCAGGTTCTCACTTTACTTGGTTCTGGGACACCCACCTACTGTTGACTACTTTATAATGTTTCCTGTTACTCATGTTGGCATTTTTATGTTGTATTTTCTTGACTTATTGCCTAACTTTATATGTTGAAAGTCTTTTGTTTATGTTGTACATCTTAAAAAACTTCAATAAAAACTCTTTGAATTAAAAAAATTATTAAATACACTACATTAGGTGTGTTACAGGTGAACGTACCTCGGATTTTATATTCCCTATTAGAATTTGGTATCTCTATCTTGTCAGTGGTCAGTATGTGAGGGCATGTTTTGCACCTTTTCTGTCTGCATGGAAATGTTCCTGTGTTAGTTGGAGGTGACAGTGAGCTGCTAACAACCATATTCCTGAGATTTGGTGGCTGTCTGTAGCACAGGTCTGGAAATATGGATTTTAGACGGTGGTCTTCTTGCAGTAGTGGATCAAATTTGCGGGGTGTGGGTTATATGTGATGACCAGAGGCACCTGATTGTTTTCCTGTTTGATATGGTATTTTAATAAATCCGATCTTGGTATTCTGGTGGCCCTGGTGATTTGGTTATCAATTGTTCTTGGATGGTAACCCTGCCTCAAAAATGTGTTTTTGAGGCCTCCAAGGTGTTTGTCTCTATCTGCAGGGTTTGAACATATGCGATGATATCTGATGGCTGGCTGTAGACAATGGAGTTCTTTATGTGTTTAGAATGAAAGCTATCCCATCTTATCCCATCCTGAGACCCTGAGAACTGATAAGAACCTGGAATTGTTTACATTGTTTCTACCAATAACTAATAACCCTCTACTCCCCTTCCTCCTAGAATTCTATCCCTATGTGTCCTTTTGTACATAAATATGCATCCTTCAGAAATGGTTTTTAAATTTACTTGAGAAAGGAGCCTAGAGTTCCGAAACGTTGTAATCTGTCATCATTATGAGTTAGCCATTAAAAAGGAATCAACTACTGAAGACTATCAAGTTTTTTGTTTTTTTTTATATTTCCAAAACAATATATTTTTGTTGTTTTTCTTGTCTAAACCTGGGGTGAAGATTATTGTCAGATGTGGATTATTTTCAGATATATTTGGTAGGTCATATGAATTGCTGGATGGATTCTGCATCCACAGCAGGCCCTGCTACAATATAGCAGGTACATCATATTAGCAATAAGTGCCTGATATCTTTGACACTGCAACATCTGTATAACACACAAGGCCACATTAACCATAGGCAAATGGTTCCCTTGCACCGGGCCCTATGGTAGTGAGGGCCCTTTGGGACAGCGGAACAGTCCAGCATTTAGAGTGCAGTCCAAATGTTCCAGGCAGTGGATTCAAGCTGCCCTAACTTCAGCTCATCTGCATTGAAAACAGTGGTGAAGCAGAGGGCCGTATGCTCTCTTCTTCACAATACAGCCGCTATGCTCTCGATGTCTTGAGAGCAGTAGGTGTGATGTAGTGACATCACTTGTGTCTCACCTGTTGCTCTCTGAACCGAAAGGCTTCAGAAATAAATGGAAATATAAGTATTAGGTTTTTTTTTCCCCCTTGTTTGATCCATTATACCATGACACTGGGAGAAGACATGAAGGAAGAAGACATGAAACTGTGGGGGGTATCCAGGAAGGGGACAAGAAACTGTGAGGACAACCAGGAGAGGGACATTAAACTGTGTGGACAACCAACAGGTTTTTTTTTTCCCCTTGTTTGATCCATTATACTATGGACACTAGGAGAAGACATCAAGGAGGAGGACATGAAACTGTGGGGGTATCCAGGAAGGGGACAAGAAACTGTGAGGACAACCAGGAGAGAAACATTAAACTGTGTGGACAACCAACAGGGTTTTTTTCCCCTTGTTTGATCCATTATACTGTGGACACTAGGAGAAGACATGAAACTGTGGAGGTAATTGGAGGAGGACATGAAACAGTGGGGAAACCAGGAAGGGGACATGTAACTCTGGTGACAACCAGGAGACAGATATGAAAATGTGAGGGCAACTGGAGAGGGCATGAAACTGTGAAGGCAACTGGAGGGGTGCATTATTATAAACTACAATGTCTGAGGGGACACTGGAGAGACAGGTTAATGTGTGATGGACCATGTTATATGTGGCTATTGAAGGGGCATTTTATTGAAGAATGGGTCACCAAGGATCATTATATTATATGTGGCCACTAAGGGACATTATACTATGCATGGAGCCACTGAAAGGGCATTATAATTTATGTGATCTATTTGAGCGGTTTGTATATCTAAGTGGTGATGATGGGGGGAGCTCACTTATGAAACATTTGCAATGGGCCCACTAATGTGTTAAAATGGTGCTGATAACATTAGACAACAAAATATACAGTAGTTTCACAACTGTGCAGATAAATACACACAGTTCATAGAATATTCAGAATGACAAAACCAGGTAGAGAATCAAAGCATCAGAAAAAAATATGTAGAGTTTTCAGTTTTAGAGCATAAATTAGTGCAGTGTACAGTAAAACCAAAACATCATAAATAATGATGCTACAAATGCAGAGAAGGTTATAAATGACTAAAAACAGAACAGATTTTTTTATATATATATAAATGATACATATTATGTTCCTGACTGAAGACTGCATTTTTTTTTTTTTTGCAACAAGGCATTTATAGTTAGCATTTTTTTTGGTGTGTCTGTTAAAAAAAAACATCAAGTCATGGGAAGAATGCCATATATGATAAGTAGCACAATGAAAATGAATGGGAGATAGAATATACAGTCCCGGTGACATTCTATTCCTAATACTAATATTAATACCGAATACGGGGTCCAGCTTAGTCTAGGGGGGAGGACCCAGAAAACCAGAAAGAGAGAATGAGATTGATAGACCCAATGGGGACAATCTAGTAGTAAAACCCATAGGGAATAAAGCTGACTCTTGCAAATACAAGGGAAACATGAAAACCTCATGAAACAGGCCTGGACAGATATGATAGTTCCTTTAACTTAATATTTTGTTGCACAACCTTTTGAGGCAATCACTACAATCAAACGATTCCTGTAACTGTCAATGAGACTTCTGCACCTCTCAGCAGGTATTTTGGCCCCCTCCTCATGAGCAAACTGCTCCAGTTGTCTCGGGTGTGAAGGCTGCGTTTTCCAGATGGCATGTTTCAGCTCCTTCCAAAGATGCTCAATAGGATTTAAGTCAGGGCTCATAGAAGGCCACTTCAGAATAGTCCAATGTTTACCTCTTAGCCATTCTTGGGTGTTTTTAGCTGTGTGTTTTGGGTCATTATCCTGTTACAAGCTTTCTGACACTGGGCAGCACATTTCTCTCTAGAATTTCTTGATAGTCTTGATAGTTTCTTGATAGTTGGCTTCCCATTTCAGCAGCTGCACAATTTCGTGCAGTTGCTGAAATTACAAGGATGTACCGGTATGTCCTTGCAGAATTAGGTAATCACTCTCCGGAAGTATATACCCAATGGTTGGTCTGGAAGCGGTTAAATTACCATATATGCAAATTCAAACCTTAAACTTTCAACCCGGACCTGAAACTTTTGGGGTTTGTCACCCATGTACTACTATTATACTCTGTGGTCTCCTCAGAACCAGAGTATAATAAATGGAGGCCCAGGGGAGGTGAGTAAAAGTAATAAACAATTACAGTATACTATTTAACCTTGCCTCACATCTTTTGGGTGTCCAGGCATTCCCCAAAAGATTTAGGGGGGGGGGGGGCACAAGGTTGTCCAGTAGAAATGAGGCAAGGTAGGTATAACTTTGTTACTTTACTCACATCCCCTGGGTTTCCATTTATACTCTAATTACGATCCTAATGTATAATAATAATACTTCTGAATTGGAGGATCAAACCACAAGTATTCATAGAAACAAATTTTGTGAGGTTTCTAGTATCAAAACACACATACATATTATCATACATACTATCAAAAAACTGTTATGGGTTTATGTTCGTAAGATCATTGCAAGCAAAAAGGGTTTCCATTAAATGTATGTATATTGAGCTTTATAATATTAAATAGTATGCATTATAGTATATCAAAATATAATGTAGTAGTACAATACAAAATGAATATAATAATACAAAATAACAGCAAATTACCATATGACTTAAGGGAGTTTAATTTATCACTTATGCAGTTTTTTGGTGTTACACATGAAAACCAATAATAGTTTCCTTTGTTGCTTTGTAACCACAATGTAGCCAGATCAAATGATAAAAAAAAGTCTATGTAATAAATATTGTGCACTTTAAACCACTAATTAAGAGATTATTTACAATGAGGAAAGTAATAAGTGAGCTGTGGTCATAACCAGCAGAGAATGACTCTTAACTAAACAGAGGTTATACGATTCTAATATATTCAACTGAATTATTATACAATAGATATACCATGCAATTTTGGTCCTGACTAGAGATGATCAAGTAGTACTCGATCGAGTAGGTATTCAATGGAATACTACGGTATTCGAAATACTCATACTCGATCGAGTACCACTCGCTGTTCAAATGTAAAAGTTCGATGCAGAACCAGCATTGATTGGCCGAATGCTATACAGTCGGCCAATCAACGCTGGTTCTTCTCCTACCTTTAGAAGTCTTCTCCGTGCAGCTTCCCTGCGGCGTCTTCCGGCTCTTCATTCACTCTGCCAGGCATCGGGCCTGGGCAGAGCCGACTGCGCATGTCCGCTTGTAGTGCGGGCATGCGCAGTCAGCTCTGCCCAGGCCCGATGCCTGTCAGAGTGAATTCAGAGCCGGAAGATGCCGCGGGGACGCTGCAAGGAGAAGACTTCTCAGAGGATCCAGCCCGACCCTCACTCATGGACTTGGTAAGTATAATTTGATCGAACGTTGCCTACCCCTGAAACGAGCATTTTTCCCCCATAGACTAAATAGGGTTCGATATTCGATTCGAGTAGTCAAATATTGAGGGGCTACTCGAAACGAATATCGAACCTCAAACATTTTACTGTTCGCTCATCTCTAGTCCTGATTTAACTCACTTTATAAAGTTAAATCAGACCTTGTCTTGACTTATCTGAATAAGCATCATGTCTATACATGAGGAGTGACACTCTATTTCGCCATTATATTACTTGTATATGCCAGTTTTCACTAACCCTCTGCTGGTTCGTCAGTTGTCTTAAAGAACAGGAATCATAAGCACAGAAAAATATGTATGAACGTACACACCAGACCAGATCCACAAGTCTCTGCAGAGACTGAAGCATTCACGATCCAGGCAGTACATCCAAATGAAAAGATGCTTTAGTCCCACTAATATAATTCATTGAAATCCATAAAGACATTTATATGTGTGAATTATATTCTATAGCTTATAGTAAAATATGATGTGATAAATGAAAAATTCATCAATGAACTGTAAATATCAATGCAATCCATTCATTCATGCAAATGTGGATTAAAGAAATTAAATTTTAATACATACATATGTAAATTTACACAGTAACTCCCCAAGAGGAAAGATGCTTAGCACCAGTGTTTGTCAAAATACATACAATGGTCTTCTACATCACATAAAGCTTCTGCATATGTGAAATGACATGCTCCATTATGCCTGCAGCCAGTGGCATAACTAGTAATGGCGGGGCCTCATGGTGAACTTTTGACATCCCCCCCCTTCCCGACCAACACCGACGCCGAAGACCTCGACCGACCCCCTCCTTCGCATTCCTGCAAGCTCTATTATGTCCCTTAATGGCCCCTGCACACAGTATTATGTCCCTTAGTGACCCCTGCACACAGTATTATGTCCCTTAGTGGCCCCTGCACACAGTATTATGTCCCTTAGTGGCCCCTGCACACAGTATTATGTCCCTTAGTGGCCCCTGCACACAGTATTATGTCCCTTAGTGGCCCCTGCACACAGTATTATGTCCCTTAGTGGCCCCTGCACACAGTATTATGCCCCTTAGTGGCCCCTGCACACAGCAATATGCCCCTTAGTGGCTAAAAAACACTGTGGAAAAAAAATAGTGCTGAATATCAATGTATTTTTTCCACAGTGTTTTTCTTTGAGCTTTTGATGCATTTTCCCTGTACTTTCTCAGCTGAAAGTAACAGGCCACGTGTTTAGAAGCGCACGCATTTTAGAGTTTGCAGATGCTCCACTTTTTTTTTTTCCTACAATGTGTGGATGAGGTAAATGTGATTAAATTTCATTCATTTTGCTGCTTCTGTAAAACACTTTTTTTTTTTCTGTAGTAGCCGAAGATGTTGCATGTCTGCAATGTGGGGTTTCAGGTATTTATGGCCTATCCTGTGCATAGGCCATAAAAATGTTTAACCCTGCACAACCATTTTAATATGCCCCACACAGTTTAATGTCCCCCTTCCGCACAGGATGTCAGCCCCATCACGGCTCCCACACAATATAATGGCCCCATCACTATTCCCCATATATTATGGGGACCAGTGAAGAGGCGACTGTATGGGGGTACCAGTGAAGTGGCCATAAAATATTTGGCCCAGACAACCCCTTACAAGAGGTTGTCTATAAACTGGAGTGATCAATGTGGTGGCCACCAGGGAGGTGTATACTCACCTGTCCCCAGCACCCCGTTGTCCCTTGCCTGTGTCTGTTCGGTCTCATGGCCTCATTTCTGGAAATCCTGTACCTAATTGGTCTCAGCAATGACATGAGGTGCAGGACTCCAGCAAGGAGGCGGCTGCACGAGACCAAAAGGACACTGGTGGTGGACAACGGAGCACCGGGGACAGATGAGTATTCTTTTTTATTTATTTGTTTTTTATTTTACACCTCCCACCCGGCACATGAGTTGCTCCTATTCCTGGACAACCACTTTAAAGGATTTATCCATGTTTCTAATATTGATGGCCTGTCCTTAGGATAGGCTTTCAATATTACATCTGTGATGATACAATAGCCAAAACCTTTGCAGTTCAGCTTTTCCAGGACAGCGTACAGCTACAGGTAATGGTAACATTTCTAGGAGTCACGCTGTTCACTTGCCATACAAGGTGTAGCAGTAGGTTTAGGTAGTGCACATGGTATAGTGGGTAAACAGCATGGCTCCCGACATGTTATTACCTTTAGCCGCCGTTGTCTCGGTACCGCTGATCTGCAGGGTTCTGGCAGTGGGCCCCCAGAAGCCTATTAACTCTGTAGTGTAGCTTGGGATCCTGCATTCCTCCTGTAACTAGGACTAATGTAGCATAAGGAAAGCAGCAGCAGAACCCCCCCCCCCCCCTCAAAATTCCATTATGACTTTATTGGGGGGGGAGGGGGGATAAAATGTATCAAAAAAAGAAATAAAACAACCAAAATTAAAAAAAAAAAAAAAAAATCACAACTACTACAACCACACCTCCTCTTTTTTGTTATATTTTAGTCCTAGGATACTACCTTGAGATTGGACTCAATTTTCGACATGATACATTCCCTGTCACGATTTCGATTCTTAGGTTAGTTCCAGCAATTGGGCAATATGCCGCTGTTTCTTACTAGTAACATTGACTGTGCATGTTTTTACAACTTTACCACTTACATTGACAAGCTTAAGCCTTAACAAATGAGACGGATACCAGTAGATGCCTCTCCCGGACAGCTGGATGACTTCAATGTCTACATTCATGTAATTTGTAGAAGAGCTCTTATACCATTGAGGACTTCTGCGGATGATACTGAAATGAGCTAAGAAGCTCATTTTGATAAGAAGATTGTTTCTTTTATAGCAAAATATGATGTATTGGTTAAGAACTATTTGATAGCTGTGGAAAAGGCAATCATGGTCAAGAAAGAAGACTGGCATACTGGCGGAATGGATAGTCGGAAGGAATCCACATCATCAAACAAATGTTCAGCTAAAGACTAATGAAGTGGTTAAGAAAAAACAAAAACAAACAAAAAATTGTTAGCACAAAGGTTATTTGTAGAGATGAGCGAGTAGTGAAATATTCAAGATTCGATATTCATTTCGAGTAGACCCTCAATATTCGACTACTCGATCGAATATCGAATCCCATTATAGTCTATGGGAATAAAATGCTCGTTTCAGGGGAAACCACAATTCATCAAATGGGAGTCACCAAGTCCACAAGTAGCAGGAGGAGAGTGTTGAGGAGAAGTGAAGGAGAGTGTGGTACATGGGCAGTCAGCACCGGGAACTATCTAGGGCCAGATGCGGCTTCTGTATATTACCAGGAAAGCACAGATGATGTGCAATTATCGACCAGAGACTGTCAAAACTAGCCTAGTACCTGAGTGCTGGATGAGTAAAAGCAAAGTGTAAGTAGTCCGGGCCCACATACAGAGAAAGAACCGTACAGTGGAGGATACGGCACGGGGAGAATGATAGACCCACAGGATAGTATTCTACCTTTGAGTAGCAATCCCCAGCATCCCTCCTGCAGGAGGCTGGTCTTTGACAAGGCGGAGTCTAAGATCGGACCACAATGAAGACTGCATATTTAACATTAGAGCAGTCTTCATTGTGGTCCGATCTTAGACTCCGCCTCATCAAAGACAAGCCTCCTGCAGAACCAGCGTTGATTGGCTGAATGCTATAGACTGTGTAGCATTCGGCCAATCAACACTGATTCTGAATCAAATTTTTACTGCGAATAGCGAGTGGTATTCGATTGAGTACGAGTATTTTGAATACCGTAGTATTCGATCGAATACCTACTCGATCGAATACTACTCGCTGATCTCTAGTTATTTGTTTTCGGCAAAAGCCGTATGGACCTTTATATAGATGACTGATGGCATCTACTACATCTACCAGTTATAGGCATGTTACAAGCAGAACACTCACAGTAAATATCTAGGTCTATCGGAGAACTGAATGAATATATAAAATTAGCAAGATGGAAGGACATTTCCTAATTCTTCTTTACTTTTTCAGTTCTCTGATCTGTCAGATAAGATTCTGTACATTTAAAGGTGAAAAAAAAAAAAAAATGAACTACTCCAAAAAGCGGTACAATAAAGCCACACTTCATGCCTTCAAATCACATTTCTGTAGATCCATGTCAGACATAATATACTTTTTTCCTTAGAGATGTGACTTCTAAAGCACTTTGCCAAAATAATTATGTAAAACCGGGATATAGGAGCATAATGTGTGAATGTCACCAGCCTTTTACATAATAACGCATGGCCACTAAATTAGACTATAGAAAAAACAATATTAATGATTGTATTTAAATAATAATAATAATAATAATAATAATAATAATAATAATAATTATTATTATTATTATTATTATTATTATTATTATTATTATTATTATCATATTTTATTTTATAATTTTTTTTCCTATTATTTATTATGATTTATAATAAAATATATGAAATATATGAACATTTATTGTTTCTTATACAGTACTTTCACAAATGTCAAAAACTGTTAATTTATCCACATCTTGTACAGATATAGGAAATTTACCTTGACACAGTAAACATTTATTTCAATAGTATCTATTACATTGAATTTCAAGTTAGAATTTGCAATGAACGGTGTGCTTGCTGTGCAATGTTGTTTCCATAACTTCTATTATTTCCCAGGGAGTAACAGGCCACATCAGGCCTCCACAGACAGTTATGAAAGAGTGGTGAGAGGAATACCCCTTTAATTCATTTCCTAAACTGTTTATTAATATACATGGCTTATAAAATTTAATAGATATTAGAATAGCTAGCATAGTTTTTGGAACTTGTTTCTGGACCATTTTGCAGTTATACTACTGTGTACAGTGGAATTTGCTAAATCTAGAAGCACAAAGAACTTTAGTAACTGTGTTGCAACCAGTTATTGCTTTGTAACTATTTTTGCACATAGTGGGAATGAAAGGCAAAACCTAGTCCAACTGTGTCTCCATATTGCCTGGTTACAGGGACATAACTAAAGTTCACGGGCCCTTGCTCCAAAACCTCATCTTGGGCTTCTTTGTGCAAATTAACCAGGGCATTGTCATCCCCCACTCCCCCCATCCTTCTGCAGCTCACTTATTGTCTTGGGTAAATCAGGGACAGATTAAAAGTACTATAGGCTTAGGCTGTATGAAGTCTGTGGGCCCCCACCAGCAGCGCCGCACCTCCCATGAGGCGACCTGAAGCGACCACGGGAGGGCGGCATTTTTGCTTACCTAAGCCAGTCCAGGACAAGCTGTCCTGGACTGGCTTAGCGTCACTGAGCGATGGATTGGGGAGGCCGCTGGAGCAGCGCTGCTCCAGCGGCCTCCCCTCACGCTCAGGCAGAGAGCAGGTCCTCTCTGTGCCTGCTCTCTGCCTGCTAATGCCGCTCTGCCACGCCCCCTTCACTCCGCCATGCCTCCTTCACTCTGCCACGCCCCCTCCGCTCTGCCCCCTCCTCCCGGGGGGGGGGGCTTTCTGTCGTCCGCCTTGGGCGGCGAAACAGGCAGGTTCACCCCTGCCCACCAGGCTAAATTTTTTAGGGTCTTCCTACATGGGCTGATTATAAGCTGAAGAAATATTCATACAAATGCTTATTCTCACTGAATTCTCAGTGCTAGACGACTAGGTTTATATATCAAGCATACAATGTGTACAGCATACAGTAATGTGCTGCCAGGGGTCAGATCAGTGTAGCTGAAGGCAAGTTTTTTTTTTAACCCATTCCTGACATCAGCTATATAATAGTATGGTGGATGCCGGATATTTAAATATGGTGGCTGCTCAGGAGTCACACAAATGCAATTTTTCTCCAATACCACCGCATTCAGAATTTTTTTCCAGTTTCCCAGTACATTGTATGGAATTTAAGTTGGTACCACTATGAAGTACAATTTGTTCTGAAAACATTAGGTGCTTATATGGTTCTCTGAATGGAAATTTTTTAAAAAAAGGTATGGTCTTTGGAAGGTGGGGAGTCAAAAATGATGATCAAAAAATGCCTGTGGTGGCAAGGGATTATGCCAACGGGATGCAGGATGCAAGAGTTCACTGTGAAAGTGTGACAGGCCCCCTTGCTATACCTAAGAGCAGTGTCTTCCCGAAACTCATTAGTATACCTGTATGCACATGGTTTTAATTGCCTCAAATAAACGCTCCATTTTTATTGAAACAAGAGTGTGCTGGACTCTCCTCCTGTTATTGTTGTCTCATGTGCTGTTGGCACCTCCTTGATCTTGCTTGGTTATTGGAGATTTTTGGTGAGTTGGATGACAATGTATGGTTTTCTTATTTATCTGTACACTGTCTACCAATAAGTATTTGGACACCTGTGGTCCGAGTGGCACGAGCGGCATTTACAGCCTCAACCCTCCGAATGTAAAAGTTTGATGCAGAACCAGCATTGATTGGCCGAATGCTATACAGTTGGCCAATCAACGCTGGTTCTTCTCCTACCTTAAGAAGTCTTCTCCGTGCAGCTTCCCCGCGGCGTCTTCCAGCTTTCATTCACTCTGCCAGGCATCGGGCCTGGGCAGAGCCAACTGCGCATGTCCGCTTGTAGTGCGGGCATGCGCAGTCAGCTCTGCCCAGGCCCGATGCCTGGCAGAGTGAATTCAGAGCTGGAAGACACCGCGGGGACGCTGCAAGGAGAAGACTGCACAGAGGATCCAGCCCGACCCTCACTCGTGGACTTGGTAAGTGTAATTTGATTGAATGTTGCCTACCCCTGAAACCAGCATTTTCCCCCCATAGACTATAATAGGGTTCGATATTCGATTCGAGTAGTGGAATATTGAGGGGCTACTCGAAACGAATATCGAACCTCAAACATTTTACTGTTCGCTCATCTCTATTAATGATGTATAATAATAAATAGCATAATAAAATATTAAAATAAAATAATACTTATTATATATAATGAAAATGGAGAACGAGAACAAACCCATCGATGAAAATCCAGTAATTTTTTTAAGGCTGCCTATCGTTGTATATGAGCTCTGATACCTATGTAACCTTGTACAAAACAACAGATAAGGATAAATATTGGTATCCTTAGGCAACCCAATAGGCAACACAAAACACATTGACAACAATAATAAGTATATCAGGATAAAACTTTGCAGGAAACAGGAACTGAAGCGCCATACATGTAAACAAGTCTATATGCATTTACAAGCATGTTTTCTTTCAGCACACTGTTTGAGGGTAAAAAAAAGGTTAAAGCCCATTAAGACAACAATTTTCCCTCTATATACGTCAACACACTTTAGATGCAAAGTCTCTTATAATAGTAATGTATGTTGTGGTTAGAGAAATATCCAATAGGTCACGTGTATAACAAGTCCCCAGATCCCCTGAAGTCCATAATGTGGGTGGTAGATTAGTATTGCAAACAGTAACAATAACAATAATAGTCTCGGAACTGAGATGAATCATGTTGCAGAGAGTATTGCTGATTTATTGAAAACATGCTGAGAAAAATGTATCTTCCAGGAGTGTTTCCAAGGCTTTTCTCTACATTTCTATATTTCCCAGTTACAATAGCGAAAGATATGGAAAAAAAAAAGAAATTTAAAATACTGTACATCAATACTTCTTGGTTTGGGAATGTATTTTTTATCATATTTTGATTTCCAGTCCAAAAATATTCTATCAATCACATTACAGAATAGATGCCAATGGGACCAGAGGAGAATGATCACCGCGTTTCACCTTTTATTAATAAACTTCTTTTATTGATGCCCAAAATAAAACCACAACGCGTTTCACACAGGGCACTCTGCCCTTTCTCAAGCATGTGGACTTCTCGAGGCTGCAGCAAGGTTAGCACAGCTGCCCTTCAGCGCTCCAGGCGGGCACTGTTTGGGCTTCAGAGCCGCATCCTACAGAAACTCACCACAACCAACCCCACATTCTGCATAGTTTCTGGAGGATGCGGCTCTGGCTGAAGGGCATCTGTGCCAACCTGGCTGCAACCTGGAGAAGTCCAAACACTTGAGAAAGGGCAGAGTGCCCGAAACGTGTTGTGGTTTTATTTTGGACATCAATAAAAGAAGTTTATTAATAAAAGATGAAGCGAGGTGATCATTCTCCTCTGGTCCCATTGGCATAGCATCGACACCTTGGGTGGTACAGGTCCTGCTGCTCCAACACCTAGGGAGGAACCCCCCTATTAAGTAGTTCACAGACTCTGTGGGTGGTTGTGTTCATCACAACCACATAAGGTGAGAAGCGTTTTATTTGAATTTCACTATACTTACCTTACGATACGTCACCATATACATCTCGGTGCTGTTCTCCTCTTTTGTCTCCACTACAGAATAGATGGAATCATTACAGTTTGTGTAGTCTTTGTCTAGTTTGGGAATTACAGTCTATTTAACCTGCCAGAAGCACTTTTTGATTTTCGATTTTCCTTAACCTTTTTTATTTTTCCATTCACAGAGCCATATGGGGGTTTATTGTTTGCAGGACAAATTGTTCTTCATAATGGAACCATTCATTATTCTGTACAATGGACTTGGAAGCTGGAAAAAAATTCAGAATGGGGTGGAATTGGAGAAAAGGTACACTTCTGCAACTTTGTTACGGGCTTCGTTTTTATGGCGTTCACAGTGCAGTCAAAATAGCACATCACCTGACTTCTATGCTACGGTGCGATTCCATTGATGTTAAATTTATATAGTTTTATTTTAACCCCTTAGCAAGAATTTTTTTTTTTTAAACTCTCCATATTCTGACCAAATATTTTCTTGTTATGGTACTTTTAATTTACACTAGTTTGGGGACGTCTATTGCTTTGATCAATTTTTATTAAAATTTTTATCAGAGGGGAAAAAAGAAAATGGAGTTTTTGGCACTTTTGATTTTTTTTCCCTGTTATGGCATTTATCATACGGGAAAAATATATTTATGTTTTTTGATCGAGCATATTCAGACACAGGGATATGTTTCATAGTAGTTTTCTACTTTTATTTGTGTTTTAGGGA
The DNA here is from genome assembly GCF_031893055.1 of Leptodactylus fuscus. Taxonomy (NCBI): domain Eukaryota; kingdom Metazoa; phylum Chordata; class Amphibia; order Anura; family Leptodactylidae; genus Leptodactylus; species Leptodactylus fuscus. Next base: position 320,703,187 of record NC_134265.1, read on the forward strand.
AAGCAGCTGATTTGAATTTTTAATACTTTTTATTCTTTATTTTATTTTATTTTATTTTAACCATTATTTATTAGACCCCCAAGGGGTGTTTCTGCAATGTGTTGTCTCAGCTTTAGGAAAAGTTGTGGGATTTTGTTTGGTTCAGATTTTGGCGCATTTTCTTTTTTTTTTTTTAAATCCAAAGCCAGGTGTGTTTAACAGAAGGGAGAGTTGTAAAGGTATGATTATATGGCGGAACATGAAGAGGAATTTCTCTTCATTTTCTTCTGTCAGTATATTCACCTATGCTTTAGTCGTGATGGGATGCTGATGCAGGGCACTTCTTTTTTTCATGTCCACCTGTGATCTCTGTCTCCCATTGAAAACAATGGGAGGTAGATACCAGGTGGAATCTGCTACAGATTTAGGGGCAGAATCCACCCCCAAATTTGCAACAAATTCCGATGTGTGAACATTCCTTAAGTGCTTCCTTTATATCCCCTATACCTTTTGAAGCCACTATTGGCTTTGGCTCAAAAGAAACACAGCAAACTCTGCTGCAAAACAAGCATCTTTGCTACAATGTGTGGCCTCAGTCTAGGTGTAGCAAGACATGAAAATTGCTGTTCACAGACGCTCTCCATCCAATCTGGCTGAACTTGAGCAATTTTGCAAACAATGAGAAAAAATCTCAGTCTCCAGATGTGCAAAACTGGTAAAAGACAAATCCTAAAAGACTTGCAGCTGTAATTGTAGCGAAAGGTGGCTCTACAAAGTATTAATATAGGGGACTGACTACTTTTGCACATTACACTTTTAGATTTTTATTTGATAAAAATTTTGAAAGCCATGTATCATTTTGTTCCACTTCACAATTATCTGCTACTTTGTGTTGGTCTATCACTTAAAGGGGTTGTCCCATCTCAAGGATCCTATCTACACTGGTAGCTTATGTAAATTAAAGACCTTTCCTAGATATATTGCTTTATAAATGCTGCTTTGTTTGTCTGCTATATGAACTTATTCCTTCCATTGTTTACACAGAGTTGCTATAACCACGGACCTGTGAGATAGGACAAGTGACGTCCGTGCCAGCAGGGCAATCGTTCAGCTAATTGCACTTTGCTGATAAAGCCGTGTCTGTTATCTCTCTATGTGAACACACAGATAACACAGAGTTCGTTCTGTACAAGCATCTGCAGATTATCTGATCTGCAGAAGTGTTGTTTGTCCCGTTCAGCAGGGGAGAGGTGGGGAGAGAAATACAGCAAGTGAGAAGCAGACACTGAATACAGCCTGTCTGAAAGACTGAGATAGGAGAATCCCTTTAAGTTTGTGCTTGTAAGGTGACAAAATGTGAAAAAGTACAAAGCATATGAATAAATTTGCAAGCCACTGTAGATGATACCAATTTAGGATCTGAGATAATGCTGTACACAGCAATCGTAGATGTACTATACACCCTGTATTCAGGGCTGTAATTGGTGATAACACCCTTTAAAGTCAATATGGACTATGATAATTAAAGGGATTTTTGAATGTAACTGCACTTCGGATATATTGCCTTCAAAAAATTGCCTACAGATAACCCTCAGAATGTCCATTAAAATTACCACCCGATATTGTCCCTTCAGAAATGAATGACATATTCAGTCTACAGTATACCTGCATAACTGCGCCTCTGTAGGCAAATCCTTCATATGGCTCCCATTCCTGATGCACTTCATGCTGAATTACATATCCATTAAGGTATGATTATGTCTTCTTCATCATTTTGTGCCCATAAAAACACATTCCTGCCCCTATTAAAGGTGCACTACACTGCACTATATTATTGGTTTAGGAGGCAATTCAGACCTAACAGACTCTCTTCATCTTTGTTTAGTCCAATAAACTGTACATTTACACTACTAAATGATTGTTTTGAAGAAGCTATGGCAAGCTGTCAGAGTAAGGGTATGTTCACACGACGGAAAATGGATTCCGCGTGTGAACATACTGCGCGGCTAGTCACGATGGAATGCCAATGCAGAGCACCGGTATCCCATCGTGGCATTCCGCTGCGAATTAGGCCAAAATGAATGGCTCTAATTGGGAGGGAGTCCTGCACTGCGGACGCCTCAGCTAAGTCAGCCGTGGAATCTGCGGGAAGAAAGGGCATGCTGCTTCTTTCTTTCGCTACTAGCTAGCGGAAAAAAGAAGCGAGCGGCTTCCATTGCAGTGGCTCCCACTTTTGGGAGCGGATTTTGAGGCAGATTCATCCTCAAAATCCGTTGCCAAAGAGCTCTGTGTGAACTAGCCCTTATGTCTATTGACAAAAAAATAAGTTCAAAGGGCAACATACTGTAATGCTAAGAACCCTTGAAAGTAAATAGTTACATTTATAGTATAATGCTAATATATTAGCTAAAATAAAGACAATACTATATATATATATATATACAGTCCTATGAAAAAGTTTGGGCACCCCTATTAATCTTAATCATTTTTAGTTCTAAATATTTTGGTGTTTGCAACAGCCATTTCAGTTTGATATATCTAATAACTGATGGACACAGTAATATTTCAGGATTGAAATGAGGTTTATTGTACTAACAGAAAATGCGCAATATGCATTAAACCAAAATTTGACCGGTGCAAAAGTATGGGCACCCTTATCATTTTATTGATTTGAATACTCCTAACTACTTTTTACTGACTTACTGAAGCACAAAATTGGTTTTGTAACCTCAGTGAGCTTTGAACTTCATAGCCAGGTGTATCCAATCATGAGAAAAGGTATTTAAGGTGGCCAATTGCAAGTTGTTCTACTATTTGAATCTCCTCTGAAGAGTGGCATCATGGGCTACTCAAAACAACTCTCAAATGATCTGAAAACAAAGATTGTTCAACATAGTTGTTCAGCGGAAGGATACAAAAAGCTGTCTCAGAGATTTAACCTGTCAGTTTCCACTGTGAGGAACATAGTAAGGAAATGGAAGACCACAGGGACAGTTCTTGTTAAGCCCAGAAGTGGCAGGCCAAGAAAAATATCAGAAAGGCAGAGAAGAAGAATGATGAGAACAGTCAAGGACAATCCACAGACCACCTCCAAAGAGCTGCAGCATCATCTTGCTGCAGATGGTGTCACTGTGCATCGGTCAACTATACAGCGCACTTTGCACAAATAGAAGCTGTATGGGAGAGTGATGAGAAAGAAGCCGTTTCTGCTCGTACGCCACAAATAGAGTTGCCTGAGGTATGAAAAAGCACATTTGGACAAGGCAGCTTCATTTTGGAAACAAAAATTGAGTTGTTTGGTTATAAAAAAAGGCGTTATGCATGGCGTCCAAAAAGAAACAGCATTCCAAGAAAAACACATGCTACCCACTGTAAAATTTGGTGGAGGTTCCATCATGCTTTGGGGCTGTGTGGCCAATGCCGGCATCGGGAATCTTGTTAAAGTTGAGGGTCGCATGGATTCCACTCAGTATCAGCAGATTCTTGAGAATAATGTTCAAGAATCAGTGACGAAGTTGAAGTGACGCCGGGGATGGATATTTCAGCAAGACAATGATCCAAAACACCGCTCCAAATCAACTCAGGCATTCATGCAGAGGAACAATTACAATGTTCTGGAATGGCCATCCCAGTCCCCAGACCTGAATATCATTGAACATCTGTGGGATGATTTGAAGTGGGCTGTCCATGCTCGGCGACCATCTAACTTAACTGAACTTGAATTGTTTGTCCAAAATACCTTTATCCAGGATCCAGGAACTGATTAAAAGCTACAGGAAGCGACTAGAGGCTGTTATCTTTGCAAAAGGAGGATGTACTAAATATTAATGTCACTTTTCTGTTGAGGTGCCCATACTTTTGCACCGGTCAAATTTTGGTTTAATGCATATTGCGCATTTTCTGTTAGTACAATAAACCTCATTTCAATCCTGAAATATTACTGTGTCCATCAGTTATTAGATATATCAAACTGAAATGGCTGTTGCAAATACCAAAATATTTAGAACTAAAAATGATTAAGATTAATAGGGGTGCCCAAACTTTTTCATAGGACTGTATATATATATATATATATATATATATATATATATATATATATAGTATTGTCTTTATTTTAGCTAATATATTAGCATTATACTATAAATGTAACTATTTACTTTCAAGGGTTCTTAGCATTACAGTATGTTGCCCTTTGAACTTATTTTTTTGTCAATAGACATAAGGGCTAGTTCACACAGAGCTCTTTGGCAACGGATTTTGAGGATGAATCTGCCTCAAAATCCGCTCCCAAAAGTGGGAGCCACTGCAATGGAAGCCGCTCGCTATATATCTCAGAACAAACAAAAAAAACTCTGTAAATGGCCATAATAAATTGCACAATAGTTTCATGCAAACAAAGCAGTTTATTTAGGTGTTTACTGATTCAGCGCCCCATAAAGTCAATTTATGTATATGTAATTTTTATATATTCCCCTTAGACTATTTCCAGGTGAAAACATTTTTTTCTTCTAAAGAACAGCACAATCTGGAAACAAATGAACCGTGATGTGTGTGGTTCTTCTAAACGGCTAATTTCTATTTAACAACAAAAACAAGCTGTTCAATTCATTTAGTGGCCGCAGCCCTATCAATACAATATAATTGTGTGCTGATTATTACTTATTCATGAAGGCAATATTAGAAGAGAGATCCACCGAGAACATAAAAGAATTTAAGAATTTATACTCATAAATTTTATGTATTTACAAAAGTTTGCCAACTTTACCAAGTTTTTTTTTTAAACAAATAACTTTTAGATTTTTTTTAAAACAAATATCTTTTTTCTTTTTCTTTTTTTAAATAAATAAATATCCTTGTTTTGTACTGTAACCAAGTGAAATTGTTTTTTAATTTGGGAATTGACATTCTAGATTTTTGGATATTTGTAAAGGTATATTCATATGCTATTTATCTGAGGGAATCTTTCAGGAATCCATGTACAGGCTGCAGGAGCGATTTCATTTAGATGTGAGAACTGAGCTGATGAACTCCTGAACTGCTCTTGCTTATAACGTTCAGAAACAAAGCTGTTATTTGTGAATATGTCCATAAAAGTATACTAAAGTATAACTGTTGTCTTCCTTTTTGATTACTATTGTAGGGGCAGTTTAATAAAAAAAAAATTGTGATATAATTTATTAACCTATTTTATTTCCTTTCAGAAGAAAATAGGCTCTAAAGTTATCCCTAGCGAAGCTCTTATTAAGCATTCCAAGACAGATTCCATCTAATATACACTTGACAGTATGTGAAGATGTAACAATTGCCAAAGGGGAGGGGTGATTTCAAAGAGCTGTATTTCTGCTTTTATACCACTTAGAACATTGGTTCTGATGTTGTATGAAACCAAAAATTGCAATATTAAAGTTTAAGTTATAAAAAACAGAGATAACAAGTGATTATGAAGATAATCTTGTTTCCCTTAGTCCTAACAGCGGCACAATGTGGGGTATTTCTGCCCCTGTGTGCTGGTAGGACAGGCGGATATTTAATTAGCCAATCAAATGCGTGGCAGGCCCTATAAGAGGGCACAAGAACCTCCCCTCTGCGTGTAAATACAAAAGTACCTCCATTACATTTATATACAGTTTTATACATAAGATATGATACCCAGGGTGGGAAATCTTGTGCCGCTGTTAGGACTAAGGGAAACAAGATTATCTTCATAATCACTCGTTCCCTGTCGTCCTCAACAGCGGCACAATGTGGGGATATAGCAAGCAGGTCCCCAAGATGGGTGGGACAAACCAATGACCGAACTTAAACTGGTCTGGGCAAAGGCAGTGGAATCTGCCACTTGGTCCTTCAGGCGGTAATGCCGAATGAAGGTGGATTCAGATGCCCAAGAGGCAGCTGCATATATTTAGTCCACAGACAAAGCACTTCTTTCTGCCCGTGAAGTGGACACTGCCCTGGTTGAATGGGCATGAAGGAAAGATGGAGCCGACAGCCCTTGGGCGGTATAGGCGACTCTAATAGTCTCGGTAACCCACCGGGATATTGTAGCTTTGGCGGCTTTGGCGCCCTTGTTTTTCCCCGTGTAGCTGATCAACAGGTTTTCAGTCCACCTAAAGGGGCGAGTGTGCTGCAAGTAGATCTGCAGGCATCTAACCACATCCAGCTTGTGCCATCTTTCTTCTTCAGCAGAAGAAGGGAACGGAAAAAATACTGGAAGGGAAATCAGTTGGTTCCTGTTTACAGCAGATGGCACCTTGGGACGAAACCCAGGGAGGAACCTAAGCTGTACATGGTCAGAGAAAAAGGTGGTATATGGCTCCTCAGCGGACAAAGCTTGTAGTTCACTAACGCGTTTGGCAGGTGTGACTGCCAATAGCAGTGCCATTTTGCCGGTTAGCGACTTGAGGGAGACCTCTTCCAGAGGTTCAAATGGCTGGCCACATAGGGCGTTCAGGACCAGAATAAGGTCCCATTGGTGGACAGGGGTGTTTACCACCGGTCTCAGCCTAGTTGCCCCTTTAATAAAGGTGCTCACTAAAGGATCCTGAGACAAACGCCTCCCCAGATAGGCGGACAGGGCCGCTACGTGTACCTTGAGTGTGGCCGCAGCAAGACCTCTGTCTAGTCCGTCTTGAAGGAAGTCCAGGATCGCCTCCGTAGGGGGATCGGTGGAGTCCACTTGATGCTGCAGACACCAGGCATTAAAGATGCTACCTATTCGACGGTAGTTCCTGTTAGTCGAATCTGCTCTGGCGCTGGATAGGGTCTTCAAGACGGCTTGTGACAGTCCTCTATTTCTCAATAGGGACTGGTCAACCTCCAGGCTGTCAGGTTGAGTCTCCTCAGATCCTGGCATCTCAGCTCTCCTTGGGTTACCAGGTCTGGGAGTGGGGGAAGCCTCCAATATATGCCCTGACTCATTTGTATGAGCTGAGCAAACCAAGCCCTTTTTGGCCAGAACGGGATTATGGCTATTCCCGAGGCTTGGTCCTGTCTTATTTTTATCAATACCTTCGGTATGATTGGAATTGGAGGGAATATGTAAAACAGCCTGAACCTCCATGGGATGGACAGGGCATCCACCGCCAAGGGATTGTCCTCCTGGTACAGAGAGCAGAAGGTCCCCACCTTGGCGTTGAGTCGGGTAGCCATAAGATCGACCTCCGGGAGACCCCATCTCTGGACGATCTGTTGAAATACGTCTGGATTGAGAGACCATTCTCCTGATATGGTAATACCCTGACTCAGCTGATCCGCTACTATGTTCAGGGAGCCCTTTATGTGAACAGCGGATAACTGGACCAGATTCTTCTCCGCCTAGGCAAATATGAGATTCGTCTCTCTCAGCAAGGTTGGTGACCTGGTGCCCCCTTGTTTGTTTATATAGACTACCACCGTCATATTGTCTGATCGGTTTTTGACAGACTTGCCTTTCAATTCTGGGGCAAAGTGTACTAGGGCCAGGTACACTGCTCTGAGTTCCTTGAGATTGGATGACCCCAGCTCCGGACATCTCCATCGTCCTTGTACAGTTTTGTCTTGACAATGGGCTCCCCATCCCCACTGGGATGCATCTGTTGTCAACAGGGTCCACACTGTCGGGACCGTGGACCTTCCGTCTTTCAGGTGTATCCACCATCTGAGGGAAAGACGGGTAGCGGGAGAAAGGCAGATCTTCTTGTGCAATCCCCGTAGAGACCTGTTCCAGGTTCTCAACACTTCCATCTGCAGGGGACGCAAATGCCATAAAGCCCAAGGCACCGCCCTGGCCGAGGATGACATCAGGCCCAGGACTCTTATGGCGGTCCGGATGGTTACCTGCCGAGTGCGCAATAGGAATCGTGCACTGGCTTGGATTCTTTCCTTCCTTGGACTGGAGAGGAAGATCTGCATCGCTTCTGAATCCACTATAAATCCGAGGAATTTTCTTCAGGTGGATGGAACGATTTCGGACTTCTCCCAATTGATAATCCTAACTCCTGTAAGTAGTTGATGGCAAGGTTGAGCTGCTGGAGGAGGGCAGCAGGAGACTGAGCTTTCAGTAGCCAGTCGTCTAGATAAGGGACGATGAAAAGACCCTGAAGTCTGAGGGCCGCGGGCACCGGAGAAATCACCTTGGTGAATACCAGTGGGGCGGATGTGATGCCGAATGGCAGAGCTGTGAATTGATAGTGCTCCCTGTGGCCGGCCATAGCGACGGCAATCCTGAGGAACTTCCTGTGGAAATGAGCAATGGGGACATGTAGATAGGCGTCCTTCAAATCGAGGGTAACCATCACCTCTCCTGGCTGAAGAAACACAGCCACGGAATCCACGGTTTCCATTCGAAATGACCTCTTCCTGATAAACCGATTGAGGTATCTCAGATCTATTATCATCCTCCAGCCCCCGGTGAACTTGGGGACCAGAAAGACGGGGGAGTAGACTCCCAGACCGAGGTCTGAGGCTGGTACCTTCTCCAGGGCGCCCTTGGTAACATATTCGGCAACCAAGGCTTCTAGACTGGCCTGCTGAGAAGGTGGAAGAGTTTGGGTGGAAACGAACCGATCTGGAGGTGGAAGATGAAAGTCGATGTGATACCCGTGTTGTATGATCTTCAACACCCATGGGTCTTGGATATGGGTGAACCATGCTCTGGAAAAGGAGGAAAGACGTCCTCCCACAGGAAGGGGGGCCACAGGGAGCTGCCCCACGTCAAAACTCAGGCTTCCTCTTGGTGTCCTCCTTGGAAGCGCCACGACCAGCTCCCCTAGGGCGATATCTAAAACGCCGTTGTTGGGAAGGGCGTCTATAATTAGAGGAAGAACCTCTGCCTCTAGAGGGAGCACGTCTGCCCCTGGATGCTTGAGGTAGGGACCTTCCCCTACCTTCAGCTAATCCCTCCATAATGGCGTCTAAGCTTTGGCCAGACACCCTTCCCGGCTCAAAGGGGAGAGCACAGAGTGCTGCTTTAGACGCAAAATCTGCCGCCAAGGCTTTAGCCAAAGGGGTCTACGGGCCGCAGTAGACAACGCCATAGATTTGGCGGAGATTTTTAATTGATGGCAGGAGGATTCCGCCAAATAATCTGCAGCCCTATGAACTCTTTTCATAGAGGCCAGAATCTCATCTCTGTCTACGCCCAAGTCTATATCCCGCTCCAAGGCGGCTAAGCGGTTGCGCAAAAAGTCACCAACCATAGAGGAGGCTATGGCCACAGAGGCTTGCGCGGAGGAAGCTGAGTAGACCTTCTTCAGAACGGAGTCCACCCTACGATCCAGAGGGTCCTGAAGATTTGAACCATCTTCCAAGGGCACCAGGGTTCTGCGGGACAGCTTTGCTACGGCCAAATCCACCTTCGGGGGAGGCCCCCAGGAATCCCACTGGGTAGTGTTAACAGGAAACAAACTCTTGAAGATCCTGGAAAGCGAATGTCCTTTCTCTGGCTGTTTCCACTGCTGCGCCATAAGGTCGGTCAGCGTGGCGTCCGCATGGAAGGCAATATGTCCCCCAGAGGCAGACGTGGAGGCTTCCCCGTCAACATCTCGGCCCACTGTAGACCGGATGGACTTCAGCAGCCTGCCCGTTTGTTCATAATGGAACGCAGTTCTGCTGGAATAACTGAGTCGTCCTCGGAGGAATCATCCTCTGCCACCCGCAGGTGTTACAAGGGGGGGGGGAGAGACGAGGAACGGAGCACAGAGCATGGTCTCCTGGTGAGCTGAGACAAGGTGCAATGGATCCCTTTGAGGGAATCATCCTGCAAAACAAAAAGGAGAGTACAAGCAAGGGAAAAACTATTTACCCAAGCGATGCCCAAACTCACCATCTCCTTGACCCATGCCATCATATCTCTGGGAGAGGGCTCCACAGGTGGAGGACCTCTGCACCCGCGACAACGGGCCCACTCATAGCCTGAAAATAGGCAAGTTATAGGACCAGTAGTACCCCGCAGGGCACAACCTTTCAAGCCGCTACCTACCATCAGGGAGCGGTGTGTCGCAATCGAAGCAGGAAAGATGTTTCCTCTTGGAAGAGGTTTTCCTCCTACCATCCCCAGGAGGGGTAGTAGAGGATGACATATCCTACAGAGAGAGATAATAGACCATGCAACACTGTCACCATGACATCATACCAGCTTTTTAAAAAAAGGGTAAATCTTACCAGGTCCTGTAGACCGGACAGCGAGGTGACGGATCCCAATAAAGTTTGCAAACTGGAAAAGAGTTCAAGATCAATGAACACCACAATCGCACGCCTTCAGCAGATACTGCAGGAAGGTCTCTGACACCAGGCCAGCCAGCCTCTTAATTCTGGCCGGCTGGAAGTGGGCGGAGCCACAATCAAAGCAGGTGAGGCAACCTGCCCAGACAACTAACCCTGTAATCAGGGGTCTGCAAAGATATACATTCCCCCCCACCAAGAGGCCCTTAACACGGGCACTTACCCCCACATCTCCCCGTCTTTTCCGGCCTTTAATAAGGCCTGAATCTTCCCTGAGTGAGCGGCCGCCAGCGCCAGGCCGTTGCCATGGCGCTATGATACTTCCGGCGAAACCGGAAGTGCGCGCTTACAGCAGCCGGCGGGGAACAGGATACACAACAGTGTGGTTCCACCCGCCGGCAGTCCGCGCGGCCACCAGAGGCGGCATGCGGAGTCCCCGGACTCTCACCAAAATGTCAGGTAAGTCACAAGGAGCAGGGGAAGCGGAGGAGAGGGGGGGCAGGGGGGATAGAGGGGGGTAGCCACACATGGCTAACAAGCACCTTCTCCCCGCAGGGCACAGAAGGTGACAAGAAAAAAACAACCGCTCAGGAGGTGAGTGATCCTGCTGAGCTTCTCTAAGAGGACACAAGTCCTCCCACCTGTCCTCTGTCCACACAGGACAGAAAAAAACACGCAGAGGGGAGGTTCTTGTGCCCTCTTATAGGGCCTGCCACGCATTTGATTGGCTAATTAAATATCCGCCTGTCCTACCAGCACACAGGGGCAGAAATACCCCACATTGTGCCGCTGTTGAGGACGACAGGGAACACTAGTTAAAGAGACAGCAGGGAGTGTGATTTTATATTCAACCTAATCTGCTGCATATACAGCTGAAAAAATATCTCCTGGTGCCTCCATATAAAACTGGAAGCATCTAGAGCAGGGGTAGGGAACCTTCGGCTCTCCTGCTGCTGTGAAACTACAACTCCCATCATGCTCCATTCACTGCCATGGGAGTTCCAAGAACAGCAGAGCAAGTATGCATGCTGGGAGTTGTAGTTTTGCAACAGCTGGAGAGCCGTATGTTCCCTACCCCTGATCTAGAGGGGAGGGATCTGGTTGAACCCAAAACTCGTGGGTCTCATTGTCTTCTCATTGTATTCAATATGAAATGGTTCAATCGTGTCTAGTCACTATACAGTATGTTGGTTTTATCTTAGGAATGTATGATGGTATTTGCATAGACAATGTCTGGCAGTGTTATTTATGCACTGTACAGTAAATTTTTAAAATAGATTTTATTAATATTATATTAAAAAAAAATCAGCTCAACTTCGCAGCTCAAAACCAGCTTATAGGACCAGGCAAGTAGAGTATTTTTGGCTTTGAGGGTCCTTGTAAGGCTTTGTTATTTACAGGAGGCAACTGTATGGCAGTGTTTTTTGACCAATGTATGGCAGTGTTATTTGAGTTCCATACTCTATCATGTTTATTATTATTATAGACCTTATGGTAACTTGTAGTGTAAACTGTATGTCACAAAAACACACCTTATGCATTGTGCCAGCCTAAGGTACCACTCTGGGTTCCATATAACCTAAGGCCAGTCCTGGATGACGGTACTGAACAGTATGGCCACACAAAAAAATGGATCTGTGCAGAACGGCATGAATAAACCCTAAAGCTTACAAAAGCAATAGTTACAAAATTCCTACAATTACAATTTAAAATAGGCATGTAAATGTTTCCGGAGGTTCTCAGCAGTGTACATAAGGTCATATACGGTCTGGCGTGTATTTTATCCCATGTAATTGCATTTAGAGTGTTCCTATGAAATGTGGTAAAGTACCCAATAATTAATCCAGGCTTTTTATGCATTATAGACTTCATATCAATTAAAGCAAAGCCTTGTGACATATCCACTTTCAACAAATTTCACTGATCCATGACTATATACTTTGAAAGCTTACATGTTAAATAAATAACAAAAAAAAAAAACTTGCCTTGGGTTTGAATAGTCTGCTCGAAACAATAAGTACATTTAATGAGAGATGGCAAATGGCCAAAGTGTTCATTGCTTCGAAGCATTAAAGTGAAAGCCGGGACTGCTGTGTATTCATGAAGTATCTAGACTCCAGATGGGCTTTCTGTGTACTGACTAGCTGGCTGATCAACAGAAAGTCAAGACTAAAACAAAGTTAACTGAGGCGCACATTAATCCAAGCCAAAATCTTACTTTACATTAGTTTACCAAGTGACGGCTTTTAAGATAATAGCTCGGCTACACATGTAGTCTCTGTTAGATTGCCCCGGGTGAGAAAGGATTCTTTTCAGGGAAGGCACAGCACTGGGCAGACATACAGTATCTGAAAGGAGCGAGGACAAGGACTTTTGATTGCAAACTTTTCCTACTTTTAATTTCCTATTTAGCATCCTTATCTAAAAGTATTAAAAACACATCCTATTCTTTTTTTATGCAGATTGTGAGCCCCATATAGGGATCACAATGTACATTTTTTTCCCTATCAGTATGTCTTTGTATAATGTGAGGCATTCCATACAAACACGGGGAGAACATACAAACTCCTTGCAGATGTTGTTCCTGGCAAGACTCGAATCCAGGACTCCAGGGCTAAAAGGCTGCAAGTGCTAACCACTGAGCCACCATGTTGCCCCAAACACATCAGATTCTTAACGCACATCTTTAACCATTTCCGAACCAGGCCATTTTCCTTGGTCCAGGACCAGACATATTTTCAGGTTTTTTTCTTATGCTAGGCAAACTTGGGTTTCCATTCTTCAGGTCCACTTGGAGACCCGAAAAACGGAAACCCAATCCACTTAAAAAGCAGTTACTCAAGTGGAATGAGGGGCAGAATCCCTGAACTGGATGCAAGCACAGATGTGAACCCAGCTGTACATGTGATTTTTTTTTTTTCTTTCGGGTTAATCAATTCATTTTTGCATCTGTTTCCATTGATAAAAAGGGCTTTATTTTAGTTGTTTTTTATTTTTATTTATTTATTTTTTTTATAACCAAGAAAGTGTAAATAAAAAAGGAGGGCAAATAAAAACAATAAAAACAATAAAATTAAACAGTTCTCCCATGGTTGAGATTTTGTGTCATCAGGGGTGAAACTAAAACCTGTGAGATGGGTGTGGTAGAGGTGTTTTTTTCTCACTTTTATTTTTTTCCCATTATGCCCCCTATAAAGTCATACTAGACCTATTAATCCTACCACTTACCAAAAGGCTGAGGCTCCCTTGCACCTGAATTGAAATATACACCAATCAAGAACTGGTATAGATTTTATTTATAACTCATGAAAGCTTTCTGACGGTCGTTCTAGTAAATTTCTTGGGCCGACATCTCTGCCCAGTAATAATATTGCTCTGACCCAATAATGTGGAAAAATATGGCATATCTTTAGCGCAATAAACGTAGTAGATATGCAGCATCACAGTGGAACCTCCTTAATCTATCATTATTTAATTTTCTTGGCCTTGTGCAACAATGTATATAGTTTGTGTATTTTCTTATATTTTATATATATTTTCCCATATCTTTAATGTTTTTGCTATTGTATTGTTCTCCCTGTGTAGGAGTAATCTACTGTGGGCTTGGTGAACCCATTGTCATCCCCAAATGTGGACCATTCCTGTTCAATTCCTGACCCAGATGTTAGAAACAGTCAGTTAGTTCTAGTGCTAGTAGTGAAGCAGACAAGACCCCCTTGCTGAGAGACCATTGTAGCCCAAGTAAAAAAAAAAAAAAAGCCAACTGCCCAGCAACCTGAGTGTTACAGCCCTGAGACAGGGAATAATTTACGTCAGCCTTAAAGAAGTGAGAAAATGTTCCAAGTGGAAGAAGTTAAAGTTACATAATACCTTGGAATTATTTTAATTCACCCAAACTGGGAGATGCAAGATATAAATTTACTGGAGAAGAGAAAAGAACCATATCACCATATTAACTCTAGGAATCCCTCGTGCAAAGTCTGGGACCATCTAGTGCAGTGGAACTCCATCACTACCACTCCCATCAGGAAGCGGCACCTATTGCTTCAGTAATGTTATATCTTGTTCAACTAAACTTCAGCCACCTGCATATTCCTTCACTTACCATCATGGTCCTTCTCATGGCTCAGGAAACAAAGGGAACCCTTTCCAACTGGAAGTGCCCCTAGGGAAACTACCACCATCATTGGGTACATTGCAGACCTGCTCAAATCTATACAACCTAGGAGACATGTAGGAGGAGCTTGGTTGAGTGTCCTTGGCCTACCATTGATATTGCAGCTACAACTACTCCTCCCATCCTCAGGCAAGCTCCATTTGGTTGCATCAGATGGATTCGATCTTCCAATAGTGTTAAGAATGTATTCACTGTTCTGTAGCAGTTTGATGCAATCCCTTTTATCATCCAGATCTTTCCCAAGGACAACCCTGCGGCTCCCATACTCAAAAATACCTGGTAATGGAAGGCACGTGATGCAACTACTTTCATCAGGATCTCCTATTGTAGTGAACTATGACCAGGCTAGTTTCCTGGTGTGCATCTACAGACAAAAGTATTTTACATCAGGCAGACAGTATAAGCAAAGTTTGTAAAACCATCAGGGGAAGTGCTGATGGACAGGATTACATCATATGTCACATTTTTATTTTTTTCCCTATCAGTATGTCTTTGGAGTGTGGGAGGAAACAAACATGGGAAGAACATAAATCTCCTTGCGGAAGTTGTCCTTGGCAATATACTAACCCAGGACTCAGCACTGCAAGACCGCAGTGCTAAACTGAGCCACCGTGCTGCCCTATGTCACCATTTTTAGTACAAGGGTGCCATGCCTGCCATTGCAGAAGGCCTGGATAATAGGGTATAATAGGGCAGGTGGCTCTTCAAAGTACTTGAGAAAGGCTCAAAAATTGCAGTTATACATCCACATACCCACTCTTTTATACACATTATACTGTATATGAATTAGTCAACCTATTCAATACATGAAAGGATGCGTTTATCACTAATGCTCCCTCCAGTGGTGGCTGTAAGTATTCTTCATGTAGTGTTTTTTTTTATGTCTATGCAGGGTTTCATATGAAAAACATGATTATGGTTTGATAGATAAATTAAGAAATGAATAGGCATAAAATGTTAAACTTTTCTATATAGAAAATAGTTCTCAGGAATGGACGTTCACTTTAAGTTTTTGGATAGAATATACTAACCTAAACCAAAACCCAAAGCAATGGAGTGGTTGTTTATTCCTATAAATATGGGAAGGATGGGCACAGAAAAGGAGAACAAATATCTTGGTCGACACGTACAATTCTTATAGTGATGTACAGCTGCTGAACACAATTATTCAGAAATGAACATGAGGTTTTTTGTCCACCTTTTATCTAAACAGAATAAGCCCAAAAAGACACTAACATCCGTATATTCCATAAAAACACGCAGCAGATCCCTTACATAATGGTTCTTATAAGCATCTAAAAAGGCAAAAACATTCTGTAATGTAACAACCATCTTATAGCTAACTAAAAGGATATAAAAAACTATAAAATAAACTGAACTGAAATTTCCAAAAATGTGTAAGAAATAAATCATGCCAGTCCTAAATCTTGCCATACACATTAAATGTATATCAGTAGAACCCACCAACTTAAGTGGGACAAGATGACCATATATATGTATATAAAGGGAGATAAGGATTCGGAATAGGGTTGAGTGATCAGGATCGGAAAAAAATCGGATCCCGATTGGCGATCGAGTAAATTTCACAATCGCGATTGGAATTCCCAACCCGATCTTTTCCGGCGGGATCGAGGTCAGAGGTTGTCTCAAGAACAGCTCAACCCTATTCATGTATACTATATCATGAATAGGGTTGAGTGACTGGGATCGGGAAAGATCGAATCTCGATCGGCGATTGAGCAAATTTCACAATCGGGATCGACTGGAAAATGATCGGAAATCATATTTTAAAATTGATCCTGAAATCTCAAGATCGGCTCACCCCTAATTGGGAAGTTGAATTTCATCTCAATTTTTTCTATACTTGGAGAAATAACCTCTGCTAGAGGAATTCTTATCTCCCCCAGGTCAGTACCCATGCACTGTTCTGCTGAGAAGTGCTGCTTCCACTTCTAACAGGTGATGTGTGGGGATCACATGTATCGGATGATCATTCAACAAATAATCAGAATAATCCATTAAAATTTAATTCCCGGAAACCCCCTTTAAACCCATCACACCACAGCCATTTTTTGTTTTTTACTGCCTTTCCAAAAGCCATACATTTTTTTTTTTTTTTCACTTTCAAAGCTGTATATGGGCTTATATTTGTTGGTCAAATGTTATGGAAATGTTAAGGGGAGCCATCTTAGAGTCTAGGAATGAGTGGGGAGCCATAATAGCAACCACATGATAGGGGTAGCTATGCTGAGGTCCAGGATGGAACCATGCATAGGACCCAGATTTAAAGGGATTTTGTGCTGGGGATTAGGAATGAGAGATGAACCATGCTAAGGACCACAATATAAAGGAATACCATGTTGGGTACTAGGAAGGAAAAGGAGAGCCATGCTAAGGACATTGACTTAAAGGGGTACGATGATGAGGACTAGGAATGAAAGGGGGAAAGAGAAGAATGCAATTCTGGGGATCCAATTTAGAAGGATGTGATTCTGGGGACCAAGAATGATTGGGCCATCTTGAACTACGAAATGTGTAAGTACCCAAGAGAGTAAGAAAGATTTAGGGCCTCCGTGGTTATGTATTTGGATTGGTGTGAATTGTGTACAGTACGGTATTAGTAGTCCAAATCTAAACTTGGTTCTGTGTAATATGCCGATGTGATACTTGGCTCTGTGTATTATTCTGATACCTAAAATACATGACTTCCATGGGTATTTGGTGGTTTGGGGTGGAGGAGACTGCACATGTTTGCCGAATCACTAGATACTTTATCATGAATTTTGTATATTTTTTTTCTTTGAGAGGACTACTACTATAAAAGACCATTTTTCTGTGCAAATTTGGATGGAGGGCTCAGAGACTTTTCACTGTATACTACGACAGACCTGGAAGCCCTCAGAATATTTCCACAGCTGGAGTCATACTGGGATTGAGAAT
Organism: Leptodactylus fuscus; assembly: GCF_031893055.1. Classification (NCBI taxonomy): domain Eukaryota; kingdom Metazoa; phylum Chordata; class Amphibia; order Anura; family Leptodactylidae; genus Leptodactylus; species Leptodactylus fuscus. The sequence goes on from NC_134265.1 coordinate 320,720,483, forward strand.
TAAGTGGGTAGGGGGAGACGGCACAAGGCAATAGCATTAGAGGCCACAAAAACAATAAATGACTGCACTCAGAGAGGACACTAATGGTCAGACCCAGTAGTATTTGAGTCTCTGTGTTTTTGAGCAGGCGCCATATTGAAAGAGTCTACATCTGATGCACTATAAGGGAAATGCCAGAAGAGAGTTAAATATTATTCCAAGCTAATAGTCATTTTTAAAATTCTAAATTTACATTTTTTCATATATGGTATCAAACATTCATTTGCAATATTTTTGCAATTTTAATACATTATTTGCAATATTTATTCAGGACGGATCTTCATCTAAATTTAAATTGCAATAAAACTTTGAAGTTTTCATAGTTTAGTCTTTACATTTTTCATTTTTCTTTAAATGTCAATGTCAAGATTAGACTTCTGTACAATAAAGTGAACCCACTATGTTAATATTGAACTCTAGAGGGCAGAATCAAAGGGATTTTGTAATTTTTCACTTTAAAATGCATTTGAGAGATTTGGGATTTGTGCATGGAATCTATAGATTGTGTAGCCAAAAACAGTCTGATAGTGCTAAAAATGGTCTATAACAATAATAATAATAATTAATTTCATTATTACTTTAATTATAATTTACTCTCCCTTGCTTGTAAGCTCTGCTGATATAGTGATTGCCATCAGTCCAGCACTGGTCACATGACTTCCACAGCCAATCATAGGTCTCAGGGGACACGATGTCAGTGGAGGAATTTAAGGGTTGATGACTAATAATTTTGTTTTTACACAATTTCCAGTTCTCAATTGAATTTCTTTAAATTTTAAAGGGAACTTTCTATCTGGTCAAGGAAAGATGATGACTTGTTGATCGAGAGGGGTCTGACATGTAAGGCTGCGGCCAATCAGGAGAACAGGGGATTATTGTGCCCTGTTTTGCATGGAGCAATGATCATGCAGAATAAATGTAGGATGTGCATTGATCCATTTATAACAATGACAGAGGCAAACGCTATATTTTGGCTTTTTCTAGCACTAACTTTGTAATGAATGGTGAGGTGAGTGTACTTCTCAATCACTGCATGACTACTATTCTATTCAGAATGGGTGATAAAAATCACCCATTCTCCTAATCAGTGGGGTCTTGACCAGTCGACCCTCACAGATCTGCAAGTTTATGCTATACTCTTGTGGATTGAGGATACATTGCACAGTCTTCTACTTCATAGATGCCCAATTAAGAAGATGGGATTAAGGGGATATCGTCACTCCGTAAGGAGAGACCACCATTTAGGTGTGTGGAGTCTTATTAAGCCATTTGCGCTCCACTGTGAAGAGGATCATGGGACGAATATGCAAATCTGTCTTCCATGATGTAAATAGGAAGACAGTGTCTCAGTCATGCAGCCCAATAGAGACAATGCAGACCATTAAAAAGATGTCAATCAAGAATGGATGAGTTTTGAAGGAGTTACCAACTATAACACGGGACACCAGGAGATGGATGATCACCTAGTGGACACTTAGAAGGCTTGACTTAGAATCAGAGCCTGGGTATATGTAAATTTAAAAAAAAATCATACTCACTTGAGCTTGTGCCCTTTCTCATGCTCTTTCTCTTGCCAGCCATGTTGCCAGAAGTCCTGAGCCTTATGAGACCACTGAGACCAATCAGTTTTTGCTGGAAAGAAACCGGTGACGTTATTCACATACATCACCAATTCCTTACAGTGACCACTAAGGCTATTTATCCATGAGGATCAGGATTTTCAGAAATGTGGCCCCAGCATAAACCTAAAAGAGCAGACAATGAGCAGGGCCCAAGTGAGTATGCTTTTATTATTACTGTATTTTACACTTCCCCCAGCGGGCCTCTGATGTTTTTTTTTTTGTTTTTTTTATAGGCCGTTACCTCAGCAGGTAACTGGCCCCATTTACTTACTGATCCTTGCTCCAGCTCACGGCCACCTGCGCTTCCACTTCTGCAAATGGGGCTGTGATCAGGAGCGAAGATCGGCAAGTAAGCCACCCCAAAAACACTGCTATTATTATACCTGGGGGTCTTTTCAGACCAGAGTTTAATGATCATTGGGCCAAGGAGGTGAGGGAATATAAAAAACAGTGTTACTCACCTCTCTCTGGCAGGCTCCGGGCCTATTCTGTGACATCACAGATGTCACGTGGCCCAGGTCAGCGTCAATATGCATTGTGACGCCAGCATGAGCCAAGTGACGTCTGGTCCAACATAGAAGATGGCCTTAAGTAGCAGGGAAAGGTAAGTAACATTGTTTTTTATGTTTCTATTCTCCTAGGTCTCTAATCATTATTTTCTGGGGTCTGAAAAAACCCAGAGTATAATAATTATTCATGGGTGGTCCACAATGGGGCATAATACTGTGTGTGCAGGGGCCACTATGGGGCATACTAGTGTGAGCAGGGGCAACTATGGGGCATAATAGTGTGTGCTGGGGCCACTATGGGGCATAATACTGTGTGCAGGAGTCACTATGGGGGACAATACTGTGTGCAGGAATACAGTTTGTGTGTGGGAAGTGTCATGGGGAGGTCAGGGTTCTGGGAGGCGCCATGTCAAAAGTTCTCTTTGGGGCCCCGCCAATCCTAGTTACACCACTGTGCATAATGGAATACAAGGTAATTTGTTCAGACATGCTTACATTAATATAGAATACATGTGGATGATTGAATTTCTTTTCCCGTGCCTGCTTAGTGATGTTAAGCATTTATAGGGGTCAGATCTGCTGACCGATTCCCTTTAATCTGTATACCTAAAAACTAAGCTTATGAATTTGATTCTTTGTATTTTACTTAAAGATACATTTTCTGCAGAATTATCTTAAGGTATTTGAGCTGCAGTATAGGCAAATGTGTTAATTAGGTATGAAAATACAAATTGTTTTATAGACACTTGTAACCTGTGAAATTCATGCATCTTAATGAGTTTGTTGAGACTGTCTTTGCAGATACAGCTTATTGTAGGAAGGTATACTTATTATACAATTTACACATTCCTTAGGGGTTGAGGTTGAGCTGCTGTTGGCCTGCAGTTCTATACAAGAAAAGTAGGAAAATAGATTTTGCTGTTATTACTAAAACAGAATATAAAAAAGAGCATAGTTTAAAATGCTCAGTTTAACAAAGTAGATACAAAAAATAATAGAATTTTTGTATATTTTATAAATATTTTATCTATGACACATGTCTGGTTCAGCAAATCTACATACATTTAACAAATATGTATCAACAATCTATCACACTATTCCAGAAATGTCAACCTAGGAGAATTATTCACATGGTGATACAACAAAATGGGAACGATCTTTATCTAAAACTTTGGTTTACATAAAAGAACATTGCTAAATAGATTCAGATCCCTTAATATTAATTGAGTTGTTCAGAAAGTTCAGATTATTTTACTTGATCTGGAGGTCTCTTGATGATAGACCTGGGGTTCCATCTAGGTTCTGCCCCAAGAGTCATGTGATCAGAACCAGTGTTCCGACCCCTAGGAGGATCCTTACCTCCTCCACTGATCTGTCATAGGAGCGACCCAGTGGTCAGAAAACTGGTTTCAATCACATGAACTAGGGGGTAGGAATCAAACCAGGATCGTCAATTCCATCATCAAAAGTCCACCGGATCAGGTAATTTAATCTACTGTAAACTCCCCAGAAAATGCCTTTAATATTAGATCACCTAAATATGTTTAATAGTCCTACCTTAATATCAGACTAAGGCTGGGGCCCCACATTGCAAATACGCTTCATTTTGGTTTATTACAGTACCTGCAAAGTGGATGTGATTCTGGCTAAAATGTTCTCTAGCGTTCCTCTAACTAACAGTAGTGACAGTCTGTTGTCTTGATTGACTGTCAACAGTTATGACCTCAATGCAGGAACTTTCATGTTTGATCATGGCATCCAGGGGGTTAAAATCCCCCCATCAGAGCTCAGCTCCAATGGGGGGTTAAGAAGCAGGGAGTTAGCTGTCAGATATAGCTAACACCCGCTCCTGATGCCACGCCAACACTTTTACTTTCATGTAGAAGTCCTACGATGCCACGGTTGCCGTTGACTGCGGCATCTTAAGGGTTAAACAGCGGAATCTGTGTTATCTCCATCCCCGCTCTAGCAGTGTGAGCCCAGCTGTCAGACACAGCCAGGCACCCGTGGTGATTGCACGGGCTCTGTAACTAACCCCATTCCCTGACGTGCATGTACGTGAAATAGCGTTAAGGAGTTAAATCAGGAGCATTTTATCCCTCTCTGCAATCCCGCTTTCATAACTTCTTACAATGTATTTCTATGTATACTTTACAAGGCCTTGTATTTTGTGGGTACATAAGACTTTTTGATCAGTTTTTATTACTTTTTGTTTTTGAGTGATTAGATGATCAGAAATAAAGAATTCTGATTAGTGTTGAGCGAGTAGTTTTCGATCAAATACCTCGCTGCAATAGGAATGCGTGTAAGCTGCCGAACACCAAGGGTTTAAAGAGGACCTTTCACCATTTTGCCCACAGGCAGTTCTATATACTGCCGGAAAGCTGACAGTGCGTTGAGTTCAGCGCACTGTCGGCTTTCCCGATCTGGGCCCAGTGCCGTAGCTCTTCTATGGTCAGAAGGGCGTTTCTGACAGTTAGCCAGAGACGTCCTTCTTCACAGCACAGCCAATCGCGCTGTACTGTGGAGCGGGGAGGAACGCCTCCTCCCTCTGCTCGCAGTACTCGTCCATAGACGAGCATTATCAGGAGGGGAGGGGGGGAGTTCCTTCCGGCTCTCACAGCACAGCGCTGGTGTGGTGTGTTCATCCCTGGCATCTATCCCTTCCCAAAGACTGCAACTATCCTGTATTTTCAGTAGAAAAAATTGTACATACTGTCATAAGACTCTGATTATAAACCCGATTAGAGGACTCCCATCATATCACTCAACTGATATGTTATAATTCAATCCAATTCACATCTATACTGGAGAACTCTGAAGTGCTAACACTGATAGTATTTCACATGGTACGTATGATTAAAAGTGGAAAGACAGTAAATTGTATAAGAGCTATTAAGTGATCACCATAAGAAAATTGTTGCGTTATCAGTGAGATGTTATGTCAAAAGCAAGTATCAATTTGCTAATCATCTGACTCAAAAGCTCCAAAACGTAACACCATATCTGACCCCCACATACATGAATTGAAGATTCTGGTTCCCAGTGCTAAATCTGTAAAATATTGCAGTGCCAACTATCAAGCTTCATTTATAGTCCATATAGGGAGAGACCTAATGGGCCTCCTCAAGCTCCAGGGACCAGGGCCAAGCACAACCTCAACAATCCCTAAAGATATGCTCCTCGCTTAATCCTCTGCTTGACACTTCCACGGGTAGGTCTCAGACTTCTTATAGTGCTTTGAATAAGGTTAGGAAGGCGCTGAATGCCTTATTGCTTTGTGATGTTTGGCGAATCCTCCACCCAACCGACAGAGACTATTCCTTTTTTTCCCATCCTCATGGTTCCTATAGTAGGATTGATTATGTCTTCCTCTCTCATAACCTTCTTCCCTCTGTCTCGGCAGCCTCAATTGGAGTTGCTCTCCTCTCTGATCATTCCCCTGTCTCCTGTGCTTTTCGCTCCCCTGATGCCAGCATGCGGTCCAATACTTGGAGATTGAATGAATCGCTCCTTCTTGATCCACAGTGTCTGGAGGAGCTGAGGCTTTCCACCTCGCATTTTCTTTGGGCCCTTAAATGTGTCCTCCGCGGAGTGCTGATGAGGCATGGTGCTCGCCTGAAGAGGGAAGCGGGTCAAAAACTTCGCTCTCTCCTTAGTGAACTGGCGACCCTTGAAGCCCAACACAAGCGTACGTTCCAACAGGCGACCCTAGCATCCCTGACTGCTACACGTCAGGAAATTAAGTCCCTTCTTGAGCGGAAACATCAGCGGCTTCGCCTGTTGGGTCAACGCTCGTTTTATGAATGGGGCAATAAGGCGGACCGCATGCTGGCACGTGCGGTGCGGGACCGACATGCCGCCCAGTACGTTATGGCTCTTAAGACGCCCTCGGGTGCGATCACCCATACTACATCTGCAATTGCCTCGGCCTTTCAGGACTACTACAGTTCTCTCTACCATCTACCCCCCCCAGGTCAGGTCCACCCGGCTCCTGCCTCTGGGACTTCCCTCCCACAATATATTGCTAAGACCGCTCTTCCATCTCTGCGCCCTGAGGACGTAGCTGTACTTGAAGCTCCCTTTTCTGAGAGCGAACTAGAACTGGGCATTGCCTCCCTCCCAGGGGGAAAGAGCCCGGGCCCTGATGGCTATACGGCACGGTTTTTCAAGGTGCTTAAGGCTGACCTGATGCAACCGCTCTTGCGTGCATTTAACTCCTCCACTTCTGGAGTCCCTTTCCCCCCTGCTTTCCTCCAAGCTCATATTACTGTAATACCTAAAGAAGGTAGAGACCATTTGCTCTGCGCTAATTATAGACCAATCTCGCTCCTGAACACTGACGCTAAGCTTTATGCCAAATTGATTGCCAATCGCCTGAGCCCGTTCATGGGAGAGCTTGTACACCCTGACCAAGTGGGGTTTATCCCTTGTAGGGAGGCCCGGGATAACACCCTGAGGGCCTTCTCCGCGATCCACCACGCGCAGCGCTCGCGTACCCCCATGATGCTGTTATCTCTTGACGCGGAGAAGGCTTTTGACAGGGTGGATTGGAGGTTCTTAGAGGCCACCCTGGCTCAAATAGGCCTTGGTCCCGCCATGATTATGCGTATTCAGGCTCTCTACAGCTCCCCTATGGCCCGGGTCCGGGTCAATGGCTCGCTCTCCTCCCCCTTCACCATTTATAATGGCACTAGGCAAGGCTGCCCACTCTCTCCCCTTCTATATGCTCTAGTGATGGAACATCTCCTGATCGCCATCAGGGACAATCCCGACATTCGTGGCTTGCAGATCGGGGACCGTCATCTAAAGGTATCTGCTTTTGCAGATGACGTTCTCCTATTTGTTACCAGTCCACTTACTTCACTCCCATCTATCCTTAAAGAGATTAGCACCTATAGCTTTTTCAGGGCCTCACGTGGCTGGGACGCATCAACTTATTGAAAATGAACGTTCTCCCCAGACTGTTATATCTTTTCCAGACGGTCCTGGTAATCCTGCCCTCATGTTTTTTCTCTGCGCTTAACAAAGCCTTTACCAAATTTATTTGGGCCTTCGAAACCCCCTCGTATTGCACGCACCACGCTGACTCGGGCCAAACAGAAAGGGGGTCTTGCGGCTCCAGACTGTGCGAAGTATTATCTGGCGGCGGTAGCTACCCGCGTCCTTGACTGGCACCACGCTGCTCAGACAAAGCTCTGGGTTGCCCTGGAGGACTCGTTGAGCCCCGTTCCCCTCACTGCACTTCCCTGGCTCCCTGAGAAGTACTGGTCCGATGATCAGCGGTATCTGCTTCCCTACGTGGCGCGCCAGACCATGGGAGTTTATCGCAGGTACAGTGCCCTGCGTCTCCTCTCCACGAATGATGGCCCCATGACTCCCGTCTCGGGTCACCCGGATTTTCCCGCAGCCCTGGGTTCTTCTTTTCTCTCTTATCGTGCGGGTCTTCCCATCCTCGTAAACGCCGCTGTTATGAGCGCTCCCATTGAAGTGAATGGGAAGTGTTCGGCAGTCTGCCGTAATGCCGGCGTGTACGGCTCTCATACACGCCCGGCGTTACGTAGTCTGAATGCACCCTAATACTGTGTGCAGGGGGCCACTATTGGGTATAATACTGTGTGCAGGGGCCACTAAGGGACATAATACTGTGTGCAGGGGCCACTAAGGGACATAATACTGTGTGCAGGGGCCACTATGGGACATAATAGAGCGCGCAGGAATGCGTAGGAGGGATTCGGTCGAGATCTTCGGTGTCGGGGGGGCCCCATGTCAAAAGTTCGCCACGGGGCCCCGCCATTCCTAGTTACGCCACTGCCTGCGCCCCTACTTCTTTCATTATTCTCCCGGACATTTCGCAAATCCACCCGTAGGCTTCTTGGATTTTTGTTAGTTGCTGCTCGCTCTGTTATTCCTAGGCTTTGGAAGTCCTTGACTCCTCCTTCGCTCCTTGGCTGGCTAAGTGAGATTCTTGCTCTGCGAACTATGGAGACCCTGGTGGCTTAGCTCCACCAAGACGAAACCAAACATCAGCAGACTTGGCTCCTTTGGAACCATTTCTATTATTCTGCCGATTTCCGCTCCCTCTTCCCTTCTGTGTCCCCTGTGTAGTGTCCCCTTGTGCTGTCTGTTCATATGTTTTTCTGTTTGCTTTATCTGGCAATAGATATTCCGATGTTTTCTAGGTTTATATATCTGTTTTGTTTTGGAACTCTGCTGCGACAGAGCGTTTCTTTGTCCCTTGCACCCTTATCTCCCCCTTCCTACCCCCCTTTCCTCGCCCCCCGAACTTTGCCGTTGTACCATATTTCTTTGCACCTCCCTGACCCCCCTTACCCCCCTTCCCCTTTTCCCCTCTCCCCTCCCCTTTCTGGTTTTGTAAAAATTGTAAAACTTTCAATAAACTTTTAATGTTGAAAGATATGCTCCTGCTGGTACCTGTCAAGAGAAAAAAAATTCTTGAATTTTTTTGAAATGAGTAAAATTGCTCAAGACTAGAGATGAGTGAGTAGTACTCGATCGAGTAGGTATTCGATCGAATACTACGGTATTCGAAATACTCGTACTCGATCAAGTACCACTCGCTATTCGAATGTAAAAGTTCGATGCAGAACCAGCATTGATTGGCCGAATGCTGTACAGTCGGCCAATCAACGCTGGTTCTTCCCCTACCTTTAGAAGTCTTCTCCGTGCAGCATCCCCGCGGCGTCTTCCAGCTCTGAATTCACCCTGCTAGGCATCGGGCCTGGGCAGAGCCGACTGCGCATGTCCGCTTGTAGTAGGAATGAGTATGTAGCAGATTTACTTTTATGGCAGTTACTTCCAGGGCCATTGATTGGTCTCAGTGGTCACATGAGTGTCCTGGCTTCCACAATGTAAGCCCCAACATGTAACAGAAAGGGGGCCAGAAGTGGACAACAGAACAACAGGGACAGGTGAGTATGCCATTTTTTTCATATCCACTACAAACACCCCACAGGTTGCTCTAAATTCTGGGGCCCTGCACCCTTCAGTATTTGAGTATTTTCATGGACGTTGCTTACTGTGTCCCCAATCTTTTCATAAAGGCCATACTGCCCCCTGCACATGCTTTTGTCATGTACTTGAATCTAACACATTATGGAAGGTACCTTCCACTTACATCTGCTGCGGGCCTCTGAGGGTAAGTGGGCAAAGATGGAAAGTACCTGATATTTTAGGTAAGGGACAATCACAGAGACATTTTTTCACTTTCGTTTTTGGTGACTAAAATTAATTTGGTGACAAATTTTTTTAATCATTTTACAAAGTTTTCAAAAATAAAAAAGTGATATTCAAATGGCAAATCATCCATAGGATTAAAAAAAAAAAAATAGATTTTTTTTTTTTTTTTTTTTTGCAAAAACTCAGCCTTAGTCTGTGGGTATAGTCACATTTTTTTAATTTTTATTTTTTTATTTTTTACAGACAATAATGTCCTTTAAAAAATAGGGCATGTCCTAGTTTTTGTTTTGTTTTTCATGACTTGACAGTTGCAACACAAGTCAATGGATTCATTTTTAGGCTGTGGCCCCATGTTACAGAAACAGGAATGGGAAATATATAGTCTCTTTGGGTCAAATAAAATCTCAGGAAAATCTTCTACAATAAAAGCTGCGTTTCTGCAATGTGGGGATTTAGCCTTAGGCTGCGTTCACACAGAGTAACGCGCCGCTCATTCTGACACATAAACACGTGTCAGAGAGAGCGCTGTAAAACAAAATCCCATTGACTTCAATGGGTTCCGTCTTATGCGCGCTACACATTGAAATCAATGGGAGGCTTTTAAACCCATTGATTTCAATGTGTAGCGCACGGGACTCCGTGTGAACGCAGCCTTAAAGTTAGTCAAACCGATTTGGATCTGGGTCACAGCTGTTAAAACAGAATCACTGGGTTGAGTAAAAAAAAAAAAGACCAATGACGTTAATCCGACATTTAGGCCAGTTGCAGACAAACGTGCTGCAACCGGCCTGCTGTGAATTAAAAGCCCGGGCTGCACATGGGGACACGGGTATGTCCCCTAGTGCCACCGTGCTCGGGCGCTCTGCTGGGGCTCCTTTCATTAAATAAATAGCAGCCACTGAAGCACGGGGCACAAAATAGGACAGGAATAGGACCGTGTGCGGTGTGAAAATCACGGCCGTGAGTACAGGCCCATAGAAAAGATTGGGTCAGTGTGTTATCCGTGAAATACACAGATAGCCAACTGACCCACACCAAGGTCATTTGCAAGGGACGTTAACATTAGATGACACATGGATGTTAAAATTGGACACACAGCCTGCTAATAGATGAAAAATATGTGACACTTGGATGGAAAACGTCCATTTAAAACAAACAATTTCATCCAATTTTATTGAGCGTTTTTTAAAACATTTGTGTGCACGTAGCCTAAGAGATAACTTAGAGAGTCACTTCACAAATTTTTTTTTTTTTTTTTTTTTTTTTTTTTTTTTTCACTATGACACCGGAAAAAGTTCCCTATTCTCCCAGGCTGTCTGTGAATTCGCAGACGGTTGACAATCTTGATCACATCCGAGAACTTTTCTGTTCTGTGATTCTTCAAGTTGATACTGCCCAAAATGAACCTGACAGCAGAAAAGGAAATGGAAAACGAAGACCGATGGTAAACTAGATAAATGAAATGAAGGAAACTGATCAAAACAAACCTGCTCATATGTATGTCCAGGGATCTCACATAAACATGTCTTGCTTTCTTAGATCCATATAACAAGAAAATCTGGAGCCATCTTGTTCCAGATGGCACTGCTTTCCATAAATAGAAGTAGGTCATTGAAATATCTGATAATCTTCATGTTTCCAGTTTTTATTCTTTGTTTTGTGGAAGAGCCTTATAAATGTCTGGTATATTATCCTCATGCACACACAATGATATCTGTACCATATATTACAAGGAATATACACAAAATGGACACAATTTTGGGACACCCGTCTTAATTATTGACCTCTTATAGTTTTTTTCACTCAGTCCCATTGGTGAAGGAATATTAAAATGAGTACCATAAAATCTACCTTTAGGGTCCAGGGACTAAATGAGTGATTGTCCGGGGCCCAAGACTGCAAGGGAACCCAACAGCAAGCAACTTCCCATTTGTTCCCATTATAATCCAATCCTATAATCAACTTCAGATCCCAGAGTCTAATAAGAGGAAATCCAAGGAAGGGTGAGTAAACATAACAAAAAGATATTACTCATCTTCCCTGGGCTGCAACGCACAAGTCCTCATTCTTTTTGTGACTCTTCCAGCATCCTGAATGACATCAAGGACTGCTGAGACCCAATCATGTGGGCACAATGGGATAAAAAAAAAAAAAAAAAACACAGATACAAGGGTTCGGGTTTGACCAAAACCAAGATTTCTGGAAAATTTGTAAGGAATATGGTTCAAACCTAGTCTCTATTTGATACCTAATCACTAATGAACACCAGAAAATTTGTTTTGTCCTATGTTCAAATGAGGTGAATCCCTGGTTCACTTTGGACTAAATCGAAAGGGAATCAGGAGTATAATAGTTGGAGGCCCAGAGGAGGTGACAAAAATAGTTATAAAAAACCTTTATACTCACCTTCCATCCCATGGATCCGTGTCTTCTTCCTCCAGGTGGATAAGGTCACAGATGAGCGCCAGTGCCGGTGTCTTGTGCTGTTCTCTAACATTATGCGGCCCGGGTCATTGCTGAGGTTTGTGATTGACCTCAGCGGTGATATGGGTACATGAAGTCCATTAGGAGGCCAAGGGAAAGCCCATAAGAGGCAACAGAAGGTGAGTATAAGGGTCCATTCACATGGAGGAAAATGAAGAGGTATTTGGTGTGGAATTTCAGCGCTGAAAAAAAGTTTTTTTTCAGTGCTGAAATTCAACACCAAATTCCTCACCATTTTCCTCTGTGTGAATGCACCCTAAAGGATTTTTTTTTAAATTTCTCTCATCTCCCCTGGGCCTCCAGCTATCTTTTCATACCCTAGAGGCTAATCATTTACCAGCAGCGGCCATTTTAGTTCATCCGAAATAAATTCCAAATTGTTCTGTTTTGTTCAAAATTAAATATAATTTTCAGGTCAATTCCAGCTTGGTACAAATTAATTAATCCATCTCTACTAATCACCTGTTAGTCTCTCTTGTACTCAGAGTCACATGCTATGTAGAGGGATAATTACCAGAGCACCAGTATGAATACAGATACATATAATTATGATCGAGAAGATTACCTCTCAATGTTTTTTTAATGGTTGTTAAATTTTAAGTGTTTTTTTTTTTTGTTGGTGCTCATAAATACGGTATTGAAAACTGCTCTATTCTTAAAGAAAAAAAAACCTTTGTTATTCAAGTGTTTTTTTCTGGTCTGCTCACCCAATACACTGTGTAATAGAGTATTAATCTCACAAGTTATTAGTTTAAGAATTTTTTTGTTGTTGTTGCTGGTGCTCATGCATTCAGTCTCAAAACCTGTGCTAATCTAAATAAACTCTGTGATTTAAAGCAGACTGTTCTTGAAATAGTTGTTTGTTTAAAAAAAACCCAAAACATCCAAACAGTGTCATAATTGTTACCAATTACTATTATAATTAAACATTGTTTAGTAACAAAAAAATCCTGGAAAAAAAAAAAAAAAAAACAGGGTAGGGAGCAAGTAAATTGATGGGGAGGAGGAAACACTTCTTGAAGAACTAACAATAATAATGTTGTGGCAACAGCAACACTACTTCTGGTGTTGGTGGCACTGCCACTAGCCACAGAATTGTTGTACTCCTAAGAATGAAGATTCTAGTCAGTGCAGTCTACATCCTCTTTTAATAAGCTGGATGAAAACAGTCAACATTGTGTTCAAATAGAGAATGAAGACATGATTGATGGTGGTGGAGGTAGTAGTGGCAGGGGGAGTGGTATTTTACAGTGGGGAGTGTGTACAGGATTCCCATGGCCATGATGTGTCATAAAACATCGGAAAAGATGATACCATTGCTGATGGCTATTCTTTTACCAATAGGACCTGGCAAGTTCACAGATAAAAAAGTGGTGGCAGTGATGTTAGTAACAATTCTAACTATTGAGAAAGCACTATATCCAAAAAGCCTGCCCAGAGCAGACCCAGGCAAAGCTTGCGGGGTTAGGATGGTGGCACTGGTGCTGGTAGAGGCAGACATCTCAATGTACTCACATGAAAACACATCATTATAATATTTGGCAAAATAGACTTGGCAGTGGCACGGGCAGGAGAAGCAAGTAAGACTGTATTACTCCTTCTCCCTATGTTCTTCCTTGTAGGCAGGCAACATCCACACCTAGCAGATGGTCATCATTATCATCATCACCAACTGCTTTTCCTATGCTTCCTCTTTCACACCAACATTAGTCATCCATAAAGAGGTGTGTCCAAGAAACAGAAATATGTATCCAGTCAGGGAAATGTGGTGGCTCAGTGGTTAGCACTGCAGCCTTGCAGCGCTGGAGTCCTGGGTTTGAATCCTGCCAGGAAAACATCTGTAAGGAGTTTGTATGTTCTCCCTGTGTTTGCGTGGATTTCCTCCCATTCTACAAAGACATACTGATAGGAAAAACAATGTACATTTTGATCCCTATATGGGGCTCACAATCTACATTAAAAAAATTAAAAAATATGTACCCAGTCAATTGGTGGTTCTACAACTCAACTTGCAACTGGACAAGCTGCTGGTGGTGAAATCACTGCCGTACCTCTTAGTTGATTCCACTGCATTTTGTCAACTGATGACATGCACTCAACCACGATGGAAGCTAGCTACCCGCCATTATCTCTCCAAGAAAATGTACATGTAGCCATCAACACATGGAGCAGCATTTATGACAAAGACAATCCATGGCTTTCATAACCTACTGGGTCAATGTTTTGAGCATCAGCGGCCATAGTATGGAAACAAGGCCAGGTGCTAATCCCAGCCTGATTGTGCAGAACCATTCCTCTTTTCCTTTATCCTGCTCTCTGCACCAATTTCCCGCCATCATCTTCCCCAGGACAAAGCTTGGTTTCTACACCTCCCCCTCCCCCCTCATTGGTATAAGGTGATAATAATAATGCCTTTTTACAATTAATGAGCCTTGATCAGAGGAGCCACACAGCAGAGAAGCTGCTTCGCTTTATCCTGCACCAAGTGTCCGGCTGGATGGCTCCTCACCCACGTTAATTGGGCAGAATGGCAGTGACAAAGGCGCGATTTTGTTGACGTGCTGTAGTTAGGTCAAATAAAGCTTTATTCCTGTATGGTGCATGTCCTTAAGCTGGTTGTTCACTGCTTTAATAAACTGTATAGTAGCTTAAATGAGGTGCTCCTCATGGCCAGAAAAGTCTGTACATTTCAGTTGTTCTTATGTTACAAAGAAACTCTGTGCTGGGTTTGCAGCAACATTGCCTATGCACCACCGGATTTACAATGATCCAACTCAGTGAAACTCCACCTTAAACATGCTGGAGTGTCGGTGTGAGCAGCAGAAGGTGGTGAATGATCACTGCATGCAACAGACCATAGGGACAATGTGTTATTTTGAGATAAATCACAGGAGGCTCATGAGGGAAGTGTGTAGGCTTCTCAAGCCCTTTGAAGGGGTCACCAAGTTTGTCAGCAGGGACAACTGCAGCATCAGCAATGTGATCCATTTAATCTATTTTCATTGCTTTTTGTAATATAACCTCCATGTGTGTTTAAAAAAACAGACAAGTACCTCCCCCTAAAGGAATGGTCATTTTAGGAACTTTTTAAAATGTTAAAATGTGTAAAGGTGAGTGACCCTGCAAACTGCAAATGTAGCCAGCTGCCAGGCTGTTAGGAGATGGCACCAAGAGAAAATGGTATATGTCAGTTGACATGCACACAGTTAGCAAGCAGACAGTGAAAAAGATGGTTCTTTTTCATGAGATGCCAATCATGTTACTGCAGACACTCTACTCCTTCCCTGACAAGAAGGCCAGATAGCTAGTTTTATTGGCTGCAGTGAATAAAAGATCACTGTGCAGAGACCTGGATGAGAGGAGAAAGACTGAGCATGTGTGACCACCAGAACGTTGCTAACTAGGAGGACATGTACATTGTTATACATTTATAATACCAGGTAACACCACGCTAAATATGCAAATACCATAATGCTACGGATTATTTTGTTAACAGTGTATAAATGTAGCATTGATCATTTTATGATATTATTTATAAAATTAATATAATTGATGGTAGGAAAAAGCCATGTGCATAAACCCAATGACTGTCTTCATACAAAACATTTCTGCTTTGGATTTAACATGGCTTTTGCAGTTGTAACTCTCTAATTGCCCACTTTGTATGCCCCTGTGTATGTGTGACCTGCGTATACCTTTTTATAGCATTCATAAAGCTCCTATAATGTATGTAGCTGTCTCCACCACTGGTGGAAAATACAACATGCAAAGTCAACCGAAGGTATATTGGGTTCAATAGTTGTTGTTCTCACCTATAGAGACTGTATTAAGTAAGTGTTTCACATTGATTGTTATGTTCATCGGCTTTTTTATTGTACAAATCTATCTACAGTATATATATATATATATATATATATATATATATATATATATATATATATCATATAATATTTATATACAATGCAATACAAATCTCAGTGTGCAGATATTTCTGAACATACTTTAATCCTATATTATTACAATGGCGATGTTTTTCTCACTTGCAACATTGTATATTTATCTTCTTAAGTGTTTTATCTTGTCTCTGCAGTAAATCTCTTTTGTTAGAAGAAGGGGATTCTGCGTGTTACATTGTTGTAGAAGCAATATGTTCGACATCTAATAATTGTTCTTATAAACATACCAAGACAACACCCTGCAGGGGGTGAGAAGCCACTTATAATGAGGCTGTAATGATGACTGATGCTTCGAGTTTTCTCTTCTGGTTGAAGAATAATCTGAAAACTAAGGAAGAGCTCCCTATAGAAACCTTTATTCATATAACGCCCCTCCCCCACCCACCTATTGAGAGTAGGAACAATGCAAAATTCTTTCCTCTTATCATAAGTCCTTCTGTGTCCATTACATTATTGTACATAGATTTAAAAAATCTACATTCTTGTAACCACAATGGATTATAGATAGGGTAATTGCTTAGTGTTCTCGACCCACTAACAGACTCTGTACACAGTTCCTTCGTGTGGTCCCTGACAATGACAGCTGCAAACTTAAACGGGATGGCCAGGATTTTTTTTATTTATAGCCTATCCTTAGGAGAGTCCATAAATATCTGACCGGACATATATGAGCTGCATTAGAACACTTCTTACATTCCATCTCCTGTCCATGACTGCATCCACTTAGACCTCCAGGTGGCGCTGAAGGAGTAATGCAGTAGGCAGAAATCTAACATATCTCTGAGGAGAACAGTATATTGTGTGGGGGCCAGTAAAAAGGGACCTTACTGTATGAGGGCATGAAACATGCACCCTTACCAGCAGGGGTGAACCTGCCCCTTTCGCCGCCCGAGGTGAACTATAGAAAGCCGCCCCATCCCCCGGGAGGAGGGGGCGTGGTGGAGCGCGAAGGGGCGGGGCTTAGCGGCGTTCGCAGGCAGAGAGCAGGTAGGGAGAGGACCTGCTCTCTGCCTGAGCGTGAGAGGAGGCTGCTGGAGCAGCGCTGCTTCAGCGGCCTCCCCAATCCACCGCTCGGTGCTAAGCCAGTCTAGGACAGCTTGTCCTGGACTGGCTTAGGTAATCAAAAATGCCGCCCTCCCTGGGTCCCTGATATAACGCCGCCTGAAGTGGTCGCTTCAGGTCGCCTTATGGGAGGTGCGGCGCTGCTTACCAGCATACTAGCCAGGGACATAAATAGGTTTGACAGGCTGATTAGAAGGCACAGATCTGTCCTGGGGCGCTCCCTGGACCCAGTACAGGTGGCAGGTGACAGAAGGATACTGTTCGTGGTAAGCTCCATGCTGGAAAATAAATCCCATCCCATGTATGAGACTGTGATAGCACTGGACAGTACTATCAGTGACCGACTGCTTCACCCCAAGTGTGAGAAGGAGCGTTATCGGAGGTCCTTCCTCCCAACCGTAGTCAGGCTGTACCATCTACATCAGGCTAAGCAGAGATCACTCTGCACAGAGAACTAAATGATCCTGAAGTCTTCTTTTCTTTGAGTTGATATGACTCCTAGTATCTTTTCTATCTGCTTTGCTGAGCTTGTATGTGTCTTTTGTTAGGAGTATTTAGGTTCTTTAATTTCTATTTTTCTTACCTGGGGAGTTTTTGGCTGCGCAGTGTCTGGGGTGGCATCCTGGCGCTGCGGGGTTGTCCTGTCGTGAGTATTGGTGCACACCTTCTGACTTGCATGCGCGCACTGCTGGTAGGCAGCTTTATCTCCTGGTTGATTAGTCTGTCCTCCCATTTGCACCTGGGAGGAGTGGTCTCTACTCTGTATTTAAACCCATGCCTCCCATGGTTCTGTGCTGAGTGTCGCTTTTACAGAGCTAGGCCTTAGCAGGAGGAGTAGGTGGTGTTCTGGGATAGAGGAAGTTCCGTGGTTGATTTTTGGGAGGTTTGGGTGAACGAGTTGGTTTGTGTGTTTTCCCTTCTGTGTTCACCAATCCTCCCTCTGTGTATAATTGACTGTGTGAGTGAATTGCCTTATCCTTTGATTTCTACTCAGTTTCCCTGTGTTTGTTTCCTAGTGTATGGTTCCTTCCCATATTG
Organism: Leptodactylus fuscus; assembly: GCF_031893055.1. Classification (NCBI taxonomy): domain Eukaryota; kingdom Metazoa; phylum Chordata; class Amphibia; order Anura; family Leptodactylidae; genus Leptodactylus; species Leptodactylus fuscus. The sequence continues at coordinate 320,738,393 of NC_134265.1, forward strand.
GTTTGGGGGAATCCTTTCCCACATTTTTCCTGTGTGCTGCTTGTGTTGTTAGTCAGCGCACACCCTTGTCAGTCCCTGTCAGTAGCAGCTTCACTTGTTCGTTAGGGGTGACCCCCTTTAGTCTCCAGTCCCTAGAGGTCTTATAGGGCATTCCTTCTCCCACTTCCCTCTAGGCCTACGGAATCAGTGAGAGAGGAGCTGTCGGGGTCAGGCTTAGCCTGAGAACAGCCGACCCACACCCGTGAGGCAGGGACCGGGATAGCTAGTGGGAGTAGTGCAGGGCGAGATTCCCTACTGCTATCCCTTAGCCCCGTTGCAGCTACCTGGACTGACATAACAGTACACTCAGCCGGTAAAAAAAAAAAAAAGAGGTTCGTTTGCATTATGACGGACCTGAAACAGTTGTACCAGGCGGTGCAGCAGATTTCCACTGAGATGGAGGGGATCAAGCTACGAATGGATGCCATCCAAGCTTCTGGCATATCTCAAGTACAGCAGTTGGCTCAACACACAGCCTCTCAGGTGGAGGGCATACAGAGGCAGGTGAGTAGCGCCCCTGTGGGTCGGCCTCTGGAGCCAAAAGTCAGCTTACCTGAACCCTTCCGAGGTAAGAGGTCAGATTTTTTCCGATTTCAAAAGGACTGTCTTTTGTATTTCCGGCTACGGCCGTTTTCCTCCGGTTCTGAGGTACAGAGAGTTGGGATTATTATTAACTTATTGAGAGATGATCCCCTCATCTGGGCACATTCGTTACCAGCCGACTCAGCTTGCTTACTAACTGTAGAGGCGTTTTTCTCCACAATGGGGTTACTGTATGATGACCCAGACAGGGTACGCATGGCTGAGTATAACCTATGACGTGTGGTGCAAGGGGATCACGCTATAGAGAAATATTGCACAGAGTTTCGTAGGTGGGCAGCAGAAGTACATTGGAATGACCCCGCTCTACTTAGTCAGTTTGAGACAGGGCTCTCAGACCAGGTTAAAGACCATCTAGTTTCTCACCCTGTTCCGGGAGATCTAGATGAGGCCATGCAGCTGGCAATTAGAGTTGGACGGCGCCTCCGGGAGCGTGGAGACAAGAGTCCTGGGGGGCTTAGCCCTCCTCAATTCTCTGTTTTTAGAGAGGACCCGGGGGACCAACCCATGCAGATTGGGGCCACTGTGCGAAGTGCAAGACCCAAGAGTGAAGGGTCCCGCACAGTACGCTGTTTTGTGTGTGGAGGGATGGGACATGTAGCAAGGGTATGCCCCTCCAGAGAATGGTTCGCCAAGGAGAGTAATAACCCCAGGTCTATTGAGGGTAAAGGGAGAAAACCTACTAAGGAGGGAGGTGTGCATATTTCCTGTACTCAGACTGCCGGGTTGACCCTTGAAGCATGGGTAAATGGGCAGAAGTGCCGGATTTTGGTTGATTGTGGTTCGGCAGTCAACCTTATTGACTCAGAGTTTTGTGAGCAATTAAGGGTGAGTCCTTTGGTCTTGGAGTCTCAGATACCGGTGTGGGCTATTGATAAGACCCCTCTACAGCAAGCTGTCATCTCCAAACAGGTGGAGGGTTTGGAGTTTATTGTGGGTGGCCACAGGGAAGAGATTGACTTGTTCTTGTTGTCTAAATTACCAGCACAAGTAGTGTTGGGGTGGTCCTGGCTGAAGCAGCATAACCCTATTATCAACTGGGAGACCGAGTCAGTAGTTTCTTGGGGGCAGGGGTGTAATGGTCGATGTCTGCCCATATCCGTTATGTCTTTGTCTATAGACAATTTGCCTCAAGAAATATGTGAGTTCAGGGAGGTCTTTGAGGAAAGGGCAGCCAAGACATTACCACCACATCGCACCTATGATTGCTCGATTAAATTTATACCTAATGCAGTGTTACCCAAGACAAGGTTATACAATCTCACTATTCCGGAGAGGGAGGCGCTCAAAGAGTATATTGAGGGGAGTCTAGAGGTGGGGCATATTCGCCCATCTAAGTCCCCAGTAGCAGTGGGGTTTTTCTTTGTAAAGAAGAAAGATGGAGGGTTGCGCCCTTGTTTGGATTTTAGGGAGATTAACAAAATCACGGTGCGGAATCCCTATCCCATTCCGTTGATCTCGGATCTATTCAGCCAGATTACGGGAGCCTGCTGGTTTAGTAAAATAGATTTACGTGGGGCGTATAACTTGCTGAGAATCAAGAAGGGGGATGAGTGGAAAACAGCGTTTAACACAACCCTAGGACACTTTGAGAATCTTGTGATGCCTTTCGGTCTAACCAATGCGCCTGCGTTTTTTCAGAATTTTATTAATGATGTACTAAGTGCCGTCATAGGGAGGGGGGTTGTGGTCTATCTGGACGATATACTCATTTACACCCCGGATTTGGAGACTCATTGGGAGAGAGGTTTTAGATCTCCTGAGGGTTAACCAATTAAGTGCTAAGCTGGAGAAATGTGTGTTCGCGGTCAATAAATTATGTTTCCTTGGCTATATCCTATCGGACAAGGGGTTCGAGATGGACCCTGAGAAGGTCAGGGCAGTCTTGGAGTGGCTGCGACCCGAGAACCTAAAGGCGGTCCAACGGTTCTTGGGGTTCTCCAACTATTATCGCCAGTTTATCAAGGGATTTTCTGAGGTTGTGAAACCTATCTCGGACTTGACTAAGAAGGGGGCTGACTGTGCTAAGTGGTCGCCAGAGGCACTAGCTGCGTTTGAAGAACTGAAGAAGCGATTCTCGTCCGCTCCCATTTTGAGACAGCCGGATGAGAGGTTGGCCTTCCGAGTGGAGGTGGATGCCTCCTCGGTGGGGGTGGGAGCAGTACTTTCTCAGGAGTTCGAGGAGGGTACGCATCCCTGTGCCTTCTTTTCTAAGAAATTCTCTGCCTCTGAACGGAATTATGACATCGGAGATAGGGAACTACTAGCAATAAAACTAGCGTTCGAACATTGGCGTCATTTCCTGGAGGGGGCCAGAAGGCCAGTCCAGGTATTTACTGACCACAAGAATTTGATTTATCTTGGGTCGGCAAAGAGATTAAATGCATGGCAGGCCAGATGGGCTCTATTTTTTGCGCGGTTCCATTTTAACGTGACTTATGTGCCGGGTTCGAAGAATGTTAAGGCTGATGCTTTATCCCGGTATATGTCGACTGAGGAGGAACGAGAGGCGCCTGCCACTATTCTTGGGGATGGAGTGGTGGTAGCAGTATTGGGCGCGAAATTGGAGAAGGCCTTGATCGAAGCGCAACACGCTGCACCTTCCAAGATACCTAGAAACAAGCTTTTTGTCCCAACCACTCTCCGACAGTCTCCTGAGGGAGTGTCATGAGTCGGTTCTTGCTGGTCACCCGGGGGTTTCAGAGACCATGAGATTGGTGTCTAGGAATTTTTGGTGGCCAGGGTGGAGTAAGGAGGTCTTGCAGTTTGTTCAAAATTGTTCGGTCTGTGCAAGAGCCAAGGCGTCGCATACCCGTCCCCACGGTCTTCTACATCCATTGGAACCTCCTAAGGCACCTTGGACTCATCTGTCTATGGATTTCATCACGGGCCTTCCGGTGTCTAAGGGTTTCACGGTCATTTGGTTAGTCGTTGACCGCTTCACGAAAATGTGCCATTTGATCCCGTTTTCCAGGCTGCCATGTGCCAAGACACTATCTGAGGCGTTTATTAAAGAGATTGTAAGGTTGCATGGTCTTCCTGAGGAGATCGTTTCGGACAGGGGACCGCAATTTGTGGCTAAATTCTGGCGGGCTTTTTGCAGCAGGTTGGGAGTTACACTGTCGTTTTCCTCCGGGTTTCACCCAGAGTCTAACGGACAAACAGAGAGGAAGAATCAGGATGTGGAACAGTTTTTGAGGTGTTTTGTTCGAGAGAACCAGAATAATTGGGCTGCCTTTCTCCCCCTGGCAGAATTTTCCCTAAACAACCATGATTCCAATGCCACAGGTACCACACCTTTTTTTTGCTCCGGTGGTAGACATCCTGTTTTCGGAGTATTTTCTTCCATTTCTAACCCAGTTCCGGAGGAGGAGCTATTTTCTAAAAAGCTGCAAGGGGTATGGTCCCGTATCCGAGAGAATCTGGTGCGGGCGTCGCACCAGGCTAAGGTCCAGGCGGATCGGAAGAGAGGAGAGTTGCAGTTCTTCCCTGGTGAGATGGTTTGGTTGTCCACCAAGAATATCAGGTTGAAGGTTCCTAGCAAGAAGCTGGGTCCCAGATTTGTGGGTCCTTTTAAGATCATCAAGATGGTAAATGAAGTGGCGGCGTAGCTGCAACTACCTAAAAGGTGGAAGATAAACCGGGTCTTCCATGTCTCCTTGTTAAAGAAGGCCAAGAGGGGAACGTCTCCAGTTAAGGTTCCACCAGTTTCTGAGTCTGGGGAGTATGAGATATCCCGAGTTCTGGATAGCAAATATGTTCGGGGGAAGCTATGGTATCTGGTGGCATGGAAGGGATACGGTCCTGAGGATAATTCTTGGGTCCTGGAGTCGGATGTGTCAGCTCCCAGACTCGTGGAGAAATTCCACAAGGAGTTCCCGAAGAAGGATGCTCCTAGAGAATCCGGAGTCTTCTCCTTGAGGGGAGGATCCTGTTAGGAGTATTTAGGTTCTTTAATTTCTATTTTTCTTACCTGGGGAGTTTTTGGCTGCGCAGTGTCTGGGGTGGCATCCTGGCGCTGCGGGGTTGTCCTGTCGTGAGTATTGGTGCACACCTTCTGACTTGCATGCGCGCACTGCTGGTAGGCAGCTTTATCTCCTGGTTGATTAGTCTGTCCTCCCATTTGCACCTGGGAGGAGTGGTCTCTACTCTGTATTTAAACCCATGCCTCCCATGGTTCTGTGCTGAGTGTCGCTTTTACAGAGCTAGGCCTTAGCAGGAGGAGTAGGTGGTGTTCTGGGATAGAGGAAGTTCCGTGGTTGATTTTTGGGAGGTTTGGGTGAACGAGTTGGTTTGTGTGTTTTCCCTTCTGTGTTCACCAATCCTCCCTCTGTGTATAATTGACTGTGTGAGTGAATTGCCTTATCCTTTGATTTCTACTCAGTTTCCCTGTGTTTGTTTCCTAGTGTATGGTTCCTTCCCATACTGGTTTGGGGGAATCCTTTCCCACATTTTTCCTGTGTGCTGCTTGTGTTGTTAGTCAGCGCACACCCTTGTCAGTCCCTGTCAGTAGCAGCTTCACTTGTTCGTTAGGGGTGACCCCCTTTAGTCTCCAGTCCCTAGAGGTCTTATAGGGCGTTCCTTCTCCCACTTCCCTCTAGGCCTACGGTATCAGTGAGAGAGGAGCCGTCGGGGTCAGGCTTAGCCTGAGTACAGCCGACCCACACCCGTGAGGCAGGGACCGGGATAGCTAGTGGGAGTAGTGCAGGGCGAGATTCCCTACTGCTATCCCTTAGCCCCGTTGCAGCTACCTGGACTGACATAACATCTTTCTTATATTACTGTATTATCCATGCTGCTGTAACTTGGCTACATTTTGCACCTCTATAGCAGCCCCATAATGGCTTCAGGCAACACAAAGCTTGCATGTATGAGCCCTTGCAATCTTGGCTCTTTTACTGTCTAGAAATCTCTGTATTCTTCCCCGAGTCTTCTATTTTACAGCAAACAAAATATACGTGTGTTCCTGTGAAAAGCGTCACTTTTACATTTGTATTCCAATTTGCAAGTCGTGATTCATGCAAAACATAATTTTCACCTTAAGTTAAAGGATCTTTCCCAAGTTTAATTAAAAAACAATTACATTATGTAATTAGCATTTATTCCGTCTAACCATTTCCTTACGACATGAAGGGTTATTGAATACTGAATCACAATACCCGCGTCTTATTTACTGCTATGACCCCAGTGGTAGAGACAGAGGCCTGTGGGGATAAGATCTGGAATAATTTCACAGACACCACACCACTTTCTATTGATATTATTTAATATTTCAACAAAGTCACAATAAAATATGTTTTTTTTTCGAGTTCCACGAGGCAGGGTTGCCATGGTAAATCTCTATGGCTCGCATCGAAGGTTTTGTTTTTAAATAATGAAAAATCATTCAAACTCCTCATATTAATCTGAGCTCTAAAAATACCAATTTCCAAAGAGAGAGAAAGACGCGCACAATGTGATACATCACCTCTTCTGCCACTATGTGACGGCAGGGCGTTGTTATATACAAACAGAGCAAGAAACTACCTCATTTCTGTAACGCCGTGGCAAATGGAGAAGAAACTACCTTATTCTTCCAACTAAAGAGCAGATATTACATCTAAGGAGTGCCAATATATTGCACAAATGAGACAAATATGTCCCTTAGATACAGATCAATAAGATTAGATTTGAAACCAGAGAAATTCATTCCCAGCACGGAGAGGATGCGGCATGGCCTGAAATATTATCTCATGCATCTCTGCACTATACAAGGTAATGAAGACATTGATCTGATTTGGGGAAAATGTTTGTAGTGGGAGTTTAATTATCTTTCTCTCTTGATACTTATTATGATATATAAAGTGAATGTGAACAATGGCCAGTAGATGAGCAGAACAATGTACGTGTTGTGGGGGGCTAAAACCATAGCTGGGTGTATGTATAGTGTACTCGTAATCCATAAAATGTAACTGAACGTGTACAATCAGTAAGAATCCACTTGTCATAAATCAATAGTACAGGTAAATCTAAGAAACATAGATTTTATTAAAGAAATATGTTTTCTTCTCCTCTTTTCAGGCTGAGTTACTTTGTACATACAAGTCTGTGAAGAGGGGAGGAGAGAAAGAGGCTGCGGGAAAACAAACACAGATAACCGCTGCAGGTATGCTCGGATACTCTGTGAATGAGAGCAGAGGTGTAACGTAAAGTTCCTGGGCAGCAATACAAAATCTGTCATGGGGCCTCCACGTAACATGTGTTATCTATAATACTGATACAGTTTTACATTGCAGTGTGGTGGCTCAGTGGTTAGCACTGTAGCCTTGCAGCACTGGAGTCCTAGGTTCATAATCCTGCCAAGGCCAACATCTGCAAGGAGTTTGTATGTTCTCACCGTGTTTGCATGGGTTTCCTCCGGGTACTCTGGTTTCCTCCCACACACCAAAGACATACTGTTAGGGAATGTAGACTGTGAGCCCTATATGGGACAGTGACTGACAATATCTGTAAAAGCGCTTCGGAATATGATGGCGCTATATAAGTAAGCATAATAATAATAATATTGCAGATAGGCCTTTGGGCCCCCTCGGGCTCTGAGGCCTAGTAGCAACTGCTACATCTGCATCCCTGATGGCCACACTGCTGAGTGATGAAGAGAACTTTAGATGCTTCTATGTTTTCCTTCTTTCTATATCTGAAAAATGTAGCAATAAATCAATAAACCATCTGGTACCATCCCCTCTCCATAGAGTTGTGTGGGAGAGGTTGGATACAGACTATTTAAAATATAACTTTTAATCAGAAAACATCATAAAATGACAAAAAATTTGATGTCAATCACAAAATAAAGAAAAGAAATGTAAACCCCCTAAAAAACGCAGACTCGTTGCGGAACCATCGTTCCTTCCTCAGTGCATTGAGGAAGGAACGATGGTTCCGCAACACGTCTGCATTTTTTAGGGGGTTTACATTTCTTTTCTTTATTTTGTGAATGACATCACATTTTTTGTCATTTTATGATGTTTTCTGATTAAAAGTTATATTTTATCATCGGAGAGTTGCCAGAGAAATTTGTTTTTGCTGTGGAGATATTACACTCAAGGAATAGAGTGTGTTGCCGTGCACCCCGAAGAATTTAGCCATTGAAAAGCCGATGTCTGAAATCAACCTGTGGGTGAGCTGAACCTTTTTGTACCTTTTTTTACAGACTATTTAAGCCCTTATAGTTTGAGCTAAGTACATTACTCTTCACCCCGGGTATGGCATGTTCATTGACAATGCAACTTTAAATGACTGTAACTCTGGAGCACCGGGGGCTAGAGCAGCGATCTTGGTCTTTTCTTCATGTCTGTATCCCCCATAGATTTAGAGATATTAATAGTTAAAGCAGAGGAGCATATACTCGGGCCTTTGGTTTAACCAGTGTGCAGGGAGAAGGAAAAGGTATTACCCTACTATCTACTCAAATAACCACAAGGAAAGGGGTACCATGGACTTTTTTATCATATCAGCCCCTCCCCCCATTATCAATCAGGATCACACTTGTCATTTAACCCCTCATATGCTGCAGTCAAGGCTGACTGCAGAACCTAAGTGTTTTTACAGAAAAAAGCAAAAGTACACTTTTTTTCCTGCTTGTAAATGAAAAAATAAAAACCACAATTGGTATCACTACATTTGTAACAACCCCTAAAATAAAATGTGTATGTTATTTATTGTATTGTATTGCCAGTATTGATGTTTTCTGTTCATCTCGCTTCTCAAAAACAAAAATAATAAAAACTGATCAAAATGTCTTATTTACTGTGAGAGAGTGAAGGGTGTGGTCTGGGAAGACACGTATATTCCAACCCGTCACCTAAGGGATGTGTGGTGAGACCCACACCAGGGAGGTCAGCTGACTAATCAGGCCCTAATAACAGTCTGAGTGTGAAGACTAGCAGTGTGGCACCAGACTGGACCTCCAAAGCAGGTACTGTGCCACCCGTTGTTGTTGCCAAGGTGGGAGACTGGTAGCCAGTCTCCTGTATAGTCAGGGAAAAGTCTCCTTACGTTTAAGTTAGTTTCTCAGCCGAGAAGGCTTTTGTTTTGTTTATCCTGTGGCTTTGCAAAAGCAGTGTATGCGTTACATGTGAATAAAGCCTGAACGTGTGTGCAATTCAGTGTCTGTGTCCCTATTTCCTGCACTGCTACAAGCATCTACCTGGGAGATTCCTCACAGTACTCACAAAATACAAGGTCTCGTAAAGCTGCATTGATCTAAAATGTAAAAAAGTTATGAATGTGGGAATAAAGAGATATAAAATGTTACCGGTTTAAGGCTAAAATATGTTAGATCGCTAAAGGGTTAAAATGAACCTAAGGCACCAGAGTTACAGTATGTGTCAGTAAAATTTATTTCAGCCATACATTAAAAATCTACAATAAAAAAGATGACAATTTCAGGAAAGTTTTACAATAATTTATGTGACTGTTAGGGGATTAGACAGCAGTCATATTAAAGATAAGAAAGAGGAAAGCAGCTTAATAAGTGGTGAAGGAAACAGATCTACTTAAAGGGGTTGTCCCATCTCACGGATCCTATCTATACTGGTAGCTTATGTAAATTGAAGACTTTTCCTAAATATATTGCGTTAGAAATTCCTCTCTGTTCTCCTGCTATGTAAACTTATCCCTCCCATTGTTTACACAGTGTTTCTATAACCACAGACCTATGGGACAAGTGACGTCACTCACTGCTCTGCCTGCAGGACAATCCTTCAGCTAACTGGAGTTTGCTGATAAAGCCTGGTCTGTTATCTCTCTATGTGAACACATAGATAACACTGAGTCCATTCTTTATAGGCATCTGTATATTATCTGATCTGTATAAGTGTTCTGTGTCCCGTTCAACCACAGAGAGAGGAGGGGGGAGAGAAATACAAGAAGTGAGAAGCAGACACTGCAGGCAGCGTGCTGAGTCACTGAGATGGGAAAACCCCTTTGATAAGATACAACAAAGTTTCTTAGATTCACCTGTCCTATTCATTTATGTTATATCTGGACGTATGCTTTGATACAGTTATCATTTAGTTTACAAATAATATACAAGTGGTGCTAAATCATAAATATAAATTGTACCACTTTACCACTATACAACACACATGTATCATTCTGCTATAGCACAAGTATACATAGGTTTACTATAATGCGCATACATATAGAGTACTGTGCAAATGTTTTAGTCAGGTGTGGAAAAAAAATGCTGCAAAGTAAGAATGCTTTCAGAAATAGAAGTGTTAATATTTTATTTTTGTCAATTAACAAAATTAAGTTAATGAAGAAAAGAGAAATATAAATCCCATCAATATTTGGTGTGACCTTTGCCCTTTGGAGAAGGAGTTCTGGAAGTGATGATATCCCCCCCCCCCGCCCCCGATCTCCATCATCCAGTCTGTCTGGAATTACACGAAGAGACAGAGGGATTGAGACTGAAGGTTTGGAGCAAGACAAAATCAACAGAAACCAGATTGTACTTTTTATTTGAATTGTTTTGTTATTCTATTTTCTGTTCATCATTATGGGGCTGCCATCTTGCCTGAGCTTCTCCTCTCTTCTGTTAATAACATATCATGATTAGAGATGAGCGAGTAGTGAAATATTCGAGATTCGTTATTCGTTTCGAGTAGAGCCTCAATATTCGATCAAATATCGAATCCTATTACAGTCTATGGGAAAAAATGCTTGTTTCAGGGGAAACCACTATTCGACTAAAGGAGAGTCACCAAGTCCACGAGTAGCAGGAGGAGAGTGTTTAGGAGGAGTGCTGTGCAGTTAAAGTGCACGGACCCCATAGACTATAACGGGTCTGTGCGCTTTAACTGCACAGCGCTTGCAGTTGCACTGATATTCCATTCGGGATGGGTCCTCCTGCGGACTCCTTCCGGACGGGAGGCAAGCGCTAATGTGAACTTACTCGTCCTACAGAACCAGCATTGAATGGCCGAATAATATACAGTGTACAGCATTAGGCCAATTAACGCTGGTTCTGCCGGAGGATCGTCTGTGAGGAGGTGGAGTCTAAGATTGGATCACAATGGAGACTGCTGTTGTCCGATCTTAGACTCCGCCTCCTCACAGATGAGCATCTGGCAGAACCAGCGTTGATTGGCCAAATGCTGTACACTGTATAGCATTCGGCCAATCAACGCTGGTCAATGCATTCCTATAAGAAAAAGTCAGCTCCCGCATAACCGAACGCTGCCAGCTCTCCCGACTAGCAAAGACAAGCCTGCTGCAGAACCAGCGTTGATTTGCTGAATGCAATACACTGTATAGCATTCGGCCAATCAATGCTGGTTCTGGATCAAATCTTTACTACGAATAGGAGTAGTATTCGAACGAGTACAAGTATTTTGAATACCATAGTATTCTATCGAATACCTACTCGATCGAATACTACTCGCTCATCTCTAATCGTGATATGACTTGCAGCTTAGTCATGGTCATAGACAGCTGTAGACATCTAAATGAATTATTATTTTTTTTTTTTAAATGTGTTGCATATTAGCCTGGAATTTTACCTGTACTTGCATTCAGTAGAATATGCATTAGTAGGCAGGGATACAATATGTGTCAATATAAGCATATCGTCCGTGTAAAATATTCACAGCATTTAAAAAAATAAAATAAAATAAAATAAAAAATCGGAATTTTTAAACATCTTTGGCATCAGTACAGAAATTTTTTTGTTCAGGCTTTATTTTCTTAAGATGCTGAAGAAAGTGTCAGAAATTCCATGATAGAATATACATTACATATGTATGTGTATCAGGAAGGTATGCAGTATGTGGGTGTATATCTGGTAAGATTATATGAGAGCACTTGAGAGAAGAGTGTATGTGTGTGTGGGTGTCTGTATCTATGGGTAACTTCCTGTGTTTGTAAATGTTTGCACTTATAAGAGAGCATATACATAAGTGACTATGTAACAGTGTACAGTATACCGTCGTCTATAGGGGATCTGATCCTCAAGACAGGTAGATAGCCCCTAAGCTTTCCTGTTAGTAAGACTTTTCACACTGTCAGTGCTGCTATGCTGCCTGAGGCTAAGCTACAGGATAAGGAGAGAGCAGTTGCACTTGGGCCCTGGCGCTTGATATAGCCCAAAGGCCCCTCTGCCAAGCATTAGATTCCAGGAAAGTCTCCAGCCTCACCTGCCATTAACTCAGATATGTCTCATTTACAGCCATATTACTTGGGCTCTTCTACTCCTTTCTGTGTCTATTTACAGTTCAGCTTTGTTATAAGAAAGCACTATATATACATGATATACATATACACAGACCAGCAGGGGATAGCAAAGAAGGAAGAAAGTAAAAGTGTACAGGAAAACTTCGTAAAGGGAGTCTACCATCTACAAGAAGCATATTCAACGGCTATCAGCGCATAATGGAAGGAAAACTCTTTGGACCCTTATGTAAATAAGGCAGGTGGTGCACTGGGGGCGAGGCTTCAGTCCTGGGAGCACTGCTGTTACTGCTCGAGTGGAATGGGTGATACCATAGCAGTGGTAGGATCAGATTTTACTGCACGAGATGTTGCAGGCAGGAGATCACAGAGGTCTGAGTGGCAAGAACAGCGCTCCAGGGAGCCAAGGACCCCTCCCCAGTGCTCCAACAGTCTAATTTGGATAAGACTTCAAGGTTGTTTTTCCTCCAAGTATAAAAAATTGACATAACATAGGTATGAGGTTTATCACTGTAATGTGCAATATGTAACACGGTGGTGAAAGTTGAATATATTTGGGAGAGGTGATAGACTCGACCAGTGTTGGACTGGGGTGTCTAGGGCCCACCAGTGGAATTATTTCTAGGGGCCCACCATCAGGATCCCTGCAAACCAGCGATACCAAGACAGTTGACCAGTTGAAGGTAATAACATATCAGGAGCCATGCTGCTCACCCGCCATACAATGTGCAACTCTGCACTACCTAAACCTATTGCTACACACTGTATGGAAAGTGAACAGCGTGGCTCCTAGAAATGTTACCATTACCTATAGCCGCGCTGTCCTGGAACAGCTGATCTGCAGAGGTCCTGGCTGTTGTGTCATCACAGATGTAATATTGATGGTCTATCCCAAGGACAGACCATCAATATTACAAAGATGGATAAACCCTTTAAAGATTTGTCCAGGAATTGGAGTGACCCATGTGCTGGGAGGGAGGTGTAAAATAAAAAATAAATAAAAAGCGCCTTCACCTGTTCCTGTTGCTCAATTGTCCGCTGCTAGTGTCCATTCAGTCTCGCGCCGTTGCCTCCATGCTGGGAGTCCTGCACCTCATGGGACGACTGAAACCAATTACGTCTCATTTCCGGAAATCCTGTATCTAACAGACACAGGCGGGGACAACGAAGTGCTGGGGACAAAAGCTCAATGAAAAACACTGTGGAAAAAAAATATATTGGGATTCACTGCAATTTTTTCCCACAATGTTTTTTTTAGCTGCATCTTGCTGTTGCGCCTAATCCTTAAAGAAGACCTATCACCATCTGGGGCACATGAGGTTTAATACACCGCTAGAAAGCCAAGAGTGCCCTGAATTCAGCGCACTATTGGCTTTCACGTTCTGTGACGGTACCGTAGATCTTCATCGTCAGAAGGGCGTTATGACAGTCAGTCAGGAATGGCATTCCTCATGGTAGCGTCTATAGCGCTGTACTGTGAGAGGGGTCGTTGCTTACCAGCCAGCGATGACGCTGAGCGCCTATAGCGCTCTCACAGTACAGCGCTATAGACGCTGCTGTGAGGAAGGGCGTTCCGGACTGACTGTCAGAAACGCCTTTCTGACAGTGAAGAGCTACGGACTGTTAGCTCCTCACCGGGGGCATAGAATGGGAAAGCTGAAAGTGCGCTGAAATCATCACACTGTCAGCTCTCTAGCAGTGTATTAAACCGCACCTGCCCCAGGAGGTGAGAGCTCCTCTTTACCATCTCAATATACTGTACACCACACTATAAGGATAAGGCCTAACACAGCGTCCCACAGCAAAAAAACACTGCGGGAAAACCCCTGGCGCCGACACATCAGTTTTTCCTGCAGCGCTTTTTGCAGAAACTCCACAGAGGTTTCCGTTTCCGCGCTCGTTTTGTACACGACACAGGACTGGGAGCAGAAAGCTTCATCCACTTTTAGTTGCCTGGCAGATTCACTGCAGCTCAGCTCCCACTGACTTCTATAAGTGCCGAGATGCAGAGAAGGTGCCAGCTGATATACAGTGGACAGAGCTTTCTGCTTCTGGCCCCATATTGTGTACAGGACTGGTACCAGAAGTGGCTCCTTACAGCTGATCGGTCTGAGGGCTGGGTGTGGGCCCCCTACAGATCAGGCATTTATAGCCTATTCTGACGATAAACCATAGAAAATTATGCCTGGACAACCCCTTTAATTTTCCCCCCAAATGCCCCACACTTTAAAGAGGTTGTCCAGCATAATTTTTTTTTTTTGGTTTATAATTAGTCCGGGGAGGTGAAAAACAAATTACACATAAAAAAAACCCCCGCACTCATCTGTTCCCAGTGCTCTGGTCCTGCAATTCTGCTGGTAGTTACATGCCGGACTGGACCGCACTGGGAGACACTGGGTCAGGCAGACTTCCCCCTGCACACTCCGATCGGCAGTGTGCTTAAAAAAATAGAAAGTGTTTTTAAGGGCTCGTTCACATCTGCGCCCGGGGTCTCCGCCCTGCAGGCATTTTTCAAACCCATTCAAATGAAGTGTGCGTCCGTAAGCTCCTGTGAGCGTTTTGTGCTCACCGCGGCGAAACATTTTTTTTTTTTTAACCAGACACAGAGTCGGACATGCAGGACTTTGTGTCTGGTTTAAAAAAAACGGTTTTGCCGCAGAGAGCATAAAACACTCACCGGCGCTCACGGCCAGACTCGAACCGATAGGTTTCCGTCTTCTACATGCAGAAGATGGAAACCTCAGAATGGAGACCAGACGCTGGTGTGAACCTAGTGTTAGCTGTGTTTTGCTCAGTAGGGCCTAATCCTTAGTGGCCCCTGCACACAGTATTATCCCCCAGAGCGGCTCCTGCACACAATATTATGCGCCATAGTAGCCCCTGCACACAGTATTATGCATCACAGTGGACTTCCCGAAAAGGGAAGATGTGAATCGGGCCTAATACATATAACATACATTTACACACATACATTCATATACATACACACACACACCAATCTACAAATATACAGGACTCACACAGTATATCAGACACTTTACACAAATATACACACATTAAATATACATATTTTACCCAAAAAATGTACTTATCCCACAGAATGGCCCCTGCACATAGTATTATCCCCCATAGTGGCCCCTGCACACAGTATTATGCCCCATAGTGGCCCCTGCACACAGTATTATACCCCACAGTGGCCCCTGCACACAGTATTATGTCCCATAGTGGCCCCTCCACACAGTATTATACCCCACAGTGGCCCCTGCACACAGTATTATGTCCCATAGTGGCCCCTCCACACAGTATTATGCATCACAGTGGACTTCCCGAAAAGGGAAGATGTGAATCGGGCCTAATACATATAACATACATTTACACACATACATTCATATACATACACACACACACCAATCTACAAATATACAGGACTCACACAGTATATCAGACACTTTACACAAATATACACACATTAAATATACATATTTTACCCAAAAAATGTACTTATCCCACAGAATGGCCCCTGCACATAGTATTATCCCCCATAGTGGCCCCTGCACACAGTATTATGCCCCATAGTGGCCCCTGCACACAGTATTATACCCCACAGTGGCCCCTGCACACAGTATTATGTCCCATAGTGGCCCCTCCACACAGTAGTATACCCCACAGTGGCCCCTGCACACAGTATTATACCCCACAGTGGCCCCTGCACACAGTATTATGTCCCATAGTGGCCCCTCCACACAGTATTATGCCCCATAGTGGCCCCTGCACACTGTATTATGTCCCATAGTGGCCCCTGCACACAGTATTATGTCCCATAGTGGCCCCTGCACACAGTATTATACCCCACAGTGGCCCCTGCACACAGTAGTATTCCCCATAGTGGCCCCTGCACACTGTATTATCCCCCATAGTGACCCCTGCACACAGTATTATGTCCCATTGTGGCCCCTGCACACAGTATTATGTCCCATAGTGGCCCCTGCACACAGTATTATTCCCCATACTGGCCCCTGCACACAGTATTATCCCCCATAGTGGCCCCTCCACACAGTATTATCCCCCATAGTGGCCCCTGCACACAGTATTATCCCCATTAGTGTCCCCTGCATACAGTATTATGTCCCATAGTGGCCCCTGCACACAGTATTATGTCCCATAGTGGCCCCTGCACACAGTATTATACCCCATAGTGGCCCCTGCACACAGTATTATGTCCCAGAGTGGCCCCTGCACACAATATTATGCGCCATAGTGGCCCCTGCACACAGTATTATTCCCCACAGTGGACTTCCCGAAAAGGGAAGATGTGAACCAGGCCTAATACATATAACATACATTTACACACACACACACACACACACACACACACACACACACCTGTCTACAAATATACAGGACTCACACAGTATATCAGACACTTTACACAAATATACACACATTAAATATACATATTTTACCCAAAAAATGTACTTACATTTGGCTGTGTCCTGTCTGTCCTGTCTGGCTGTGGTGAAAGCTCTTCATTTACAGCAGCCGGCAGACTTCCCCCTGCACACTCCGATCTGTGTGGGGGAGGGGCAGCACAGCTCCTGCTGGTGACGGCAGTGTGCAGTGCAGGGAGCAGAGACACACACTCCCAGCGATTGGTATAGGGGCCCATTTTGGCACGGTCAGGATCCCGATCGGGCCCCTGAAGATCCCGATCGGGCCCCTGACAAGTGCATTTAGATAAAACTAATAGTCAGACTCGGGGGCCTGACTATTAGTTCCCCGGTTCCCCGGCAGGCCAGTCCGACCCTGCCTATGCTTTTTATTAAATAAAACGAGCAGCAATTTATAGTTGGGGCCTGGGGCCCACCGGGGGATTCCCCGGTGCTCCGGCGGGCCAGTCCGACCCTGGACTCGACTCCCGAATAGCTGCATCAAAATTTTAATTTGTAAATAGTGAATATCTTAGAAAATCAATCTAATATAAGATATATATATATATATATATATATATATATATATATATATATATGTGAGATTTGTGCATTGCTGCAAGTTCTGCCTGCAAACATAACATTGACTATGGTGAGTATACAGTACTTGGGAAGAATATGCAAATCTGTCTTCCAAGATGTAAACAGGGAGACAGTGCCTCTGTTATGCTGCCCTCTGAACATCATGCCCGACTTCCCAGAAGTCTTCACTGCATAATGCGAGCGATTTTTGGACATACAACAGCTGCTGTACACCTTAAATAGTGCACACATGGATGACTACCCAACACATCTACTGGTTGTGGCCAGTAGCGTAACTAGGAATGGCGGGGCCCCGTGGCGAACTTTTGACATGGCCCCCCCCCCATCCCAACTGACGCCGAAGACCTCGACCGACCCCCTCCTCCCTTACTGGCCCCTGCACACATCATTAACCCCAGTAGTGTCCCCTGCACACAGTATTAACCCCAATAGTGTCCCCTGCACACAGTATTAACCCCAATAGTGTCCCCTGTACACAGTATTAACCCCAATAGTGTCTCCTGCACACAGTATTAACCCCAATAGTGGCCCCTGCACACAGTATTAACCCCAATAGTGGCCCCTGCACACAGTATTAACCCCAATAGTGGCCCCTGCACACAGTATTAACCCCAATAGTGGCCCCTGCACACAGTATTAACCCCAATAGTGTCCCTCTGTGGACACCCATAAACAATTATTATACTCTGGGGTCTTTTCAGACCCCAGAGTATAATAATCGGAGACCCAGGGAATAAAAACATTTTTAAAAAAACCCACTGTTGCTTCTTACCTGTTCCCCGGCTCCTGTGCTGTGCTGTCCTCCTGTGCTGACCACCGCTCGCGTCCTTCGTTAATGACGTCGGACGTCACATGACCCGGGAAGCATGCCGGGTTCATGTGACGTCAGAGACGTCAGACAACAGTAGGACGGAGGCCTGGCAGGATCGCGGAGAGGTAAGTAACAGTTTTTTATGTTTATTACCTCTCCCGATCCGCTGGTCATTATACTCGGGGGTCTGCAAAGACCCCCGAGTATAATGATAGCCCCTGTGGGGCCCGCGGTGTCACTTGCCGATCCCGGCCCAGCCAGGATCAGCAAGTGAATAGGGCCCATAACAGCCTATTTTAAAAAAACCGCAGCGGTAGCGGCTATCACCGGGACCCCTAATGGCCTGGGCCCTGTGGCAGCTGCTACTGCTGCTACCACGGTAGTTACGCCACTGGTTGTGGCTATAAAGTGCTACAGTTACATAGGTTTTGAGGCCAGAATCTCTCTCATTTTTTTTTTTTTTTTTTTTTTTTAATACAGTTTTGATATGACTTTGATGTCTATAACATGTTTTCATTTGAGTTATTAAAGTAACTTTTTGTGTCTTTTTAACATTGATACACAGAGCTTTATTTTTATGTCATTTTTATTTTTGTCCACTAGTTGATGATGTTCTGCAGAAGAATGAAATAATCTGCATATGGAACCAACTTCATGTATTATAGTGTAGTATACATTAAAGCGCTATTCCCAGCTCATATATTTATGTGAAGAATGAGGGTCCGCTGACCTTCCTGGTGAAATGGCCACTATATCCAGGCAGGCAATAAACAATGAGGTGGTCATGCATGTGACTGGGCTGTTATTGTACATGCATAAATATATATTGGGGTATAGGGATAGTCGGTGCGGGGATTAACAGGGTCAGTAGATATATTTGGGATCAGTGACCATAAATGAACCCCAAAGCTCTCCAAGTGGGCTTCAGCAACAAATACCCACAAGACATACAGATATGGCAGCCATGCCATTCCTTACTTCATATGTTTAGGGGCGTGTTGTCCTGTGATACCACCCTGGTGTCAGCAATGATACACTCTGATATGCATTTAAAGGTATGGGCGCATTTAAAGGTGTATGTGTGTATATATATATATATATATATATATATATATATATATATATATATATATATATATAGTGAAAATGCACTTTTGCTCTTTGCAAATCATCTCATCATCAGTCTCTCTTTGATGCTATCCCTATAGAATTTATTGATATTGCTGGTATATAATTATAAATATTCTATATTTAATCATGTCGGTTGCTTGGTTACTGTTGCAGATGAGGATATGTACTTTTAGATGTCTTGGCAAATATTTAGGTTTAAATATAATTAAGTGGATGAGATTTATCAGATTGAGGAAAACTTCAGAAAGAAGTCAAAATATCAAATCCTAGATATCCAGATTCACTTCAAGTAAAGATGTCATGAAAGTAGGGAAATTAAACATGATCCAAAAGAGAAGAAATAAGCTCCAGATGTAAGAATATGAAAAATACCTAAAATAAGGATAAACAGAAATGTCTTGCAACCCTTATCTTGGAGGCTTGGCTGTTTCCATGAGTAAGCACATATTTGACTTTTACTCCAGGTTTCTATAGCAACTCAGCCATTTTTCTTCACTACTTTATGTCAGCCTTAAAGGGGCAGGGCACTGTGGATGACACTGTTACACAAGGTCACATACACACAGCTTTACTCCAGATCTCCATAACAACCAATCACAGGTTTTTCACTGATCTCTGAAATGAGATACATATGATCACATGACGCTTATGGACAGACACAAATGATATACAAAATACACCAGTGCAAAACTGGACAATTCTTATGGGGCCACTACACAAACAAAGAAATTAAATATACCCGTGCGATGCCGGATCCTCCTGCTAGTACCTATGTATATATATATATTTTTTTATTTCGGTGTATATAGCTACATCATCAAATAAGGTGGTAGGCTGGTGCGGTTGTATGGGGACTATTGGTCAGGGGCCTCAAACTACTCTCTGGAGAACGGTTTACAAAACTGGTCTTTCAGTTTATTAGGATTGCAATGGAAGGAATAACTGCATTGCGAACAATGAACTACCAGAGATGACATTGAGGTAAAATCTTAGATATACTTACTAGTATTTTTACTGTCCGATCTCTTTGTGAGTCCATTGAGCAGCACAAATCTCAGCACTGGACACTGCGCACAATTTTAGCAGGTTGTGCAAGTTATGTGACATGTTATGATTGGTAACTCGGCTTTGATCCTGCAGGGCCTCGCTCAGGGGAGATCGCCTAAAAACCATCATGTTAGCAAAGTCCTGTGGTTATGGGAATTCTGTAATTGGGTCCATACAGAGTTCTGTGGCAGTTTTTGCAAATCATTGTTGTTTCTAAATTTATAAAAGCTATTAGAGCAGAGAATATAAAATCTCTCCTTTCTACCGTGTCATACAGTTGAAATTAGGAAAGGATCTTTGTTTTCTATTCTTTACTGTATAAAGCACCAACATATACCATGGTGCTATACAAACGCTATAATAATTCACATAGTACATACGCTATATAAGCTATTTAACATGTCAGTATGGAGGAAAGCTGGAGAGCCCAGATAACACCTTACAAATATTCTCAGAAGATTCTAACTAAAAATGATAGTTTTTGTCAGAATTGAGCAGGGGCACAGCTATTAGTGGTGCAGGGCACCAGGACATTCAACAGTCTAATGGGACCTCTGCAACAATAGGAGGCACCAGTAAAATGACATATTATAGGTTGGCACTGGAGTGACTATAGGGGTTGCATTGGTAGCAGCTGTGACCTGGCCCAAAACTCAATGGGGCCAAAAGGTTAGTGGTAGCAGCTGTGTCCTGGCCCAAAAGTCAAGGGGGCCCAAAGATCACTACACTAAGCCTGGATAAACTTCCTTGACCTCTGTTTTGATTTAATGTGATGGCCAGCATTCTGAGACTTCTAAATATATTACCTCTGCTCTCTGGTGCATTGTAGTGAGAATATTAATAGGTGGAGGTCCAAACAATAAAAATAAAATAAAAAGAGTTCTTCTTCCCTCCCCTATTTTGGGTCTCCTCATGGCATCCAGTTCTCTTCCGTGATGTCATCAGCCCGAGTTTAGTGTTGAGGTCTGTGATTGGGCATCAGCTGTAACCTGGGCACACTGATAGTCATGATGTCATGATGCTCAGTGTGCCCTTGTGACCACTGGTGGCCCAATCACAGGCCTCAGCCATGACCCCAGAGCAGATGTTGTCACCAGGAGAGCCCAAATAAGATGAATATGATTTTTTAAATTATTATTATTATTATTATTATTATTATTATTATTATTTACATTTCCTCTGGGCCTCGACCTATTATATATCACTTTTCACTTTGACATAAGTTGGCTGTGTTTGTCTGTGTTGGCTGTGTTCGCACCAGCGTTCGGCCCTCCGTTCTCAGTTTTCTGTCTTTTGCATGCAGAAGATGGAAATCTGTTATGCTGAGTCTGGCCGTGAGCACCGGTGAGCGTTTTGAGCTCTCCGTGTCGAAACGTTTTTTTTTTTTTTTAACCGGACACGGAGTACTGCATGTCCGACTCTGTGTCCGGTTTAAAAAAAAAATGGTTTCGCCGCGGAGAGCAAAAAACGCTCACCGGCGCTCACGGCCGGACACTTTTCAAACCCATTCAAATGAATGGGTTTGAAAGATGCCGGCAGGTTTCCATCTCCTGTCCATTCTTGTGCAGGAAATGGAAACCTGCAAAACGGAGTGCCGGGTGCAGATGTGAACGAGCCCTTAGAGAGCTAGAAAGTGGATAAACAGGTCCCTATAAGCTCTAAGAATATTCTACACTATGCTTAACCTGAAACAAATCAGGGACTGAAGCCCCAAACACGAAACAAATCTTGAAAGATTTGCCTATCTCTAGTTGTGGTATAAAAGGTGCATGAATACTATATGGGGGTGGGCACTGACAGGGGATGGTAATAATAGGGAACTTGTGCACACAATCATATAATGAACAAGTGTTCATGGCTTACCCTTCCTTCACATCTGCATTTGGCATTCTGTTCGGAAAGTCCGCATGGGGACCCCCGAATGGAATACTGAACGCAACTGCAAGTGGTGTGCAGTAAAAGCACACAGATCCCATAGACTAGAATGGTGTCCGTGTGCTTGCCATGCGCTGCCCACACGAATCATGCGGGCAGGAAAGTATATTGTGAACTACTTTCCTGTCTGCATGATCCCTGCGGAGATCTGGCGGCAAGCACATGGACCCCATTATAGTCTATGGGGTCTGTGTGCTTTTACTGGCACACCGCTTGCAGTTGCGTTCAGTATTCCGTTCAGGGGGGTCCTCATGCGGACTCCCCCGGATGGAATACCAATGCAGATGTGAACGAGGCCTTACTTGGACCAAACAGAGAAGAAAGTGGAAATGCTGTTAAAATGTATGGTTGTATGAATGGATCGTGAGGCTGATGGTTTGAGGAGAAGTTGCATAGAGGGCCAAGGTGACCTTTTGCACCAGGGCCCATAAGTCGTTAGTGAAGACCCTATAGGAGGAGGAGATGGAGGGCTGCTAATAGACTCCCTTTAATAAATTTGGTGCATCTATTGGCAGATTATGCTATATCTATGAGCTGGTTAGATTTGCACTATAATTGTTGCCAGTACTTGGATAAATTCTAGTTAATGCAACAATAAGTGGAAGACCATGTCCCTTCCTCTAAAAACAACCGTCATCCAGACACTGTCTGTGTGCTTTTTTTTTTTTTTTTTTTTTTTTAATAACAGATGACACACTGATGGCACTTAGATCTGACATGTGTGATGCTTGGAAATACACTAGGATATACAAGGTCTGTGTGTTTTAATATTTATAAAAACAGGCTGTGTAAAAAATAAAATGAAGCTAATATTTTAATTAAAGTAGCTTTAAGCTGAAGAGTCTTTTTCTTTATCAGTCTTTTTTTTTTTTTTTTCCTTTTTTTTAAAAAAAGGATAATTAGTTAATTCCAAAATTGCTGTTCTGGTAACCTCTCAGATAATAGGCGTATTAACTTTGCATGTTCCTTCCCGTGTTCTCACCTCGGGTATAGGAGGTCTTTTACTTTTACACTATTTGTGATCATTTTAATTTCAATAAATGTCACATCAGATGTAAAAAGGAAGGACAAGAGCGGCAGTGATAAGACTGACACTTAGCAGGAATGCTGACAATGAGATGTACTGTCATGCAAAATGCAATTCTGTCTGGAAAGTGAAATAAAAAGTGACTCATTAAAAGTAAATTATGTCGGGATCGCTGATTAGTAGGCTTTATCCAGCTGCGACCCTATCCACGAGAAAGATTAATGAACACGAAATAAGACAAAGTGCATCAAATAATGAACAGACTAAAGCTAGCCATACACATCACATTTTTGTCAGCCAAAACGGTGAATTTTTTTGCCGAAGATCAGCCATGAAAATACAGTGGCCAATGGAAGACTGACAAAAATAATTTGGACATACTGGATATTTTTTTTGACCAATGATTAACCTAAAAAATCAGTGATTGGCATGGCCACCACTACTGGCTGATCATCGGCCAGCTTGCACAGACTCACTGCACTTGTTTAAGCTTTTCCAGCTGTAGCCATTTCTTTAAATAAATAAATAAATACATAAATAAATAAATACATAAATTTTTGTTTATACACTTCACGACTTCCAAAAGCCATATTTTGTTTTAATTTTCCATTAATAGAGTTGTGTGAGAACTTATTCTTTGCAGGACAGATTGCACTTCATAGTGGTCCTATCTAATATTTCATGAGATGTACTGGGAAAAGTGATGCACTGTTGTTGTTTGTGAGGAGCCATCTAGTAGGATACTTGCTGCAGTATACAGTGAAGCAGCTCCTCCTCTGTGGGGTTCTTTTTAGAGATGAGCGAACAGTAAAATATTCAATATTTGTTTCGAATAGCCACTCAATATTCGACTATTCAATCGAATATTGAACCCTATTATAGTCTAAGGGGGAAAATGTTTTGTTTCAAGGAAACCCAACGTTCGACTCAGGAGGGTCACCAAGTCCAGTATGACACCTCAGGAAATGATACCAACACCTCTGCAATGCAACTGGGACAACAGGGGAAGCATGTCTGGGGGCATCTAAGAAGCCCAAGTCACTGTTTTACCCCACCATCACAGCCTATCAACTCCACACTTTCTACACACAAAAAAAAACCTCTATCAAAGTGGGAAAATACCTGGAAACCTGCTTTCTTCCCCAATTGGATGGACAGAAACCAAAATTCAAGCTAAAGAAACATTACCAAGCACCACTTTAAATCACATTGCCCATGACAACCACAGATGGCATAGGCAATGGGAAATCCAACAGTACCCACTCTGAACTGTCATTGTGATTGTGATTGTGTGTGTGTGTGTGTGTGTGTGTGATGTGGTAAGACCTCCCAAAATTCACTTTTATGGCCTTTAACGTGAGCCCTTCAAAATTAAGTTACAGGCCCTTAAGCTGAGCTACCAGCAGAGATTGAGGCCCTTTAGGTGACTTCAGCCTCTTACCAGCAGAGTTTTTGGCCCTTGCAGTGAGTAGAGCCTTGCATCGGCAGTGTTTTTGGCCCTTGGAGTGAGTTGAGCCTCTAACCAGCAGAGTTGGAGGGAATGAGGGTGAATTGAGACTCTAACCAGCAAAGTTGGGGGGAATCAGGGTAGATTGAGCCTAGTAGGAGAACAATTGTGGAACGCTGATGGTGGAGGAGTATGTGGAGGAGGAATTGTAGAGGGTGAGCTCACACATGAAATTTCATGTCGGGGTGCTTGACACCGGTGGACAAGAAAATGATGGGTCTATCCAGTGGCTGTTCATTTTTATCTGTGTCAGCCGGTCAGCACTGTCATAAGTCTGCCATCCATGGCCACTCACGGTGCAGAAACTGCTGGAGATGACTCTGAGGAACCCTTGGGTTTTGGAGATGGTACTGCATCAAAGGTCTCTGATGCTCACACACTCTGCTTAATATGTGGTATGACGAGTTCCAGTGTGTGGGGACGTCGCACATCAGCTGATGTTCTGGCAGATGGTGGCGTTACTGGAGGCTTTGGAGGCTAGCAGCGGCTACTGTAGACTTGCAAAAGTTTCACAGCCGCACTTTCACCAGTAGCTCAGGTACATTTGGGTACATTTTAAAAAAAAACGTTGCACCACTAAATTGAACACGTGGGCCAGGCATGGAATGTGTTAGAGGTTGGCAAGCTCCAGAGCTGCTACCAGGTTGCAGCCGTTATTACACACGACCATGCCTGGGCCTAGGTGCAGCGGCGAAAACCATGTTGCCGTCTCATCGAGGAGGGCATCCCTCACCTTGGAGGCAATGTGCTGTCTCTCCCCCAAGTTGATGAGCTTCAGCACGGCCTGCTGACGTCTCCCCACGCCAGTGCTTCAGCATTTCCAGCAGGTAGCTGGGGTCAATGTGATGGCGGAGGAAGAGGAGGAGGGTGGTGGTTCAGAGCCCCTGCCAGGAATGTTGGGCGGGGAAATGAGGTAGATTGTGACTTGGTCCCAGCCTCAACTTCATTCACCCAGTGTGCCGTGATTGAGATATAGCGTCCCTGGCCACATGCACTTGTGAACGCGTCAGTGGTCAAGTGGAACTTTGTGCAAAGCGCAGAACTTAGGGCCTGCCTGATGTTGCGTGACACGTGCTGGTGCAAGGTGGGGATGGCACAGTGGGAGAAGTAGTGACAGCTAGGGACAGCATAGCGAGGTGCCGCACTTGCCATCAGGTCACGAAAGGCCTGAGTCTCTACAAGCTGGAACGGCAACATCTCCTGGGCCAGGAGTTTGGAGATGTGCGCATTTAAGGCTTGTGCATGGGGGTGGGTAGCGCTGTATTTTTGCCTGCGCTCAAAAGCCTGGGAGATGGTGGGTTGCTGTGAAGAGGCGCATGAAGGTACAGGAGAAGGAGCTAGGGCAGGAGAAGGAGCTAAGGCAGGAGAAGGAGCTGAGGCAGGAAAAGGGGAGGATGAGAGAGAAGTCTCCAAAGTGGTGGAGGCACATGTGAAGGTTTCCTGGCTGCTGGTCTGGACTGCAGCGTCAGCATGGGCAACAGTGGGAGAGGCAGTGGCGGCAACACCGGATGACGACTGTCCTGCATTTGCTCTCTGTCACTGAGCAAAGTGCTTGCCTTCCAAATGATGGCGCATGCCAGTGGTTGTAAGGTTGCTCTTTTCAGAGCCCCTACTCAGTTTGGAGTTGCAGAGTGTGTAAACCACAGTATATTTGTCCGCCGCACATACATTAAAAAAATTCCACACCACCGAAGACCGTGGCCTCGATGTGGGAGTTTTTCTAGGGTGGCTACAAGAGGGAACATTTTGGGCCCTGCTGGCTGTGGCCTGGCTTCGGTGAAGCAGCTGTCCTCTGCCTCTGGACATACCTCTACCTCTAGCCACCCACTTTGGTGCTGCACTTCCCTCCACATCTACACTGCTCTCCCCGCTTGACATCCGCCCTGTCCAGGTCGGGTCAGTGTCCTCGTCTTCCACTACCTCCTCTTCCAATTCCTCTGATGGCTCCTCCTCCTCTTGCACACCGCACATGGCAACAGGCTGCCCTGATGGTAACTGTGTCTCGTCATCATCGTTACTGAGGGCTGATTGCTGGTCAACAACAACAACAGGTGATAACGGATGCTCCAGTGTTTGTGCATCAGGACACAGCAACTCATCTGTTACCTCTGCTGATTCAGGACGTGGTGGGACAGAGAGAGGGACAGTGAATGGACCTGAAAACAGCTCCTGGGAGGTGGGAAAGGTGGGATTAGGTTGCTGGGAAGATTGGGCATGTTGTGAGGAAGGAGGACTAGACTGTTAGGTAGGAGGAGGAGTTGAGGTAGAGGTTGACTGGCTGGTGGAGAATATATTGGAAGCATTGTCTGCCAGCCATTGTAACACTTCTTCCTGGTGCTCGGGCCTGGTTAGGGTTGTACCCTGCACCCTACTTAATCAAGCCGGAGACTGTGGGGAAGCGCAATGCTTGCTGCCGCGGAGCAGTAGGCACAGTGGACGCTGTTGGTTGAGTGCAACCTTGCTCCACATCTGCATTTCCACACCCCCGTCCTCATCCCCGTCCTCGCCCCCATCCTCATCCCCGTCTACTTGCACTAGCCTTACGCATTTTTTGATGTATACTAATGCCCTTTTTATGGTGTATACATCCCAGAGAAAAGCTGTTTGTCACGTATATAGCAAGAAGTAACTGCTCTGGATTCCTGCTATTTTTTGGGTGGGACACCCCTAATAAAAGCATGTAGAAGACGGAAACCTGTCATGCCGAGTACTGCATGTCCGAGTCTGTGTCCGGTTTAAAAAAACGGGTTTGCCGCGGAGAGCATAAAACGCTCACCAGCGCTCACGGCCGGACACTTTTCAAACCCATTCATTTGAATGCGTTTGGAAAGATTCCGGCAGGTTTCCGTCTGCTGCCCTGTTTTGTGCAGGAAACGGAAACCTGCAGAACGGACTCCCGGGCGCAGATGTGAACGAGCCCTAAGCTAGATAAAAACTAAAAAATAAATAGAAAATTGCTTTGATTGCTTGTTAACTAAATTTTTCTGGGAGTTGAAACAGTGAAAAAACAATGGTTCAACGCTTTTGATTTTGTTTTTCTGCTATAACATTAATTGTATTGAAGAAATATTTTTAGAAGTTTGTAGACCAGGTATTTTTGGACACAGGGACACCAAACGTGTATGTATTCTAGGGAAAGGGGGGTGATTTAAATTTTTAATTATTTATTTATTTTTTATATATAACTTTTTAAATATAATTATTAGACCCCTAAGGGTGCATTCACATGGAGTAACGTGCCACGTGACCTGGCACGTATACGCCGTGTGAGATTTTGAGCGCCGTATACGCTCCCATTGATTTCAATGGGAGTCTGGATCGTATACGCCGCGTTATTTTGCGTCAAAATCACGGCCGCAAAATAACGCGGCGTATACGAGACTAACTCCCATTGAAATCAATGGGAGTGTATACGGCACTCAAAATCTCACACGGCATATACATGCCAAGTCACGCGGCACGTTACTCCATGTGAATGCACCCTTAGAGGGGTTTTCATCACTGATGCAATGTATTGCCAAATGACAACATAGAGTAGCCTATATTACAAATGAATGCCAGACAAGACTGAGAACTTTCAATACGCTCTTGGCTGTCATAGCAATGGATTGTCAGCCTCAGACCCTACTCTGGGGGCCGGCGATCAACAGCAAAATGGCGCGATCCATGGGCTACCACAAAAATGCCATTGGTGAGCCGTTGATTGAAAACTTTCCATTTTTCTTTCTCAACAATGTTGAAATAAAAATCGAATCTTATGTTAGATACTTATTTGACTTTTTTTTATTTCTCTGTGTTTTTGACCTGTATTTATGTGCTATTAAAATGTTAAAAAATAAAGGATTAAAAAAAAATTTGAAACAGAACGTGCTCTCTATTTATGTCTTTTTTTTTTTTTTTTTTTTTTTTACATGAAAAGGCTTAGATTTTTTGTAAAAAAAAAAAATGTAGAGAGTACCAATTTTCTTTTTTTTATTTCACATTACAGTCATTCAGGAAAGATACAAATGGAAAGTCTTCCATGGCAACCTTAATATCCATTGTTCTGAACCTCAGATGGTTAAGAACAACAAACCCTCAACAAAAGTGTGAATTTGGCTTTAGAAAAAGAATCGGCATTCAGAAAATATGTCACAAAGAAAGAGAACATGATGAATGAAATGTACAGCCATGTCTCATGGGAGCAATTACATTGTGGTCTCCTATGTTTCACTTACTAACCCTTACATGTTAGTACTTTATTTTACATTGTATGCTTTATATAGCAATTTTAGTTCACAGTGGGAATGTCAGTACATACAAGGTTATATTTGCACTTCTTTCCAAAGCATGTATTTAACAGATGTAAAAGGAATATTAAAATAAAAGGAATCTTTTGTCAATTTATTTATAAGTATTCACAGCACAGTGCAGAAATACAATATATATATATATATATATATATATATATATATATATATATATATATATATATATACGTCACAAGTATTATTTCCTCTTTATGATAAATCCATCATTTTTGTTATGTATATACCTGTATTTTGTAGACTTTTGTACTGGGAAATTCTTATACCTGTTATTTTATATTCTTTCATTCGAAATATTAAAACTTTTGTCCAGAATTTAAAATGAAATCGTAAAATATATATATATATATACAGTCCTATGAAAAAGTTTGGGCACCCCTATTAATCTTAATCATTTTTTGTTCTAAATATTTTGGTGTTTGCAACAGCCATTTCAGTTTGATATATCTAATAACTGATGGACACAGTAATATTTCAGGATTGAAATGAGGTTTATTGTACTAACAGAAAATGTGCAATATGCATTAAACCAAAATTTGACCGGTGCAAAAGTATGGGCACCCTTATCATTTTATTGATTTGAATTCCCCTAACTACTTTTTACTGACTTACTGAAGCACAAAATTGGTTTTGTAACCTCAGTGAGCTTTGAACTTCATAGCCAGATGTATCCAATCATAAGAAAAGGTATTTAAGGTGGCCAATTGCAAGTTGTTCTCCTATTTGAATCTCCTCTGAAGAGTGGCATCATGGGCTACTCAAAACAACTCTCAAATGATCTGAAAACAAAGATTGTTCAACATAGTTGTTCAGGGGAAGGATACAAAAAGTTGTCTCAGAGATTTAACCTGTCAGTTTCCACTGTGAGGAACATAGTAAGGAAATGGAAGACCACAGGGACAGTTCTTGTTAAGCCCAGAAGTGGCAGGCCAAGAAAAATATCAGAAAGGCAGAGAAGAAGAATGGTGAGAACAGTCAAGGACAATCCACAGACCACCTCCAAAGAGCTGCAGCATCATCTTGCTGCAGATGGTGTCACTGTGCATCGGTCAACAATACAGCGCACTTTGCACAAATAGAAGCTGTATGGGAGAGTGATGAGAAAGAAGCCGTTTCTGCACGTACGCCACAAATAGAGTTGCCTGAGGTATGAAAAAGCACATTTGGACAAGGCAGCTTCATTTTGGAAACAAAAATTGAGTTGTTTGGTTATAAAAAAAGGCGTTATGCATGGCGTCCAAAAAGAAACAGCATTCCAAGAAAAACACATGCTACCCACTGTAAAATTTGGTGGAGGTTCCATCATGCTTTGGGGCTGTGTGGCCAATGCCGGCATCGGGAATCTTGTTAAAGTTGAGAGTCGCATGGATTCCACTCAGTATCAGCAGATTCTTGAGAATAATGTTCAAGAATCAGTGACGAAGTTGAAGTTACGCCGGGGATGGATATTTCAGCAAGACAATGATCCAAAACACCGCTCCAAATCGCCTCAGGCATTCATGCAGAGGAACAATTACAATGTTCTGGAATGGCCATCCCAGTCCCCAGACCTGAATATCATTGAACATCTGTGGGATGATTTGAAGAGGGCTGTCCATGCTCGGCGACCATCTAACTTAACTGAACTTGAATTGTTTGTCCAAAATACCTTTATCCAGGATCCGGGAACTGATTAAAAGCTACAGGAAGCGACTAGAGGCTGTTATCTTTGCAAAAGGAGGATCTACTAAATATTAATGTCACTTTTCTGTTGAGGTGCCCATACTTTTGCACCGGTCAAATTTTGGTTTAATGCATATTGCACATTTTCTGTTAGTACAATAAACCTCATTTCAATCCTGAAATATTACTGTGTCCATCAGTTATTAGATATATCAAACTGAAATGGCTGTTATAAACACCAAAATATTTAGAACTAAAAATGATTAAGATTAATAGGGGTGCCCAAACTTTTTCATAGGACTGTATATATACAAAAAAAAAACATCTTATACTCCAAAGTAGAAAATACACAATGGCATATAACAACTCTATTTCATACCTTGAGCACAAATCAGACCTTTTTGTCTAGGAAGGAGCAAACAAGTCTGTCTACATAATGTATATTGATTATTTCCGTACCTGTTCTAAGTAGCACTTAAAATCTGGCTAAAAACAACTTGAGCTCAAACATAGTTTCTGATTTTGAAATAACAAAAGCTCCAAAACATGTTTTTGTAGAAGGCTACTGAAAGGGAAATGTGAGCGTGGCACTTTTTGACCACAGTTTATTTTTTGTCAATCAACAAAAGTGAAGTGAATGAAAAAGAGTAATCAGAATCCCATCAATATTTGGTGTGTCCGACCTTTGCAGAAGTCATAAAAGTGATAATATGGCCTCCACTGAGTCCTGATCTCCACTGAGCCCTGATGAAAAGAAAGAGTATAAAATAAAATTTCAGATTTTTTGTTTTTTAACAAAACCACACAAATGGCGATTGGTCTCTAGGGATTAGTCTACAAACAAATATGGCCACCACCACATGTTTGAACAGGTAATACAGAAAAGACACATGCATGTGACTCGGATTTGATGTTCTAGCACCACCTAACATCAGCTGACAGCCTCTCATTCAATAGACAGAGTATAAGATTTTCCAAGAGTCATCAGAAACACATAATAAGACAGTTAACCTTGCCATTGTCAATGATATAATTTTGTCAGAGTCTTTTGGCCAATACAGCAGTTTCATAAGTATGCAGTCTTTAGGCCAGGGCCCCACGCAATTTGGCCACGGTGGAAACGCCACAAAAAAAAAGAGGCGTTTCACAGTCACCATATGGTCGATGGGATTCTAGAGAATACCATTTCCATACTGCGGGAAAATACAGCAGGCATGCTACGCCTTCCAAAACCATTGGAACCTCAAGTGTAATGGCCAAGAGGGTGTTCAATGCTGGCGGTGGCGTTGTAACATCTAAAACGATTTCCTGCACTAGCATGTAAATAATGATTTGTCAATATGAATCAGACATGGAACAGTGAGGATATTCATAGACCAGCTGATGCTTCCGAATAGAGGTGTTATCTTCTCTCTTTATCATCATGTTCCATTTACTGTACTGCTGTTGATGCTGCCTTCTATTACCTCTACTCAACCAGACATGTCCTGCGGCCAATCCATCATATTAAGACTTGCCACAGCTGCCTCGTACCTACCACCACTGCCACCACTCAAACAGACGTGGCCTGGTCCATCTTATCATCCCTCAATAGTGCATTGTTGGTTCTACAGTGTTGGCATCAAAGAAACCAAACCATTTTGATTCCACATTTGTTTCCATTATCAGGATAATTTTTGGTGGCCAATTGTTCATCACTTTTCAACTTGGCTCATGGCCACAAATTTGTCTCACATCAAGCCTGTAACACTAAAAATTTAACAAATGGCTAGTTTTTCTACAAAACCATTGCTTATTGTAATATAACTGCTATGCATGTCTAAAAATCGTTTTTTCTATAAAAGGGTAATTTTTGGAGTGTTTTATGTGTTAAAATGTATAAAAGTGAGTGTCGGCGTAGTGTATGGTTTGTATCCACTGCTTACCATCTTTTTGCCATAAACATATATGTCACTTTCAACTATGTTTGCCTAGAATTTGGATAGACAGCACAATCTACCAAACTCAAAATATAACGAATCTTGAGAATTTCATCCATCTCTATCTACAGCCATAGAACATCTGTGCTTAGTTCTCCAAAATGTTTGGAAAAACCTCTTTGCCAAGTTCCTTCAAAAACTGCCCATATGTTTACGTAGAAGAATTGATGCTGTCGAAGGCAAATGTTCGAAGTTCGATATTCGTTTCAAGTAGCCCCTCAATATTCGACTACTCGAATCGAATATCGAACCCTATTATAGTCTATGGGGGGAAAATGATCGTTTCAGGGGTAGGCAACATTCGATCAAATTATACTTACCAAGTCCACGAGTGAGGGTTGGGCTGGATCCTCCGAGAAGTCTTCTCTGTGCAGCGTCCCCGCGGCATCTTCCGGCTCTGAATTCACTCTGCCAGGCCTCGGGCCTGGGCAGAGCCGACTGCGCATGCCCGCACTACAAGCAGGCATTCGCAGTCGGTTCTTCCCAGGCCCGATGCCTGGCAGAGAGAATTCAGAGCCGGAAGACGCCGCGGGGAAGCTGCACGGAGAAGACTTCTAAAGGTAGGAGAAGAACCAGCATTGATTGGCCGACTGTATAGCATTCGGCCAATCAACGCTGGTTCTGCATCGAACTTTTACATTCAAATAGCGAGTGGTACTCGATCGAGTCTGAGTATTTCGAATACCGTAGTATTCGATCGAATACCTACTCGATCGAGTACTACTCGCTCATCTCTATTAGAGACTTATATTTTAAGATTTTAAGATATTTTTAGCAGTTGCAGTTGCATGTGTCTTTTACAGCAGCCTCTTTTCCCTTCCTTCTCCATAGACTTCTATGTGAAAAATTAACTCAACCTGATAACTGGAGAAGGAAATGCATTTCCTTAATAAGATATAATACAATGCTTCTTATATTCACTTGTAATATTCATTGTTTTATAATTGGATGTGCACTTTAGGTTCTACATCCATAATGGACTGGTAGGTGAGAGTCATGAGGGAATGCAGACCCTTCAGATAGATCATCTACTTATTAAATAAACCCAGGGTCAGCAACCACCATGATTCATCATCCAGTCATGTTAATAGGAAATAAAATGAGCTGCACAATTGTATGTACATAGATGCCTTTATCAAATGAATATTTACATGACCTATAGCATCTTTACAAAGAAGAAATGAATAGATAGGAGTGTTTTAATCTTGTTCAGTCATTTCCCAGATTAGATTGTGATCTGTGCTATCATGTTTATGTTGTATCAGCAAAAATGGTTACCATATGAGTTCCATTTAAAGGGGTTGTTTGGTCAATAAAAAGTTTTTATATAGACTCAAGTTACATTCAGATGACGATGAAAGCTGGACATGTCATGCCCATTTTTTAATGGATATCCCATGTTAGCATCAATTTTGTCTATTTTCATCCGTTTTCACATATCTCTCTATAAACTGAAATGTATAGGGGACCAATGAAAACATGTGCTCATCGGGTACAGGATGGTCATGAAAAATTTGTTTTTCACGGCCATTTTGCACCTAGTTCATGTGCATCTAGAATCAGAATGCTAAAAAGTTTTTTATGGTGTATATTTCTATATCTTTTATATGAATTTTTGGTTGATTTTCTATTGTTTTATATACTGCTAGAAAGCCGACAATGGGTTGAGTTCAGTGCATTGTTGTCTTTCCCGGTATGTACCCTGGGGAAGGAGATATCAGTGCCATTATTTTCAGCACTGATATGTCCCCATTGTCAAAAGAGTGTTCCTCATAGTTCAGCCCTGGCTGTACTCGTCCATAGACTTGTACAGGGGCGAGGGTGTTCCTCTTAGGTCAGAGATGACACCGAGCTATGAGGAACGCCCTTCTGACAGTAAGGAGATATTAATATTGGCACCAATATCTGAATCTCTGGGGCACATACCAGGAAGGTCGACAGTGCACTGAATGTGGGCTCTCTAGCGGTATATAAAACCGTATATTCATGAGAAATGAAAGGTCCACTTTACGTAATCTCATTATGTATATGCAGTTTGAATATATATATATATATATATATATATATATATATATATATATATATATATCTCCACATTAGATTTGTGCTCAGTTCTCCAAGATGTTTGGAATATCTTCCGAGTCTATTCTCAGTTGTCTGCATGTTCACCTAGAAGAATTGGTGGAAGGCAAAAGTTGGTCACAGCAAATATTGATGAAATTTTTTTTTTTTTTTTTTTTTTTTATTCACTCTATTTTAAGTGACAAAAATACACTATTGGAACTTCTTACTATGCAGCACCTTCCTAAAACTTTTGCACATCACTGGATACTTACTGTTTAAAATACAGAAATCTAAGTTTTCAGCACAATGAAAATCTAAAGCTAACCAAGCAGATACTTTTGCATACTTTCCCTTTAGTCTCACTGTACTCTGCTCTATTCAGTCAAAATAACTCCAACGTTGGTTTCATTTATTAAATTGGAAATTTCAATGATCTTTATTCTGTATGTACTGAGGGATAATAACATCCTCTTAGTGTATGTGAATCATTCTATAAATAAAAGTATAGAGCAGAGGAGATGAACATTTAGAATAGGAACAAATAGATGTAGCTCATGTAATACTCAAAGTGTGTTCACTTTAGCTGGAATTCTGCAAAAAGCAGCGGCTTATAAAAATATCTCTATGTCTTTCTATAAAAATGGTTAACCTGTTCACACATAAAGTATAGCTGCTAGGTTGTATACAACGAAAACCTGATACAGACAGCATAGTACATGAAGGTACCATTCCAATGAATGTGCCCTTACAGATATCAAACTGTCTGAGGACCTGAGGACCAAAATTGTGGAAAAATATCAACAATCTCAAGGTTATAATCTGGGTGATTCTGAGAATGATTGGGAGAAGGTGCTGTGGTCAGATGAGACAAAAATTGAGCTCTTTGGCATTAACACAACTTGTCGTGTTTGAAGGAAGAGAAATGCTGTCTATGACCAAAAATCACTGTCCTTACTATCAAGCATGGAGGTGGAAACATCATGTTTGGGGGGGTGTTTCTCTGCTAAGAGTACCACATCAATGGGAGAATAGATGGAGCCATGTACCGTAAAAATCAAAATATGAAAATATGGTGAAGATAAATTAATAGTGATAAAACGCAACTTTTATTGACTATAGATTAAAAACCTCAATCCTAAAATATAATAATTAACAGAAGATAGTTGTGTCACTTCACACTATATACTCTTTTCTTTCATGGGTTTAGAAAAAACATGTAAGGTGAGGACACTGACAATGCACAGACACGAGCACACCAGGTCTATCACTTCTAACTTGTTACTGTGAAAACACCCAGTCTAACTCAGTGTATAGTGTCTAATGACTGTCCCTAAAAATATAGGAAACTAATGATAATTTAATTTAAATGGTGGACATTCCCCCAGGATACACTGACCGGATATCCACCCTCTTGCCAAACCCAATAATTTGCACATATATTAAGTGGATAAATGTGTGAACTCCATTCTGTACTAGTAGGGGATTATAAAGTCAGATCAGAGATACATTATATATATTCTCAAGTTGGCGATCTGACAGTCCGATGGGGGTAGCACTGAGCACTACTAGTTCTAATAGCAAAACAATAGGGAGATTAGGAAGCATAGATCCTGCCTCTACCTCCAGTAGCCTGCCGATACAATAGCAAGCAGCTGACTATTAGATTAGTGATTGGCAGCTCTGTCTTTGTTTGCTATGTACTCTGCCTGATGACGCTATCACACATATAGCAAATAAGCAAGTGCACACTGCCCTCTTATTGCTAAGTTAACACGTTTCCCCCAGGATTACATATTGCCCTGGGTTCATCAGGAGAAAATTCAAAGGTAAGATATAGTTTCCCTCCAAAAAAAACAAAGAATATGTGGTCAAAACCACAATTCCCAACACCCTGATGGTGGGTACCGGTACTCGCGATGTAGCAGAGCTGGCTGTGCGCTGAACTCTTCTACATATGAGATAGTGTGCTGAACTCTGCTACATCTGAGATGTAGTAAAGCTGGTTGTGCGCTGAACTCTGCTACATCTGAGATGTAGCAGAGCTGTGCACTGAACTCTGTTGTATCTGAGATAGGACCATAATAGAGACTGCTGTGGAACTATCTTAGACTCTTCCTCCTCCAGCAGAACCAGCATTGATTGGCTGAATGCTGTACACTGTATGGCATTTGGCTAATCAATGCTGGTCAATGCATTCCTATGAAAAAAGTCAGCTCCCGCATAAATGCAAACTGCCAGGGATCCCAACTAGCATATAATGGGCTGCCACGAGATGTGCTTGCAGGTGAAGTTTGAAAGTTATGAGACCTTGTCAGCCCGAGCTAAATGCGAGAGTAAGTTCAATGCAAACAGAATGTGGCAGTGCACCATATGCTAGTTGGGATCACTGGCAGCTTGCGGTAGGCGGGAGCTGACTGTTTCCCATAGGAATGCATTGACCATACTCTTGCATGTATCTTGGGCTGGCAAGGAAGGTATATAGAGCCCCAAAGAGCTGTTTGAGTAAGATTCCTACCTAAATAAAGCTAATTC
The DNA here is from genome assembly GCF_031893055.1 of Leptodactylus fuscus. Lineage (NCBI taxonomy): Eukaryota > Metazoa > Chordata > Amphibia > Anura > Leptodactylidae > Leptodactylus > Leptodactylus fuscus. The sequence continues at coordinate 320,775,275 of NC_134265.1, forward strand.
CTAGCTAACCCTGCCAGTATATTTATCCCTGTCTAGTTCACAGTCTCATATGAACCGAATCCGAAATCCACTATTCGTATAAAGTGGAGGTCACCTGATTTAGTCAGCCAATTCCGTTTTCCGATTTTTTTTAGATGCCTACGTTTTCCTACTTCCTCTCCCACCTCCCCTGCACAGTTATTGGAGTAAAAAAGTGCCAGGGAAGGTGGGAGGGGATATAAATTTTTAGTGCGTTTGCCGCGTGGTATTCGATTGGACACCTCGAACACCCTGATATTTGATCGAATACCAATTTGATCAAACGCCGTTCGCTCATCTCTATTGAGTACCTTAACTAGAACTGAAATGATGGTAAAGAGGGTGCATTGGCTGACATTATGTTTTTCTTTGGCTCTTACATGGTTATTGCAGGAATTATATCATTATTATTTTGATTCTATAAGAAAAATTTCAGTTTAATTCCCCAATTCTGGTTATTAAAATCCATCTAAAAGTAAATCCATGGCTTAGCGTTTGTTATTTTTTGGTCTTTGGTTTGCAACACTCAGACATATAATCGTTGACGTCCATCCTACAAAATAGGAACAATTTATTCAGTATTGTAAAAACCTGTTAAAATGTCAGACAAGGGCAGTTTTGAAACGAGTCTGTTGTCTACAATACAATACTTTTCTGTACCTCATTAATGGTGATGATTCACAAGAACAGTCCTGAAACATCCATTTTTTAAACAGTTTGTCCTTTGAGGGATGAAATACTGTTTTAGCATCACAAAACTCCAGTTCTTTATCTCCTAATAATTCTAGGTCTTTGCAATGTGCTGTAATAACTGAGAAACGAAGAAATACATGACAAAAGCTTCATCAAGTCCAAAATTTGAGACTTATAAATTCAAGAATAACAAAATTAAAGTTAAACATTTGAAATTTATAAATTTGAAGCAAAAAAATACCTCTATGGACTACAAGGATTCTCAGAGAGATGGAAAAAAAATCTGCTATAACTCCGAGACTAATGAACACATTTTATTGACATTCAGATGGAAACCTACATTACTCAGTGACCATTGAGAATTGTCTGTTTGCAGTTAAGCACACATGAACTTGATGCTTAATAATGCTGGATGTTCTGGTAGACATGTCTGGCGTCAACGTGGAAATTTCTTATGTGATGTTCTTATTCAATATTTTAATAGTTTGTGGCTTAATACAGTAAACTTTCCCTTTCAGGAGGCCCCTGAACAGTAGTCCAGTGGGGCCAAATCAGGTGCCCAAAGTTTATGACGCTAGGTTCACACTAGCATTCAGTTTTCCATTTTTCGGGTCCTCTTGGGGACCCAAAATAAAGGAAACCTAATCCCCTTAAAAAAGCGGTTACCCACGGATACATGCAAACCCCATGGACTATAATTTGGTCTGCCAGGTTTCCTCCAGAATGGAATCTCCAAAAGGAATTTGAATGCTGGTGTGAACCCAGTCTTATAAATATTTGATAAAATGGCAAAACTATCCGGGAATAGAAAAGGAACATCATGCAAGTAACTGCTGCAGTAATGTTGAACATGCTTGCCAAACAGTTCAGCAATATGGACCAATGTGTTAATGTGTACTTAAACACAAAATGAGAACACTTCCAGCACATATTTTGAGTGGGCCTTATAGAAGTCCACAGCTCAGTTGGGAGAATCTGTCTACAGGACAACTATAAGTCGTGCACTCCACAAATCTGGCCTTTATGGAAGAGTAACAAGAAGAAAACCATTGTTGAAAGAGACTTAAAAAGGACCTTTCATGGTCCGGGGCACAGGCAGTTCTATATACTACTGGAAAGCCGACAGTCGGCTTTGCCGATCTGTGCCCCGGTTAATGAGCTATCAGTCCCGGTACCATAGCTCTTTACAGTCAGAAGGGTATTCCTGACAGTCAGTCAGGTACATCCTTCTTCAAAGAAGCGCCTATCGCGCTGTACAGTGTGAGCGGGGAGGAATGCCTCCCTCCCTCCTGATTATACTCATCTATGGACGAGCACTGTGAGCAGAGGGAGGGGGCGTTCCTCCCCGCTCACACTGTACAGCGTGATAGGTGCTACTGGGAAGAAGGACGTACTTGACTGACTGTCAGGAACGCCCTTCTGACTGTAAAGAGCTACGGTACTGGGACCAATAGCTCTTTACCCGGGGCACAGATCAGGAAAGCCAACAGTGCGCGGAATTCAGCGCACTGTCGGCTTTCCAGCAGTATATAAAACTGCATGTGCCCCGGACCATGAGAAGACTAACCTGGTAGAGGTGAGAGGCTTAGACAGGGTTAAGGGGATAGTCTTCTCTACACTGGGCTGATGAGATGCAATAACATCAAAACGGTTGTCCTCGGTTGAGAGACTATACCTGGTAATAATCCCAGCATCATTGCAAAACAAAGGCCTCTTGGAAGGTCGAGCATGATGTTAAAGGGAGCAGCCTTTATTGGGCCATATCACTGAGGCACCTGACTTCCTAATTACATCATGGAAGACAGATTTGCATACTCTTCCCATGGTCCCTCGCAAAGTGGAGTGCTAAAGGCTTAATAAGTCTCCACACACCTATATGGTGGTCTCTCCCTAAGGAGTGACAATATCCCCTTAACCCATTTTAGATTGTTACTACAAGTAAATTCTACCATTTGTCATCACTATTTGGAGCCTAGAACTGCAATAGAATATCTGTGCTCTGGCTGAAGTGTTCAGGACCATGGACAGCTCCTCATTTACAAAGCAGATATCTTGGCCTGTATAATGCATGAAACAGAATTCCTCATTCTCAACAGAAGGGGTAATATGTAATGGGCAAATTTCTTTGCAAAGTCCAGCAGCTGTACAAAACATGTCCTGCTTACAAAAGTTGTTAATTCAAGTGGTTGAATGGAATAATACAATATTAATAGAAAACAGACAAACTTTTCCTTAAAATAGCAATACATTGTGGATGAACATAGTGATCAAGACTCTCAAACTGCTAGTGATCAGAGGGAGTCCTAGAGGTTGAGTCTTGAGATTTCAAACATTTATTACTTCATTCTATGTCAGAGGATTTGGAGTTCTGTATCAGAAAAAAAAAGTTAAATTCGAAAAAATCTAAATAAATTCTTTGGAAATATCAGGATTTTTGCATCTATTACTAATAAAATGTGATGCAGATACATACAATACTAATAAAGTAATAATCCAATACTAAGAACACTCTGTTTTACTGTTCATGCCCTATTGAGGAGGAAGAGAAAGAAAGCAAACCTCGGTGTTAATGGCTTCTTCACAAGCTAGTAGGCAAAAGTTTTGTTTTTCATTAAGATGAGATCTGAAGTGTGGGTTTTACTGATGTTTTACCAATTAAATGCTCACAAAGCCTGGTCACCGGCAAATACACTCTTCCTAAAAAAAGATTTGTTAGTATGAACCATGTTTTCAGGCAATCAACTTTTAGCAGTTCTCAGAAGATGCTTTAAGGAGACTCATGAAGATGGAAAATGTGGTGTAACTATTATTAGAGACCTGGGAACATTATTCTATGATTAGACAAGATTAGACATATTGTTCATGAAAGGAAGAAATTCAGGACTGTTGATAACTCTGCCTAGGAGAGAATCTGTTAAGTTTGCTTCATAACCACAGTGGACAATCCTAAAAGAGGTAGAGGTAAAAGACCTACCGTTGTAGTGTACCCTACAGTTGTAAAAAAAAACACTAAGCAAGAATTGCATTAATGGCCAATGCATTAAAAACAAAAATCATACATTGCAGACAGTGTCAAGTTTTCACGAGAATATGTGGATATACTGCAGTCATTCTGGGAAAATACTACTGAGGTTATAAGTCAGAGAAAATCCTCTCATTAATAACATCTGAGTCTGTGGCTCAACTGTTCCCGTGGCTCCCTGACATATGGATGGTACTGGATTTGAGACCTGGGACAGACCTAGTGCAAATAAATGTGGTCAGAGTGAAACATCACCTGCTTCATTAGTATTATCTATCTCAGGCTAAGGCCCCATGTACCAGGCTGTGGGAAAAAATACGACGGCAATGCATAGCAGTTTTTCCTGCTTCCACTATACCTATAGGGAAACCGCCGGCATTTCCGTAGTTATAATTAACATGCTATGATTTCCAAATCCACAACAGTTTTGGAAAGCTCGGAGTATCTTCCTCCGCCTCAGGTTCCAGACCAAAAATCCTGGTGTGAACTTACCCTTACTTTCTTTTTTCAGTGCGACTCTCCTAAAGCAGTCTATGGTACAAGCAATCTGATAATTGCAAGTTCAATCCACTTAGGAGGGTTAAATAAAAGGGGGGAAAAAATAAGAAAAATAAAGTTCTAAAATATTAAAGAAAAAATATAAAAAATTCAAATCAACCACTTTCGCTAGACCCCAAATAAAATTAATCAAATAAACGCATTAAACGCTTCAAAAATGCCCAAACTACAAGCATATATATTTCGCATGTGGTTAACGTTGTATTAGAATTTAAAAAATTAATAATAATAAATAATTAATTATTATTATTATTATTATTATTATTATTATTATTATTATTATCATACCTAACAAAAATGGTAGGATATACAAAGTAGATTTTTTTATGTCTTGGTGTACAGTTTATTGCTCGAAATTGCGAACCAATATCCTATACAATAACCGTAACTCCAGCTTTACCTTTTCTTTATTTGTTAGATACATAAAAGCTAATATTCAATTTCCCACTGGTCTTTAATGTATATTTAATATATATTTACTTCTCTGGGTAAACAGAATAATTAAACCTCAGTGTTCAATATTATACAATATTCACAATTTATATCCAAGGCTTACAATACTGTTATATTCGATTGTGTTCATATTCCTTTAGATAGTATGATGTTTGTCAATTTACTATTGATCTGAGCATTGGCTTTATGTCTCTGGACAGCACATGGCCAATATGAGCCTCTGGCAAGTTTTGTGATGATTGAATACCCTAATATAATAATAAAATGAACTTTAATGTATCCTATTATTTTTAAATGATTTTTTGTAACCAGAACTAAAACACCTGCACATGGTATAAAATTTTTGCTCTACAGTATTCTTACTATTAAAGCTGGCCTTTATGAATGGGATAGTTTTTTTTTTTTTTTTTTTTTTTTTAAATGTAGATTGTGAGCCCCACATTGAGCACACAATGTACATTTTTCCCTATCAGTATGTCTTTTTTTTGGAATATGGGACGGAAATCCATGCAAACACGGGGAGAACATACAAACTCCTTGCAGATGGTTTTATGCCCTTGGTGGGATTTGAACACCAGGACTCCAGCGCTGCAAGGCTGCAGTGCTAACCACTGAGCCACCGTGTGGCCCCTTTGAATGGGATAGTTTATGTACATAGTATGGTTGTATTTTGCCCATATATCTGTTTCTACATTCAGTAAACATCTCCCTTTATAGATTGTCCAGATAAGTTACAGCTCAAGGTTAGCATAGGTCTCCAACCCAGTAACAGTGACATATAACTTGTGGCTACCTTAACTCCATCCTTCTGGTGGCACTTAGCAATTTTTATTTTTTCCTTCCAAACCCCGTTAAATATCGTGTAGGAAACAGCATTGGCATTAGTCACATGCAAGATGCCACAGAGTGCAGAGTTGTCCAATTTCGAGAAAGGAGTAATTGTCGGGTACCACAGAAATGGTCGATCCTTAAGGGACATAACAAGCAAACGGAATTATCCAAAATCGACAGCGGCCTATTTGATTATGAAGTGGAAGGTGAACGGTGATTGTTGGAATGTGCCCCGAGTTGGCAGACCCCCAAAACCGGGAGATAGAGACTGACAGGTGCTGGCCAGAGAAACCGCACCCAAACGATGGCTCACATACACCAGGAGTGTCACCAGGCGTCCGGGAGTATTGTGTCGCTCAATACCATCTGTAAGGAAGCATCTTCTGGGTTCTACCAACTATTGAATAGGAATAAATGTGGTTTTTCTATTCTACCACAGGTGTCCAAATACTTATTGGTAGACGGTGTATTCCCCCAGTTAATCATTTGGATGTGAATGTTAACATAATAGAACTCTTAGCAACATTTATATCAAACCCTTTAATTTAATAAAGTTGTAAAACCGCTGCTTTTATAGTATTTTGCCTGCTTTTTCTTAATAAAATAAGTATTTACCCCCTTGTATAATACGCATAAATACCCCTTCTTCAATTGTTATAGATTTTCATATTTAATAATGACTATTTATATCCTATGATTTGCAAGGAGTATTCTATGAATATATACTTTTCTTTACGAGAATTGGCACCTACGCTCTTTGGAAATTCTATGATCTCTGATATTTTATTATGTTGCTCTTGTCCATCATTATCCACTTGAGTGCACTGTTCTTTCTCTCTTTGCATTGTACTGCTACTGTATGTTTTCTACCGTTCTATATTCTTTCTCATATGAAATGCACAACGGGGAGAAAACATTTTATGAAAGTATATGAATCCTGTGTTCTTACTAATTCAGAAAGTTAGAAAAATAAAATAAAAGTACAAAAAAGTGAAAGTTCTTTTTCTCCCGACAATAAGGTTTGTATTAATGAAATAAAACCATTCTTGTCATTTTTATATCAGGCTTCAGTTTATAGTGCAGGGTGACTTTAGATAAGCGTAACATTATACTGCAGTGTAATTTTCAGATTTCTTCCTTAAATGGTCACTATCATTTCAAGATATGCGTAAATCGCTAGCACAGGTGAATATATGTATAAATGTAAAAATGTTAAATTGGGATACATCATATCAGAGAAAACTAAACGCAATGTGTTGTTCATACTTGTGAGATGCTGTGTTGTACTCTTGGTCCTTCGCTGTTGTGGTGTCTGTAAGCACCCTACTTTTGTAGTATTAGATCTGACAGGCATCAGGATTGATTCCTGCCATTCATATACAAAGTTGGTTCAGCAGCATCCCTGGTAGATCACCCAAGGGACTAAGCATGTTCCAGCCCTGGGGCTATTAAGGTTATTATGAGAGTTGTGTCTCTGATGTGCAACTAAATCGGGTGAGTGCATCAGCACTGGCTTACTGCATATCGTGAACTATGTATTTTGCACCTTTTCTCTTACTTCTATATATATTTTGGACATTATCAAGAAAAATGGTTCCTAACCTGAAGTGCACTCTGAAGTCTCTGTTGAATTGCATCCTGGTCTCCCAGGGAACCAAGTTAGAGACAAGTAAAGAGACAGGCAGACAAAGTCTGCAGCAGCTAGTAGTAGGTTGTGTATCTTCAACAAGTGCTCCACACCCAATACAGCTCAGCATTTTTGCTATCTTCTGCATGGTATAGAGAGAGGATACATTATTCTGTAGTGCTCAGTAAGCTGGTGGACACTAGAAGAGGAGGAGCCATGAATGTCTGAATGTCTATAAAAAAAATGCAGATGCCTCCTCCTCCTGTAGACTGATATGTCTTATGCAATGTACCCTTTATAACATCAGAGGCCATATTGACAACCAATTGACCAATAATCCTGGGTAACTGTCATCATCCTAAATAATTAGGCGGAGTGCCAGCAGTAACGAAGTCACACTACTCGCAATGTTGGTATTAGTTCCTCTCTCAACTGAGGGTTAAATAGCAGCACAGAAAGGAAGAGAGATAACAACAATGTCAACTTTCATATTCATTCCTGATTGGTATAGTACATTTCAATCAAACAGAAAGAGAAAGTTTAAGCAGTTTCATATATAGCTTCTCCCGGTCATGTGCGGTGTCCCAAGGGACCTATCTTCTGGCAGCAAGCCAAGCATTTGTTTTTCTTGCACTCTGAAGTACAGGTGCCATCTTGTCAACCTATCACTATATCCTAGTTTCAAGCATAAGCAACTATATCTAGCATTCAGCCTTTAAGGATAACAATGTTTTTCATTCATTGCATTATTATAACCTTCACACCCTGTGCTGTCCATTAGACTCTAGTGGTCCACTTAAAATTCACATTAGGCTGTCTGGTTTGTAACCTAAGATTAGACAAGCATGGCTCCTTAACTTTCCCACAAACCTGCTCTCATGCATGAATGGTGTGTAGTAAGAAGGTATGTTACATAAAAGAGGGCAGATATAGGCTGGGTGAAGAAGTGAAAAGCTATGCTTAAGTTTAAAAAGTCGTGTCACATAATCATGTAAAATGTGTTAAAGACACAAAAATATCTTTATTACTTATGTGCTATTGGTACGGTTTCTGAAGCCATCTCCATTGGTAGCCAAGCCATCTGTCCCAACATCACTTCTGTCCTGAAAATAGCCACTGATAGCCTGAACATCCCGTTGCTGCAGAGATGCAGATAAGTTGTGTAGAACATTCATCTGCACTTGCTCAGCTCTTGGATGTGCATTTCAATGTAGCTGATAGGTGGTACATGTCACATGTCCATCTATCAATGGTCAGTCTCGGGATGGGAGTGATGTGTGATTAGGATGTGACTTTAGGAAGTGCCAAAAGGGTATAGAACTTGTAATTATAATAATGGATATTCTTAAATTTAGCGCCTCTCTTCCACTTCAACTGATATTGGATGCAGAAAGCCTCCCATTGACTTCAATGGGTTCCTTTTTCTGCTAGCACGAGAGGCTTCTTTTTCAGCGCTGAAATTCCACACCATTTTCCTCCGTGTGAATGGACCTTAATAGATTTCCCAATAAGCATTCATCTTGACTAGTAAAATGATGGGTTAATAGGAACTAGATAGATCAGAACAGGATGTTACGATCAGCAGGTTAACAAAAAAAAAAATAACAAACAAGCAATAACCTGCGGAGCCCAACTGGGCTGTGAACCGCAGAGCTACCTTGGTGTGAACTGGACCCGACAGTCTGCGGGCTACACCACCATCTGAGGATTCCCTGTTAACTTCACAGGGAGCTGCCTCTGCAGCACAGAGCAGCTGCTATGGAATTAGAGTCTAGCAGTTACTCCACTGCTAGGCTGAGTAAACAAGATCACGTGCTCCCAGTTACTTTACTGGGACGCACCAACTACAGTTACCTGCTAATTCCTCACAAGCCAGGTGGATGACAGACTAAGGAAGGGTATTCCCCACAATACTGACTAGGAAGGAGATTCCCGACAAATCTGTCTAAAGATAAATTGGGGAGGGGAGACCCACTTCCACAAACACTTAAAATAATACAAAAACACAGTTGCTACAGGTTCAAACAAACAGACAAGACCCCAGCAACTTCTGCACATACATATGGTTTACAAATGAGGCTAGGGCAGCAGGCTGACACACCTGCCTCCTTAAACGGAGAGAGGGCAGACAGATCATCAAGCCCAGCTGCCAAAGGCAGGCGATCATTGGTTGACACCACTGTCAGTCAAAAGACTTAGCACGCCCACTGGCTGCACAGGAATTAACCCCCGCTATGCTGGACTGCCAGTGACAAGGAGGAGGCGACAGCCAACAAGACGCTACTGCAGAGGAACAGGCTGCGACCCGATCCCTTGGCCGCACCTGCCACACTGTCTTAACAGAGGACACATAATCTTACTGTATATGGCTAGTTTGAGGACGAACAGTGAGGTCTACAAAATGTGTAGAGATTAGACTGCTGTCAGATCCTACTCACATTTACGTAAGACTATCAATGGCCTCCTGTTTATACTCTGATTTCTCATACACTGTAGAATATGAAACAATTTAACCCTTTATATGACACGGTGATTGCGTTTATACGACAGCCATACAAATGAGGCTGACACCTGCCCTTACTAGAGCAGAACTCAAATATTGGAAAGTCAGAGTGCGTGAGAATATTATATGCCGAGGTAAAATTACAGGTTACATTGCGCTGTCAATAAAGTTATAAACTGTTACAATGCGCCACGTTTTTCTACAGCACTATTATCTAAACAAGCCGACTATGTGTAAATTACAGAGAAGCAAAATAACATAATAAAGTATTATTTTAGCTGCAATCTTCGATACTTATAGATTGCAGTCCTCTTTGTTCGCTGCAGTTTGTATCTAAACAATTCGGCAGATGGCAAAAAGTTTCATGTACGTGTCAGTAGTAAAAAGTAAATCATTTTTCAATGTATTCTTCTTGCTGCCAATTACTCTTTTCTCAGAGGACCAATTGCTGAAACACTATAAAGTCCCACTTCAATTCCATACGATTCCCTCGCTGCACTTTCTCCTTTAAAATTGTCTATTTTTGTCTAGTTTGCACTAAAATACAGAGGTGGTTCTCTAACATAACATGCGCTGAGACTCGCTTACTGCGTTCTCTTGTGAACAACTTAATCCTTAACTAATAAGAGAGGGAACATTTGGGATTGTTTCTCTTGATGCTTGTTCTACAGATGATGCGCAACGCCTGTTCCCAATGGAGAACATAATCTAAACTCCCTGCCTCAAACACATACACATAAAGTACACACATACAGTCTACATGAGTGTAAAGTCAGCGCACTGTCGGCTTTCCCGTTATGTGCCCTGGGGGGACAGAAATTGGTGCAATTACCGATAGCTCTTCACCGTCAGAAGGGTCACAGTACTTGTCCATAGACAAGTACAGGGAGGGTGTTCCTCACCGCTAAGTGTCATGGCTGGGCAGTAAGGAATGCCCCTTCTGACAGTACAGCGCTAAGGACAGACTGTCATGAGGAGGGTTCCTGGCTAGACTGTCAGGAACGCCCTTCTGATGGTGAAGAGCTATCGGTAATTGCACCGACAGCTCTTCACCTGGAGCACATAATGGGAAAGCCGACAGTGCGCTGAATTCAGCACGGCGTCAACTTTCAAGTGGCATATAAAACTGCATGTGCCCAAGGACATGAAAGGTCCTCTTTATGGGAGATAATCCCTGATCAGAGGTGTTGGTCAACAGGTACTTCCCTCTCTGACACTCTCTCGCTGAACTAAGCAGGCTCAGATGGGCCCAACATGGTATCATTGAATCCCCCAGTGGGTATTATTCCAGCCAGTAACATCCACATTCCAGCCCATAGCAATCTCCTCATATTCAGCATCCAGAGGACCCATGCACTGCTGAGCAGGGCAGGCTCAGCCTGTCCCGCCAAGGTACTATTGAATCCCCCAGTGGGTCCCACGCTTTTACCAGTTGGATTATTCCAGCCAGTAACAGCCAATATTAACTTAGCAATCCCCGCTCCTGCCTTTAGCAACCTTCTCTACTTCATGTTCAGCCTGCAGGGGGCCCCAATCTCCACATCAGAGCTCAGTAGTGTGATGACATTGCTGACACTGTACAGTGTGGAATGTAATTACTGGTTCGCAGGTCCTCCTGAATGGAGGGTTTAGGGGAAACAGAGGAAAACAGAAGAGGCTGTGGGCTGCAGCAAGGATTGGTAAGTGAATAGTGGCTGTTACCTGCTGAACTAATTCAGCAAGTAGCATCCTAAAATCAAAGTATAGGGCATGTATTGTATAGGGGCCTATAAAGGGGCAGTTACTGTATTTTGGCTACTAGAGGGGGTGCTTACTACATGGGGAACAATAAAGGGGCAGTAAAGAGGAAATGACTGAAATTGGGGGAATGACCATATATTACCAACGGGCATGGCAATATACTGTATTTCTGCTGATGCCACTTCTGCTAACCCTACACAGACAGCCTTGTCCAACATGTTCTACATGGTCCTTCTGTTGCTGCAGCTACTTCTACCGCTACCACTACACAACCAAGAATCTCCTGCTGCCTTGTCTGACCTGATGCTTTAACTGACATAATAATAAGACATCCCCTCTATGACAGTTTTTTCGATAGGGGGATGATATTGAGACATGGGTTTGGCAAAAGATCCTTTCTTGTGCCAAACGTGCCATAAGCCCTGACCTGCACCAAAACCTCCACATGTGCGACAGATCTATTATAATTCATACCAGTTTTCTGGGTTGAGTTAGAATGGAAATCTATGCCAGTTACTACCTGACGTAGATTTCCTTTCTGCTGCAGGGATGTCCTACAAATTTATGAACAGGCGGTAGCTTCTATGCCAGTTGGCCCGTTTATTAAGACAGGCATATGATACACTAGTCTTCCCCATTGCATCTTATTTTTTTTTGCTACACTTCATGTTGTTTCATTGTAAAACGTGAAAGGCCGGGGCCACACAGGTCGGAAATGCCACAATTTGCCTGAGAACCCCATGCCCACTTTGCGGAAAAAAACGCAGCACGGACATGCTGCGATTTCCTAAACTGGAACGGTTTTGGAAATCGCAGTATGTCAATTATATCTACAGAGATGCTGGTGGCTTCCCCGTAGATATAATTGTAACGGAAAGTCCAGAGGAAAACTCCATGAACTTTCTGTTTAAAGCACTGCAGGAAGAACCGCAATGCATTCCCGCTGTGGTTTTTCCCGCAGCGCTTTAGCACTGAGTATCGTCCCCTGGGGCCTTAGCCTAAAAAATCTGATCTGTTTTTTGAACAGAAGGACCAAATCAATTCTGACACAAAATCCGAGCTGGCAAATCCGAAACAAAATAAGTGATCAATTCATTTATCCTTAAGTTTGACAAAATCCTATACAATGGAAGCTCCTCACAAGGTCTCTAAAGCAAATTGAAATATATGGTGTTCCGCAATAACATAAAATCCAATAGTACACTCTGTTCTGGCTAATAAATCTCATTTATTGCAAAATTACACATATATAATTGGGTTTTTATATAAAAAAAAGCAGTTCCAGTTATACGTGATATTAACATCACCGCTGCAGAAAACACATGAGAACAATGATAAAAAAAAGAAAATGATTAGTATTAGACCATTCTCAGCGTCTCGTACAGTGGGTTTCTCCAATCTATATTTTTGGATACCTATTTAACGTGACCCCCTCTCTGGCTTATCCTATTGCCGGCCACTTATAATTACCGGTTTGCAGTACAAGCGCAGCCCTGGTATAAGCAAAATTCTGGACGGGAGCGAGAGTTACATTTAATTTATTCTGACTTGCTGATCTAACTATTGTGCGCACAGCAGTTGCCTTTAATTCTAACATGTAATGACATTGAGGCAGTGCTTGAAATTGATTTTTGTAGAATTAACCTTTGAGAAAGTATAATATACAAGCAGCAAATGACTAAATAAATCAGGCTTTAATATTAGCAACCTTTTACTTTACATACCATAGCGGGCCTAATAAAAAGCTCGGTTTTCAGCCAGGTCATTTCTTTCTTCCTTTCCCATTTCCGAAACCAATTTTTAACATTCTTTATTTAGAATTTTTTTTAAAAAATTAAAAATAATAAGGAAAATATTCAACGATCTAAAGAAATTTTGTCACATAAACACCCATAAAAATGTGTATAACTATTAAGCTAAAGCCCCACGTAGCGATGGAGGAAAAACCGTGGCAGCAACGTATTGTGGCTCCCTTAGCGCTTGTCACAGAAAGACCGGAAAGGTCTCCTCTCCAGACTTTCTGCTTCCATTATACCTATAGAGAAATTGCTAGTGTGGCTTTGGAAATCGCAGCGTGTCCACTGTGCAATGTATGGATGGGACTGTAAAACGCTGCCATGGGTCCCCAACTGGCAATTTTGTACAGCCATTTTGTTACTTACATGTTATTGATCCTTAGTTGGTGCACATCTTGTATTATGCTCCAGAGCTGCATTCAGTGTTCTGCTAGTGATCTCTAGTAACAAGTGAGAAACAGGTTACAAGACACATCTATATACTTAGTAGAGATGAGCGAACAGTGTTCTATCGAACACATGTTCGATCGGATATCAGGGTGTTCGCCATGTTCGAATCGAATCGAACACCGCGTGGTAAAGTGCGCCAAAATTCGATTCCCCTCCCACCTTCCCTGGCGCCTTTTTTGCACCAATAACAGCGCAGGGGAGGTGGGACAGGAACTACGACATCGGGGGCATTGAAAAAAATTGGAAAAAGTCATTGGCTGCTGAAATCAGGTGACCTCCATTTTAGACGAATAGTGGATTTCAAATCCGGGTCATATGAGAATGTGAACTTTGTGACTATGAGACAGGGATAGCTGTACAGGCAGGGATAGCTAGGGATAACCTTTATTTAGGGGGGAATGTTATTAAAAATAACTTTTTGGGGCTCTATCGGGTGTGTAATTGTGATTTTTGTGAGATAAACTTTTTCCCATAGGGATGCATTGGCCAGCGCTGATTGGCCGAATTCCGTACTCTGGCCAATCAGTGCTGGCCAATGCATTCTATTGGCGTGATGAAGCAGAGTGTGCACAAGGGTTCAAGCGCACCCTCGGCTCTGATGTAGCAGAGCCGAGGGTGCGCTTGAACCCTTGTGCAGCCTCGGCTCTGCTACATCAGAGCCGAGGGTGCGCTTTAACCCTTGTGCAGCCTCGGCTCTGCTACATCAGAGCCGAGGGTGCGCTTGAACCCTTGTGCACCCTCGGCTCTTCTACATCAGAGCCGAGGGTGCGCTTTAACCCTTGTGCAGCCTCGGCTCTGCTACATCAGAGCCGAGGGTGCGCTTGAACCCTTGTGCACACTCTGCTTCATCAAGCTAATAGAATGCATTGGCCAGCGCTGATTGAAGCAGAGCTGAATCTGTGTGCTTAGCTCAACTACTTCACCGGTGTAGTTGAGCTAAACACACACATTCAGCACTGCTTCATCACGCCAATAGAATGCATTGGCCAGCACTGATTGGCCAGAGTACGGAATTCGGCCAATCAGCGCTGGCTCTGCTGGAGGAGGCGGAGTCTAAGGTCGGACCTGAATGGAGACTGGTGTGGAGCGATCTTAGACTCCGCCTCCTCCAGCAGAGCCAGCACTGATTGGTCGAGCTCCGTACTCTGGCCAATCAGCGCTGGCCAATGCATTCTATGGGGAAAAGTTAGCTTGCGAAAATCGCAAACTGACAGGGATTTCCATGAAATAAAGTGACTTTTATGCCCCCAGACATGCTTCCCCTGCTGTCCCAGTGTCATTCCAGGGTGTTGGTATCATTTCCTGGGGTGTCATAGTGGACTTGGTGACCCTCCAGACACGAATTTGGGTTTCCCCCTTAACGAGTATATGTTCCCCATAGACTATAATGGGGTTCGAAACCCATTCGAACACTCGAACAGTGAGCGGCTGTTCGAATCGAATTTCGAACCTCGAACATTTTAGTGTTCGCTCATCTCTAATACTTAGATTTACATAACCATGTTCACATTTACATTTTTCATGACCATTTTGCACTCAAGGCATCCTCGTTTTCAGGGATCCCCTATACATTTCAATGTTCAACCTGTGAAGACGGGAAAAAAATAGAACATTACCTATTTTTTGACAGTCCATTAAGGCTGGGCCCCACGTGGCGGGAATGTGAAAACCGCTGCATCAGTCACTGTGTAGTGGATGGGATTCAAGCGAATACCATCCCCACACTGCGGTAAGATACACACAGCAGACATGCTGTAATTTACAAAATTGTCACGGTTTTGGAAATCGCAGCATGTCAATTATACCTATGGAAACAACAGCAGTTTCCCTATAGGTATAATGGAAGCAGAAAGTCTGCAGAGGAAACCTCTGTGAATTTTCTGTGAAAAGCACTGCAGGAAAAACCACAATGCCACGGGTCGCCCCGCAGCAAATAAAGCGCTGCGGGAAAAAACGCAGCGGTGACTCATATCGGTTCTTCCAACACCACTTTAGACAGAAAGTTTGCAGAGGTTTCCTCTGCGGACTTTCTGTTTCAATTATACCTATGGAGAAACCTCCGGCATTTCCATAGGCATAATTGAGATGCAGTGGCAGTTTTGGAAATTGCGGCGTGTCTGCACTATGGTTTTTACTGCAAAGTGGCCATGGGATTCCATAGAATCCCATTCACTTTGCCCTGACTGTAAAACACCACAATTTTTTCCTGTAGCTTTTCCACCGCAGGCAAATTGCGGTGTTTATGTCCCATGGGACCCTGGCCTTAAACTGTTTTTTAAAACCTCCCTACTATGATTCACATGTATGCTACCTGGCCCTTGTCAATCTTCAGTATAATTAGAGCAATGGTCATGCCCCCCTTGCACCAAACAGCTCATTAGCATATTAGGGAAAAAAAGCTATCAATGGATGCACCCATCAGAAAGCAAAAAAAGAAATTCACATGAACCCTTGCTATCTGCTTATAGTTCAATAAGCCTACTCTAGTGACAGACTCCCTTTAAAGAGGACCTTTCATCAGATCGGGCACAGGCAGTTTTATATACTGCAGGAAAGCTGACAGTGCGCTGAATTCAGCGCACTGTCGGATTTCCCGATCTGTGTAAAGCGCTATCGGTCCCGGTACCGTAGCGCTTTACAGTCCGAAGGGCGTTTCTGACACTTAGCCAGGAACGTCCTTCTGCCTCGCGACGCCTATCGCGCTGTACTGTGGAGCGGGGAGGAACTCCCCCCTCCCGCTCCTGATAATGCTCGTCTATGGACAAGCTGTGTGAGCAGAGGGAGGAGGCGTTCCTCCCTGCTCCACAGTACAGCGCGATAGGCGCCGCGAGGCAGAAGGATGTTCCTGGCTAACTGTCAGAAACGCCCTTCTGACACTAAAGCGCTACGGTCCCGGGACCGATAGCGCTTTACACCGGGCACAGATCGGCAAAGCCGATAGTGCGCTGAATTCAGCGCACTGTCAGCTTTCCAGCAGTATATAAAACTGCATGTGCCCGATCTGATGAAAGGTCCTCTTTAAGTAATCAGAACAGAATTTTGGACCTAAGATGAGCTTAGTAGGTTGTGATGCTGTAGTTTTGCTGTAGGGTCTTATGATTCCTGTGTACACCTCTGCAAGCATATAAACCTAACCAGGTTTGGAGATGTCTTGATGTCCATTTACACCATGTGTGTCTCTGGCCTAAAATTCACCTGTAAGCTAAGGCCCTACGTTGCAGAAATGAAGCTTTTTTTTTTTTTTTTTGCAAATTTTGCTTCAGTTTTTTGAACCGAAGCCAGGAGTGGATTGACCAGAAGGTAGAAGTATAAAAACTTTCTATATATTTCCCATTCTTTTTGTAGCCATTGCTGACTTTGTCTTAAAAAACAGCAACAAAAAAGTTGCTTTTCCGCAACATGGGGCTTCAGCCTTAGGGTAAGTTCATATGAGCCTCCTCAGGTTCCGGACCAAAATACGGGTAGCTGTAACTGGATGCCAATGCAGTGCACTGGCACCCAGTCGTGCACTCCGCTCTGGATCAGGCCTACATGAATGGGCCTAGTCGGGAGAAGGAAGTGTCTTCAGGCGGATGTAGCGAGGCGAATCTGCCTGAAAGAATGAGCATGTGGAACTGAGCAGCTCCCATTGATTTCAATGGGAGCCGTCTTTATGGTCAGGAATTTGAGGCGGATACAGCCTCAAAATCCTGACCAAAAAAACCTGTGTGAACTTCACACAGGGTTTCTTGGTCCGGAACCTGAGGCAGAGGCTGCTTCAGGTTCTGGACCAAAAAACAGTTATCCGCGACTGAATGCTGGTGCACTGCACCGGCATCCAGTCGCGCACTCTGCTTCAAATTAGGCCCAAGTCGGGATGAGGAAGTATCTGATTCCGCGAGGCGAATCAGCCTGAAGAATGAGCACCTCGCTTCTTTTTCAATTGATTTCAATGGGAGCCGTCTTTTTGATCAGGATTTTGAGACAGATACGGCCTCAAAATCCTGACCAAAAAACCCTGTGTGAACTTTTTTTTTTTTTTTTTTTTCTTTTTTTTAATGTAGATTGTGAGCCCCACATAGAGCTCACAATGTACATTTTTCCCTATCAGTATGTCTTTTTTTTTGGAACATGGGATGGAAATCCATGCAAACACAGGGAGAACATACAAACTCCTTGCAGATGTTTTTTTTTTTTTTTGCCCATGGTGAGATTTGAACGCCAGGACCCAGTGCTGCAAGGCTGCAGGGCTAACCACTGAGCCACCGTGTGGCCCCACCCTGTGTGAACTTACCCTTCAAGTATTTTTTTAGCCTGGATTATGTGGCATCAGGTTAAAGGAATTTTATTGTACATCTGAAAACACCCCCATGTTGTCTGACAAAGCCCTGCACGCACCAGAAAGGAGGTTTAATGCAGTCTGTGCCTTGAAAATGACTTCCAATATAAAGCTGAGACGCAGTCACTAGGAAATGATTTTGATTTTGACTTTGATGCTTGAGAAATGTGAATACTTTCTTCTCTGGAATATTCTCTGTAAATGAAGAATCTTTAAGACAGAGAATTATAATATATTAAATGTCAGGATTTCTAGTAGAATGAATGACATTTCATGGTCATTATGGCTTGCCGAGGACAGAGGAATTTTACATTTACAGCTTTGTAGACCAGATTTCAGCATATTATAAAATCATTCACCTTGTCAGTGCCAGTCACATCTGTGTAACATTACTTTTCTAGGCACTTGTTGTAAATGAAGACACATGGGCTTATTGAATTAAGTATCTCCAACACTGTATTTGCCCTTTTTGTGTGTTTGAGGAAAACACTACAGCCTAAAGATGGAGCAAAGCTTAACCTAACACTTAGCACATGAACAACACTGTAGCATAGAGGGTTAATTTGACTCCTTCAATGGCTTCCCATGTCAATGTCTATGTATCTTTCCACGGGCAAAGATAGTGCATGTGAAAAACGGGCCAGCAAAAAAACAGCCCATTCAACAATGTGAACATGCACATTGAAATCAATGGGGGTTATTTATCATCTGTCCCTTTTTTTTCGGCCATACTTTTCGCTCATTCGCCTTTTTTAGACTAGTTTTACTGTGTTGCTTATTTATGATGCAGGTACACCTCCTTGTTAAATATTATTTACATTAGGCCATGTGCACTATGCCCCATTTTGGTAAAAAAAAAGTTGCAAAAAATTGCCCCTCTTTAATGCTTTTTTTTTTTTTACCAGACAGGCTCTTTTACGCTACCCATGGACTGGAGTGCGTTTACGTGAAAACGCCATGCACCCTTTTTTTTTTTTCTTAATGTAGATTGTGAGCCCCTTATAGGGATCAAAGTGTACTTTTTTTTTAATGTAGATTGTGAGCCCCACATAGAGCTCACAATGTACATTTTTTCCTATCAGTATGTCTTTTTTGGAATATGGGATGGAAATCCATGCAAACACGGGGAGAACATACAAACTCCTTGCAGATGGTTTTATGCCTTTGGTGGGATTTGAGCACCAGGACTCCAGCGCTGCAAAGCTGCAGTGCTAACCACTGAGCCACCATGTGGCCCCTTTGTGTACATTTTTTTCCCCCTATCAGTATGTCTTTGTAGAATGGGAGGAAATCCACCCAAACAAAGGGAGAACATACAAACTCCTTGCAGATGTTGTTCCTGGCAGGATTTGAACCCAGGACTCCAGTGCTGCAATGTTAACCACTGAGTCTCCATGTTGCCCCCTGTGCACCCTTTTCTATACAGAACACAAAAGAGGCGAAGGCAGCAAGGTATCTGGAAAAAAAAAGGTGCAAATACCTTAATAAATGTGCCCAATGTGTTTTTCACAGTTCTTTGAATAAGCCATAAGACTGCTTTCTCTTTTTTATAGATATAGCAGCCATTAAGGCAATGTTCATATTGCTTTAAATTGCTTTTATTTTCTCGCTAACAAACATTTGCTAATTCACTTTGTATCGTAGTAGCCATTTCGTATTGAGCCATAGCCAAAAATGGCTTAAAGTTTATGAGCTGCTACAACCTCACCAAATGTAGAAAATGTTAGGCCTAGTTCACATCTGCATTCAGTATTGCGTTCGGGGAGTCTGCTTGGGGACATCCGAACGGAATATCGAATGCATTAAAAAAGTGGTGAGCAAAGTACTTCAAGCAGCACTTTTCTTTTTTAATGTAGATTCTGAGCCCCACAATGTACATTTTTCCCTATCAGTGTGTCTTTGGAATATGGGATGGAAATTCATGCAAACACAGGGAGAACATACAAACTCCTTGCAGATGGTTTTGTTGCCCTTGGTGGGATTTGAACACCAGGACTCCAGTTCTACAAGGGTTTAGTGCTAACCACTGATCCACCATGTGGCCCCTCAAGCAGCACTTTTCTATCCACATGACTCGTGCGGACACTGCACGGAAAACACACGGACCCCATTATAGTTTATGAGGTCCGTGTCTATTATAGTCTATGAGGACCGCTTTTTAATGCGTTCAGTATTCCGTTTGTATACTGTTTGCTAAGGCCTGATTCACATCTGCACTTGGTTGCCCGTCCGGGGAATCTGCTTGCAGACCCTACAAACGGAATACTGAACGCATTAAAAAGCGGTCCTCATAGACTATAAAAGACACGGACCTCATAAACTATAATGAGGTCCGTGTGTTTTCCGTGCAGTGTCCGCACGAGTCATGTGGATAGAAAAGTGCTGCTTGAGGGGCCACATGGTGGATCAGTGGTTAGCACTAAACCCTTGTAGAACTGGAGTCCTGGTGTTCAAAACCCAGCAAGGGCAAAAAAACCATCTGCAAGGAGTTTGTATGTTTTCCTCGTGTTTGCATGAATTTCCATCCCATATTCCAAAGACAGAACAGAGGAAAGTGGCAGAATAACTAAAAAATGGCTATATAGACTGCAACCAACTCTCGTTCAGGTGATGCTTTAGGTGATTATTTTTATCAGTGATAGGTTTTTGGAGCTTTTTGGCTCAGCTACATTAGGGCACAACTATAAGCTGCATGCTGGCCTAAATAAAAGTTCTAGACCGGTTGCAGATGACCGCGGTGTGGGTCAGTGTGCTGGCTGTGTATTTCCTGGATAGCACACTGACCCATTCCTTACTATGGGCCTGTACACGCAACTGTGATTTTCATGGTCTGTGTTTGGGCGGAGAGTCTGGGACACATCAGATCGGACAGGTCCTGTGGAATTACAGATAAAAAAATAATATTTTAATGCAAAACATATCTATTACTAAAAAACCGTAGCTGCACCTTTGGGAGTATTTTAATGGTATCATTCTATTTAGCTGCCAAAGCAATCCAAAAATACTGAGCTGGCTGCAGGGGAAATTCTAATTCCCCGCGGTTTTCTTCCACCAACAGACGAGGTCTCTGTAGTCTGGATAACATTTATAGAATATAGACTGCATTCTGTAGCTTATTGATGGAGCTGAAGGAAAACTGTGGGGAATTAGAATTTTCCCTGCAGCCCTTCATGTTCTTTTCAGTTCACTCCTACAGGTAAAGGGAGCAATCTTGATGATAATATTATATTACTGAATTGCTTTGTAAGCATTTTAATAATATTTTCTGCTATGAAGAACCAAATGTGGATGTGGAAAGTTATCATGAGTCATAAATTTAGTGGTGGGCACTCATAAGTAAAGGTCATCTGTGTAAAATCTGTGTAAGGCCTCACTCACATCAGCATTGTTATTCTGTCCGGGGGAGTCTGCATGGGGACCCCCCAAACGGAATACCGAACGCAACTGCAAGCGGTGTGCCAGTGAAAGCACACGGACCCCACAGACTATAATGGGGTCCGTGTACTTGCCGCCAGATTTCCACAGGAATCATGCGGACAGGAAAGTAGTTCACAACTTACTTTCCTGTCCGCATGATTTGTGCGGGCAGCACGTGGCAAGCACACAGACTATGTCTATGGGGTCTGTGTGCTTTTATTGCACAGCCCTTTCAGTTGCCTTCGCTATTCCATTCAAGGGGTCCCCATGTAGACTCCCGAACAGGGGTGAACTATGGGATTCTGCCGCCTGAGCCGGACGTCAGAAAGTGCCCCCCCCTGAGGAGGGGGTGGAGCCGAAGGGGGCGGGGCCGCATGGAGGGGGCGGGAAGAGCGTCTTTAGCAAGCAGGGAGAGGAGCTGCTCTCTGCCTGAGCGTGAGGGGTGGCCGCTGGAGCAGCGCTGCTCCAGCGGCCTCCCCAATCCACCGCTCAGTGACAGTGACCCTAAGCCAGTCCAGGATAGCTTGTCCTGGACTGGCTTAGGTCAGCAAAAATGCCGCCCTCCCCGGGGCCCTGGCATAGCGCCGCCTGAAGCGGTCGCTTCAGGTTGCCTCATGGGAGGTGCGGCTCTGCTCCCGAACGAAATACCACACGCAGATGTGAATGAAGGGTAAGTCTTTATTCAATGACAAGTGTATATCACATACAAAAATATGTCTTACTGTTAGAATATGAGACACGCACAACACATATTTAGGGTGCATGCTACAGAATTCAGACTTAGGGTCCATTCACACGGAGTAAACGCGCGCTCATTTTGGCAAAATACACTTGTAAAGAATACACGTGTAAAAATAAGACTCCCATTGACTTCAATGCCATTTTTTACGTGTGTAAAAAAATCATTTTTGGTGCGTTTTTTACAGGTGTAAAAAATGGCATTGAAGTCAATGGGAGTCTTATTTTTACACGTGTATTTTTCCAAAATGAGTGCGCGTTTACTCCATGTGAATGGACCCATATACAGCACACACATTGGATCAATGCCATAGAAATTAGACCTACTCAGCGCACACATATTATGCGTTCCACTTATATATCGATGGGGAAATCTATCAACCTACCTGGTGTCCGTCTGCATTCATTATGATGTAAAAAAGACATTGGAAGGTTTCTTCTGTCATTTTTTACACTTTTCTAATGGAAGAATAAGTCATACATACAGGAGCTTTTCTTCTATTACAAAAGTAAAAAAAAAACATGATGAACGCAAACTTCCTTTGTGTTGTTTACATGAGAGTCAATGGGAATGGATGCAAGTGGAGGGGGCTCTGTCTGCATTTATTACTTTACTACCATTAATGTCCATTGCTTTTATCCTATGATAGATGAAAGCAACAAATGTTCAAAACGTTAGTGTGAATTCCTCCTTAATAAATCTCCATTGTATGCAAGTTAACGCCGCTGCAAGAGAAGACTGTCTCTCTAGTATCTATCTATCTATCTATCTATCTATCTATCTATCTATCTATCTATCTATCTATCTAGTATCTATAGGTAGCTTTAAATCAATGTCTGTCTTATAAAAGGGACTTGGAAAACAATATGGGATTTTAACCAAACTGAAGTCCTCTCCAAAAGGAAAAAACTCCCAGACTCTGTTTTAAAATCATTTGTCGTATGTAAACTCTCTTTTATGGGTCAGACATTGGCTACATATGGGTGACACTAGAGAGATACTTTACTTCCATTTGGCAGAGAGCTCACTTGCATGTCTTCTCGCAAGTAGTATTGCCTTGAAGGCTAAGGCTTCACATTTGCTGTGTTTTTTGAGTCAAAGTCAGGAGTGGATGGAGCAGTAGGTAGAAGTATAAGAACATGCTAGATATTTCCTATTCCTTTTGTAGCAATTCTTGGATTTGGCTTAAAAAACCATTGCAAAATCTGCAACAACAAAAAAGCTACGTTTCGGCCACATGGGGCCTTAGCCTAAGGCTATGGCCCCACATTGCAGAAAAACGCAGATTTTTTGTTGCCGCAGATTTTGTTGCTCTTTTTTGAGCCAAAGCCAGGAGTGGATTGAGCAGAAGGGGGAATTATAAGAACTTCCTATATATTTCCCATTCCTTTTGTAGCCATTTTTGGCTTTGACTCAAAAAATGCAACAAAAAAGCTGCATTTCAGCAACGTTGGGACTCCCTAATCCTGCTGGATCTGTAAAAGGAGAAACAGTAATCCTGGTGAGATATACTGGAAACACACACAGGGCTTGCACAGTGCACACACTGAATAAGTGGAACTAACACACCTTATTGTGCAAAAATTTTAAGTAGATGTGTAAAAAGGCTGCAAAGTAAGGGAGCATTCACACGATGTTACGCTCTGCTCATTCTGAATGTAAAATTCGTTCACAATGAGCGTGTAAGAAGCAGCTCCCATTGATTTGAATGGGTGCCGGCATTATGGCATACGTGTGCTACCCATTGAAATCTAAGGAAGGCTTTTTTCCCTATTGCTTTCAATGTGATACCCGCTTATTACATTGAAAGCAACATGGAAAAAGCCTCCCATTGATTTGAATGGGTAGCACACGTATGCCATAACGCCGGCACCCATTCAAATCAATGGGAGCTGCTTCTTACACGCTCACTGTGAACGAATTTTACATTCAGAATGAGTGGAACGTAACATTGTGTGAATGCTCCCTAAATACACTTTAAAGAATAGAAGTGTTATTATTTTATTTATGTCAATTAATGAGACAGAAGAATTGGACAAGCCTACATCCACAGAAGATCTGTGCTTAGTTGTCCAAGATGGCGAACAACCTCCCTGCCAAGCTCCTAAATAAATTGATCGCAAGACACCAAATATTGATAGGATTTAGATTTCTCTTTTCGTCATTCACTTCACTTTAATATTTGACAAAAATATATTATTATCCCTTCTATTTTTGAAACCATTTTTACTTTGCAGCATTTTATCCACACCTGCCTGAAACTTTTGCACAATACTGTCCTCCAAATAAGCAATTCAAAAATATCATCCACGCTATAAATATGTCAATAGAAGTATTTATTCACACTGTAATTATTGGACGCCATTTTTTTTTTCACACATCTCCTGCAAACCATTCAGACAAAGACACATGCATACTGTACAAGCTAAACCACACCTGCCAATCCAGCTAAGCTAGTGTATAATGCACCTATGCAAAATCCAGTGCACCCTCTAGTACATTCCCTGCAGCTTACCTGATGGTCTGGCCAATGCTCTACTGACCCCACAATAATGTGGTTGGAATGGTTGTCAACCAGCTTTAACATGTAGATTTATTGCATTTTCCCTTGTAGGTAGTGGGATATGAGATTTTGTTTGCAAAGGGTTAATGAAAGTCCGTCATCGCTCCCCGGAGACACATGACTGTGCGACTACTGTATTTTGATTTTTTTTTTTTTGTACTTGAAAAGAATGTGTTTGTTTCAATTCTTTTCCAAACTGTTCTTTGTAGTGCCAATGAATTTCAATAGAAAATCAAGAAATCTTCCAGAATGGATTGGTTTAACCCCTTAGCGACCCTTGACGTAACTGTACGTCATGGGTCGCATGGGGATGTATGGAGCGAGCTCACACGCTGAGCTCGCTCCATACACGGCAGATGCCGGCTGTATAATACAGCCAGGACCTGCCAATAACAGCAGCGGTCGGTGCCCAAGCCGATCGCTGCTGTTAACCCTTTACACACTGCGGTCAAACGCGACCGCAGCGTGTAAACAGCGCAGGCGGCATGGGCATGGGCATGGGCATGTTTCATGTGACGTTCAGGAGGGCGGCGATCGGTTGCTATGACAGCCGGAAGCCTATTGAAGGCTTCCAGGCTTGTCTCTGCACAAGATCTATTAGACGATGCCAGAGGCATTGTCTAATAGAAGTGCTGCGATTTTCCTATTCACTGCAATACTGTAGTATTGCAGTGAATAGTATGGGCGATCAGACCCCCTAGGTTTCAAGGTACCTAAGGGGTCTGATCATAAATGTAACAGAAGAAAAAAAAAAGTTTTTAAAAGTATTAAAAAAATAAAAAAAATATAAAAGTTCAAATCACCCCCCTTTCCCTAGATTAGCTATAAAAGTAATTAAAGAACATTAAACATAAACATATTAGGTATCCCCGCGCTCCAAAATGCCTGAAATATTAGAATATTAAAACATTTATCCCGTACTGCGAACGGCGTAGCGGCAAAAAAAATAAAAACAGCCAAAAAGCGTTTTTTTCAACACTTTGCCTCTTATAAAAAATTGAATAAAAAGTGATCAAACCATCAGATCTTTCCCCAAATGGTATCAATAGAAACGTCATCTTGTCCCGCATAAAAAGACACCACAACCAGCTCCATACATGGAAATATGAAAAAGTTACAGGTGTTAGAACATGATGACACAATTTTTTTTTCTATTTTGCAAAGTTTATCATTTTTTTAAAAGTATCAAAACATTTCAAATACTATATAAATTTGGTATCACCGCATTCGTACTGACACGTAGAACACAGGTAACATGTCATTTGTACCAAACAGTGAACGCTGTAAAAATTAAACCCATAAGAAAATGGCGCAAATGCATTTTTTCTCCAATTGCACCTCATTCTGAATTTTTTTCCAGCTTCCCAGTACATTGCACAGCATATTGAATGGTGCCATTACAAAGTACAATTTGTCCCGCAAACAATAAGCCATCATGTGACTCTGTGAACTGAAAAATGAAAAAGTTATGGCTCTTGAAATGTGAGGAGGGAAAAACGAAAATGCGAAACCAAAAAATGGCCTGGTCCTTAAGGGGTTTAAGTCAGAGAGGTGACATTTATATATTGTTCTTCTTTTATTGTACCATTGTGACGGTAATTTATGAGTCTTGTGCCATTTGCACCTTTAAAAGTAAGTATCGTGGGCCCCATTGTCATTAGAAATGTGTGTTCTGAAGGGCAAGGTTAATTTAAGAAAGTCTTTTATTTTTTTCACAACCAGAATTGAAGGTTTATTTCTTTTATTCAGTACTAGCCTCTGCCTGCGACTTCGTCTGCAGGTTGTTGGAGTGGATGATCCGCCTATATTCGGTAAATTGCTGGCATCAATGGTTTGCCTACTCCAGCGTTTTGGCAGCTCTTAAGCTATCCTGCTACTGAACTTGTTCCTCTCACTGTGCCTGGGATTGTTGGAGCATCTCAGCAGCTCGCTGGGACGCCATAAAATGAGCGTGTTGTTGGTGTTGATGATCCGTCTGCTCCGGAATTTTGACAGCTATCAAGCTGGCCTTTCGTTGAACGTGATCCTTGCGCTGTGCCCGGGATTGTTCCGGCATCTCAGCAGCTCACTGGGAAGCCACATAATGAGCATGTTGTTGGCGTTGATGATCCGCATGCTCCAGCGTTTCAGCAACTCTCAATCTGGCCTTTCACTGAACTCGTTCCTCGCTCTGTGCCCGTGATTGTTGCGGCATCTCAGCAGCTCACTGGGATGCCATATAATGAGTGTGTTGTTGACGTTGATGATCAGCCTGCTCCAGTGTTTCAGCAGCTCTCAAGTTGGCCTGGAACTGAATTTGTTCTTCACACCGTGCCTGGAAGTGTTCCGGCATCTCAGCAGCTCGCTGGGATGCCATATAATAAGCGTGTTGTTGGCATCGATGATCTCCCTCAGCTCCTCTTGAGGAGAACTCTGTGACTTTTGGCTACCTTCATAGCTCTCGTTGTTTGCAACAAATTAGATTCTCTTTTTCCTGACATGTTTAAAATTGACAAACTGCCAATTTGGATTAAAGGTGATTGCCCATGTCAGTGTGTCAGCAGTGCCTAGAGCAGATCAGATAATATGCAACTGCATGTACACTGAGGGTTAGTGTGTGTTCACACAGTGAGATAACAGTCCTGAGACCTGAGATAAGCTGCTGCTGGAGCAGTTTAATATAGTATGTGAACATAAATTCATAACAGTTGTGAAGCCATGTCATTTACTGGGATAAAAAATAGGCTATGTTTTGATGGAAGTTACAAACTATCTATATGCCAAATTTCATTCAAATCTGTTCAGCCATTTTTGTGTGATTGAGGAACAAACACACAAACATCCAAACTTTCACATTTCTAATATTAGTAGGATTGACTATGGTTTCACCTGAACACATTTAGAGCAACATATACAGTAACTTGAGAAAAAGATTCAGGGCAGTCCTGCTCTAGAGATGGACAAAAGTTAGAAAATTTGGTTTGGCACAGTCTAATTTCCTTGAATGAACTGACATGACAAAACAAAATTCTATAGAACAAATTTATACTGGCATGTCATACGCCAGACTTAATAAACCGCCTAAGTGGTGTAGGTACTGAGATATTTATGAAGAGCTCGCAGCCTCTTCATAAATCTGTCGCAGATTCCAGTAACATAATGGAAATCTACACCAGGTAGGATTTGGCATGAGTTTTAGTAAAGGCACCTCAGTCAGCCCAGATCCCCAAACTGTCCACATTCACAGCGAATCAGGGATTGAGGCGTTCATTTGGCACAAACAAGGTCCTTGCACCAAACTTGTGCCTCGATATCCCTCCTATATTTCTCTATTTCAGACCCGGATCTCATGCTTAGGGACCCCCCCCCCCCCCCCCCGAATGGAAACCTGATTCGCATAAAAAGCAGTTACCTAAAGAAACCTGTGGACCCCATAGACTATATCGGGGTCCGTGTGGTTTCCGCTCAGTTTCCACATGAAAAATGCGGTGTGAAAAGTGCTGCTTGCAGGATTTCTCTCTCTGCGTTTTTTAGGTGGAGAAGGGAACGGAATCCCAGTAAAAAATGGACTGGAATGTATTTACGTGAAAAGGATCTCCATTTAGGCCATGCACCTTTTTTTTTTTTTTTTTTTTTAATGTAGATTGTGAGCCCCATATAGGGATCACAATGTACATTTTTTTTCCCTATCAGTATGTCTTTGTAGAATGGGAGAAAACCACCCAAAAACGGGGAGAACATACAAACTCCTTGCAGATGTTGTTCCTGGCAGGACCACTGAGCCTCCATGTTGCCCCCTGTTCACCCTTTTCTAGACAAAACACAAAAGAGGCGAAGGCAGCAAGGTATCTGGGAAAAAAAAGGTGCAAGTAGCTTAATAAATGTGCCCAATGTGTTTTTCACGGTTTCTGTGAATAAGCCATAAGACTGCAGTCATGCTTTCTCTTTTTTGTACATGTAGCAGCCATTAAGGCAATGTTCATATTGCTTTAAATGACTTTTATTTTCTCGCTAACATATAAATATGTCAATAGAAGTATTTATTCACACTGTAATTATTGGGCGCCATTTTTTTTTCACACATCTCCTGCAAACCATTCAGACAAAGACACATGCATACTGTACAAGCTAAACCACACCTGCCAATCCAGTTAAGCTAGTGTATAATGCACCTATGCAAAATCCAGTGCACCCTCTAGTACATTCCCTGCAGCTTACCTGATGGTCTGGCCAATGCTCTACTGACCCCACAATAATGTGGTTGGAATGGTTGTCAACCAGCTTTAACATGTAGATTTATTGCATTTTCCCTTGTAGGTAGTGGGATATGAGATTTTGTTTGCAAAGGGTTAAAGAAAGTCCGTCATCGCTCCCCGGAGACACATGACTGTGTGACTACTGTATTTTGATTTATTTTTTTTTGTACTTGAAAAGAATGTGTTTGTTTCAATTCTGTTCCAAACTGTTCTTTGTAGTGCCAATGAATTTCAATAGAAAATCAAGAAATCTGCCAGAATGGATTGGTTAAGTCAGAGAGGTGACATTTATATATTGTTCTTCTTTTATTGTACCATTGTGACGGTAATTTATGAGTCTTGTGCCATTTGCACCTTTAAAAGTAAGTATCGTGGGCCCCATTGTCATTAGAAATGTGTGTTCTGAAGGGCAAGGTTAATTTAAGAAAGTCTTTTATTTTTTTCACAACCAGAATTGAAGGATTATTTCTTTTATTCAGTACTAGCCTCTGCCTGCGACTTCGTCTGCAGGTTGTTGGAGTGGATGATCCGCCTACAGTATATTCAGTAAATTGCTGGCGTCAATGGTTTGCCTACTCCAGTGTTTTGGCAGCTCTTAAGCTATCCTGCTACTGAACTTGTTCCTCACACTGTGCCTGGGATTGTTGGAGCATCTCAGCAGCTCGCTGGGACGCCATAAAATGAGCGTGTTGTTGGTGTTGATGATCCGTCTGCTCCGGCATTTTGACAGCTATCAAGCTGGCCTTTCGTTGAACGTGATCCTTGCGCTGTGCCCGGGATTGTTCCGGCATCTCAGCAGCTCAATGGGAAGCCATATAATGAGCGTGTTGTTGGCGTTGATGATCCGCATGCTCCGGCGTTTCAGCAACTCTCAATCTGGCCTTTCACTGAACTCGTTCCTCGCTCTGTGCCCGTGATTGTTGCGGCATCTCAGCAGCTCACTGGGATGCCATATAATGAGTGTGTTGTTGACGTTGATGATCAGCCTGCTCCAGTGTTTCAGCAGCTCTCAAGTTGGCCTGGCACTGAATTTGTTCTTCACACCGTGCCTGGAAGTGTTCCGGCATCTCAGCAGCTCGCTGGGATGCCATATAATAAGCGTGTTGTTGGCATCGATGATCTCCCTCAGCTCCTCTTAAGGAGAACTCTGTGACTTTTGGCTACCTTCATAGCTCTCGTAGTTTGCAACAAATTAGATTCTCTTTTTCCTGACATGTTTAAAATTGACAAACTGCCAATTTGGATTAAAGGTGATTGCCCATGTCAGTGTGTCAGCAGTGCCTAGAGCAGATCAGATAATATGCAACTGCATGTACACTGAGGGTTAGTGTGTGTTTACACAGAGAGATAACAGTCCTGAGACCTGAGATAAGCTGCTGCTGGAGCAGTTTAATATAGTATGTGAACATAAATTCATAACAGTTGTGAAGCCATGTCATTTACCGGGATAAAAAATAGGCTATGTTTTGATAGAAGTTACAAACTATCTATATGCCAAATTTCATTCAAATCTGTTCAGCCATTTTTTTGTGATTGAGGAACAAACATCCAAACTTTCACATTTCTAATATTAGTAGGATTGACTATGGTTTCACCTGAACACATTTAGAGCAACATATACAGTAACTCGAGAAAAAGATTCAGGGCAGTCCTGCTCTAGAGATGGACAAAAGTTAGAAAATTTGGTTTGGCACAGTCTAATTTCCTTGAATGAACTGACATGACAAAACAAAATTCTATAGAACAAATTTATACTGGCATGTCATACGCCAGACTTAATAAACCGCCTAAGTGGTGTAGGTACTGAGATATTTATGAAGAGCTCGCAGCCTCTTCATAAATCTGTCGCAGGTTCCAGTAACATAATGGAAATCTACACCAGGTAGGATTTGGCATGAGTTTTAGTAAAGGCACCTCAGTCAGCCCAGATCCCCAAACTGTCCACATCCACAGGGAATCAGGGATTGAGGCTCTCATTTGGTACAAACAAGGTACTTGCACCAAACTTGTGCCTCAATAGCCCCCTATATTCCTCTATTTCAGACCCGGATCTCGTGCTTAGCACACCCCCGAATGGAAACCTAATTTGCATAAGAAGCGGTTACCTAAGAAAACCTGTGGACCCCATAGACTATATCGGGGTCCGTGTGGTTTCCGCTCAGTTTCCACATTAAAAATGGACTTCTCTCTCTGCATTTTTTTAGGTGGAGAACGGAACGGAATGCCCAGAACACAGGTGTGAACTGAGGCTCAACCGCCATGGTCCTATTACCTGCCAAAGTGATTTTTGGCCTAAATTTACTGTTTAATCCAGGCATAAGTTATAATAAACATGTCAGGCTAAGACTTCCCCAGTCTTCGCTGCTTAACTCACATTTGGCAGAGGTGGTCAATCTTTGGCGCAATACCCTTTCTTATATGGGTGCATTGATTGACTCCCTATTTTGTGCTTGAAGTGTAGTTGGAGACTTAGGCAAAGGCCACAAATAGTGAATCCCAGTAAAAAAAAAAAAAAAATGGTATGGGAAAAAAAAAAAAAAAACCCTCAACAAAAACGCTGCTTTTACCTGAACTTTGCAGTTTTGTTTTTCCCCATAAGTCTGGAGTGTTTTCACAAGTAAGATTAATATTTATATTTACAAAAAAATGCAAAGGTTTTTGACAATAGTGTATTTTTCATGGGTTTTTTGGTTCTGTAGTGCATTTTTTCTACAATATGTGGATGAGATTACCGTAAATGAAATCTCATTCACATATCTGGGACTGTAAAACACATATATTTTTTTCTGCTGCAACATGTTGTCTTAGCCTGAAGTAATATTCCTCTATAGATATATGAAGAGCACATAATATTGTCTAGGAGCTCACATTCCCTGCAGGAGTGGCAGACTGTCTACAGTACGACTTCACATATACACAGATATTAAAAACACTATTACTACAAGACACAGTCAGCTATTCTGACAAGCTATGCCGGTAAAATGAAATTTAGGGATCCCTGTACTA
The DNA here is from genome assembly GCF_031893055.1 of Leptodactylus fuscus. Taxonomy (NCBI): domain Eukaryota; kingdom Metazoa; phylum Chordata; class Amphibia; order Anura; family Leptodactylidae; genus Leptodactylus; species Leptodactylus fuscus. The sequence goes on from NC_134265.1 coordinate 320,807,244, forward strand.
TAGAGTCTTTGACCTACGGAGAATAGGTCCTGTTCACACTATATAAATAAGTATGACAGCATTAAAAATTAAAATTTATTTTCAAGCCGAAACTGAAAATTTGTCTGTTTCCATTCCTTTCAAAGTTTTATTTACTATACCTATATAACGAAAAGTCTTTCTCGAAATGTAGAAAAATATAGAGAATTAAAATAATAAAAATCACAGTAAAAATGATGTATAGAAAGGACAGGCACAATATAGTAACATATATAAATGTTCCTCTAGATAGGCTGTTCAGAGAAATATAGAACCTTATCCAATGATCAATAACCAGAAGGCATTAATAAATGTATAATAGTATTACAACATATCCATAAGCCCAGTCATAAAACCGTATATATATATATATACCGGTATATATAAAAAGGGATATATACACTAAAAAGAGTCTTAGCAAGGTAATTCGCCTATCCTGGAATAGCATTGTTTCAGTGCAGCCTTCGTCTGAATAATTTATTAAAGGGGCTCTATCAGCAAAATCATGCTGATAGAGCCCCACATATGCGTGCATAGCCTTTAAAAAGGCTATTCAGGCACCGGTAAAGTTATATTAAACTACCCTCTCATTTTAAAATACTAACCTAAAAAAGAATGTGCTCTACTTACGGAACATTCACCCTGGGCGGGCATTCTGGGTGTATCTTCATCTTCCTCCACGCCTCTTCTTCCTCCGATGTCCTCCGGTCCGCCGGAGGAGGACGGGACCCGAAGACATCGGAGGAAGAAGAGGCGTGGAGGAAGATGAAGACACACCCTGAATGCCCGCCCAGCGTGCATGTTCGGTAAGTAGAGCACATTCTTTTTTAGGTTATTATTTTAAAACGGGGGGGGGGGGGGGTAGTTTAATATAACTTTACCGGTGCCTGAATAGCCTTTTTAAAGGCTATGCACGCATATGTGGGGCTCTAGCAGCATGATTTTGCTGATAGAGCCCCTTTAAGCAGTTATTATATCAGTTATATCAGTTATATCAGTTTATTATTATTATTATTATTATTATTATTATTATTATTATTATTATTATTAGTTTCTAAAGCACCAGTAATTCCATAGTGTTTTACATTATTGTATTAATTCCATGATGCTGTACATTATTATATTAATTCATGGTGCTGTACATTATTATATTAATTCCATGGTGCTGTACATTATTACATTAATTCCATGATGCTTTACATTATTATATTAATTCCATGGTGCTTTACATTATTGTATTAATTCCATGTTGCTGTACTTATTATATTAATTACATGGTGTGTACATTATTGTATTAACCCTGCTGTTCTGTTCGTATCTGCTATACACTTGTACTGTTCCCGGGTCAATATGACCCGACCTATTAATTCTTGATTTTTAGCTACTCTAATTGTTTTATTTGAATACTTTTTTCATTGAAATACTGTATGTGAACATCTTTGATCATAAACAAAAGAAAAATTTAAATTCAAACTTAATTATTATTTTTTTTTTTCACAAAAAGGTTACACAGGCTTTTTGCAATTATCTTCGATTGTTGACATTCTGCACACAAATAATAAAGAAGCTTTACATTACTATTACTAAAACATGAAATTTAACTTTTTGAAAACAAATTTTATAAATCAACAAATGAAAAATCATAAAAACTTCAACCATTTTAGAAAGAAAAAAGAAAAAACTGAACATGTTCATGCGTTTTTACACTGAGCACAATAATAAGACAAATGTCCTTTACACAGATATTTTGAACATCCAGCACATGTCAGATTAGTCTTATTGTCAGGAAGATGGAGAGAAGCTCCATCTCTTCCTTTTCTTGCTGGTAGCTGTGCTGGTGGAGGCCGTGGATGTGGAGTCTCTTTCTTCAGCATGCTGGACACTTTTTACAATGGCTGCTGCTCCCTCACTTCTGGGGGTCACTTTTCTGCTCTCAATATATGGCCTCACCAGGGATTTTCCCAATTCCTCAAGAAATAATCTTCTTTTATGCAGCTTATTCCGGTTCCAATCGGGGTCGATTTCTCTCCATAAGACAAATGCATTGTATGCAGAAACGTCCAGTATGTTATAAAATAAAATCATTGGCCACCGATTGGTTTTGCGTTTGCATGTATATGTTGATATTACTTGGTCTAAAGTATCAACTGCTCCATTTGTGGCATTATAATCCAAAATAATGTCAGGCTTTCTGTCTTCTCTATCACTTACGGCATTGTCATGGTGCATTGTCCTCATGAGAATTACCTGTTTGTTTGTTTTTTTGGAACATAAGAAACAACAGTTGTATTTCCAGAAAAATAAAAAGTTGAACTGTCCACCTCTCTCTTGCTAAGGATACCTTGCGGTAGTTCAGGTTTGTTTTTTCTCATAGCACCCAGCATGGTAAGTTGTTTTTTCTTCAACATCTGGCCTAGTTGATAGGATGTAAAAAAGTTGTCACATGTGACATTTTGTCCTTTTAGTCCATGAGTCAAATCTAGAACAACACGCATATCCTGATTTTTTTCAGGTCTTTCATCAGGGGCTTTTCCTGTTTACACTTGAACATTTAGAGCATATGAACTTTTGCTGTCGCAAAGTGTCCAGATCTTGATGCCATATTTTGCTGGCTTACTTGGTATATATTGTCTGAATGGGCACCTACCTCGGATTGCCTCCAGTTGCTCATCAACAGTTACATTTTCACCACTGTTATACAATTTTGGTAGAATCTCTACCCATTGATTCCAAACTTTTCTAATAGGGGCTAGTTTATCTTTAGCTCTTCTTTCCATTCTATCTGTTTTAGAATCAAACCGCAGTACTCTCGAAATGTCATGAAACCTTTCAAGACACATTGTAGCTCTAAATATATGGCGACCGGTTTCGCAATTCCACAAACTTTTACCCTTTGAATGATAGACAACCAGTCTCATCTCTCACAAACAGACTAGATAATTACTTGCTTACTGATAAGAACAGTGAAACCACCACCATTTGGAGATGAAGTACACATAAAAAAACATAACTTTTGCAGTCAGAAATAATCAGAGACCTGTAGAACAGTATAAAATGCTATCGTGTAACAATCAGCGTGTAGCAAAAAGTAAACAAAAATCAAAAACAAACAAAAAAAAAAATGTAGAGCTCCACAAATGAGGAAAAGTCAAGGAACCACTAGTTTCAAATCCTCATTAAAAAAAATCTGCAGGGTCTCAAAAATCATTTCGGGTCATATTGACCCGAACAGAACAGCAGGGTTAATTCCATGGTGTGTACATTATTGTATTAATTCCATGGTGTTGGACATTATTATATTAATTCCATGGTGTCATCTAGTCACAAAATAGGTTTTTTAAAATGCTTAGGATGGTATAAAATGCAGTGAATAGTAATACTTCTGATTTTCCTCCTGCGTGAAGCTTCAAGAAATACATTTTAAGATTTTGTCTAGGTGGCACAGGGAACCGTCTTGGCTCTTCTCTCGAGGACTAGCCACCTCAGATACTTGCAGGAGATGTAAGATGGAAAAAGGAACACCGATCCACTTATGGTGGTCTTGCACTATAACTCCTTTTTGGGCCCAAGTCCAACAAATTCTGAACCTCCAAATCTACGACATTAACACCAACTTATGTTATCCTGTCCCTACTCAACCTGGTTTGATCCCTAAAAGAACTGACCTTACCACTCTCCTAGTTGAAGCAGTAAAAGCGATTATTCCACATTATTGGATGCAATCTGTCACACCCCCAATAGCTCACTGGATAGAAAAAACACATCAAATTGCGCGTTTTGAGGAACTGTTAAGCTGGTCCAGAGGTTCACATGACAAGTTCAAAATGATATGGTCACCGTGGTTTACCTACCACAGTACCAATCTAGCTTCAGATGTCTGACCTACAAAAGAAGATTTGCTTGAATCCATCTCCCACTCCCTCCAGCACCCACCTTCCCCCCTACTTCTCCCCTCACTTCTACATCTTTTTTCCCATTCCCGTCCTCCTTTTCTCTTTTTCTTCTCTTCTCCCTTCCCCACCCTCCTTTTCTCTTTCTCTTTCTTTCTATACCCCCTCCTCTCTCCTTTTTTTTTTTTCCTTTTTTTTCTTCTTCTTCTCCCACATCATCACAAACCTAAATAGAATTTTACCTTTAAGTAGACTCGAAATAAATATGACTCCAATCTAATGACTTACTCATCCTCTATTCACTATGTCCAACGCAGCCATGGCCGTGTCCTAAACACACCTTGTCTAATTTTAATGATCCCTTAACATGCCTCCGACTACGTAGTCCAAGAGAGATTCTCTGACAATCAAGTGCATGTTTGGAATCATTACCAATCTAATACAGTTACTCAGTTGGGCCTTACAAAGGCTCTTAGATCTATTCACAGTTGCTCACACAGTTGTTTATAGAGTGAGCTGAGAAAAATATTTAGATGCATTATTACTGAGATACATGGTTTTTTGATTCTGTATGATGTAAAAATTACATACTTTATACTCTGTACTTATCGATCTTCAGACTGTTTATATATAATATTGTGAAAAATTTCAATAAAATAAGATTTACAAAAAAAAATAAAATAATAATACCGTATATACTCGAATATAAGCCAAATTTTTCAGCACAGTTTTTGTGCTGAAAAAGCCCCCCTCAGCTTATACTCGAGTCAGCAAAAAAAATAAGATGATTTTTTTTAAAAAAAAATAAAAGTTCTAAATCCCTCCTTTCCCTAGAATACATACAAAAGTAGAACATTACTGTGAACCACAAACACATTAGGTATCCCTGTGTCAAAGAATGCCCGGTCTACTGAATATAGGGGATCTGCAGTGCTCCTTTTCCGTTGGGAAGGGGTTAATAGGAGCACTGCAGATACGCTATATTCAGCCAGGCTGAATTCCAAGTGGAGGAAGAATAAACAGTCCTCAAGCTCAGGGAAGGGACAGGCAGACAACCAAAACACCCCCTCCCCTCCTCCTTCCCCAGCACCCAGCATCTACTGCACCCAAAAACTCCAACCATTTTAATTTTTGAAATTTTCCAGTAGCTGCTACATTTCCGTCCCCCCCCCCAGGCTTATACTCGAGTCAATAAGTTTTCCCAGTGTTTTGTGGTAAAATTAGGGGCCTCGGCTTATATTCGGGTCGGCTTATACTCGAGTATATACTTCTCTATCTGATTCTTTGCTCTCCTGTTCCTCTGCTTCCTGGGTTTCCACCTTCACATATCAGCAATCCTGACTGGGCATTTTGCAGTTAGCAATGCATCCTTTAGATAATGGCATGGTGAGACAGACATGGAGGAAAAATAATTGGAATTATCGATATCATCCATTAATTGAGGGGACTTTCTGTTATTTTGCAATGAATTGCTCAGTCCCAACTCAGCATAGCCTAAAGTGGTGTCTGATACTACTACAAATGCAGCAAACCAGAAGACCAGGTGGTACCCCTTTTGCAGTAGTGGAGTCAAGTCAAAATATAGGGGAAGGCACTTACCCAAGGTTATTCACAGCACACATTTCTAACTGAAAACATCCATCACACAACGCTAAACTGCATTTCGGGGTGTTCTACCCCTTTTCAAGTGGGATCTTCTTTTTTCAGAGAGCGCTGTATCCACATCCATGCTTGGTGTATTGCGTGCAAGATGACTACTACAAATGAGTCATTCTTTATTTTTATCTATTGACATCCAACAATGGAAGAGGATGGAAGCTTGAGACCTTTAAGGCTTCTACTGCCATGTTGCAATATCATGTTGAATTGGTTACTGTGAAATTGGAGTCTATCACCCAGTTGGGAATGAGTTCAGCGTGAACACATCTGTATTGAGTGATCACAAATCCATGTTGGGAGGTCATCAATGGAGGCCAGGATACCGAGACTGCTGTGGGACCCAGAAAACAGCAGAACAAGATCACAATGCTAAGTATTAGTTTCTTTATTATTTTGTACCATTCTAAGCAGTATTAGTGGCTGCACAACCCCTTTAAATATTACCATATAAATCCTATGTGGCTAAATTGTATGCAAAATTCATAGCAAGTACAGTCACTTTAATTCTACCGCATGAAAGCAATGTGTAAGTAATAAAAACATAGAAGGAAGTAAATATAATAGGAATCAGCCTCAAGCTAAGGCCAAACACTTAATGTTAAAATGTATCAGCATCATTGAACCTAGGACTAGGAATATGTATAAAATGAAGCCGCAGCCACCGTCATGTATTTTGTATAACTCACTAAACTATTTTTAGATGTATATATTTTCCGGGGTGTTCAAAGTCACTGCTGATGTCCATCAAATTAAATAACGATTTTCCTGGCCGTAAAAAGCACAATAAATATCACAGAAAATTTACAACCTAAGCCTTTGCCAGGAGCGAGCTATAGTCACATATCAGTGCCCGGGGATTACTTATGAGGATTACTTACAAAGCAGTTTAAAAAATACACTGGTAGCCATTTTTAAGATGCCCCACAAAATGTCAATAAACCTACAAAAATGCACAGATTGCCTTCTGAGTGTCCCCTTATGAGCCCAGCCCGGCTGTATGTTTTGATTTGGAAGAGCTAACTTCTGCTTTAATATTGGAGAATATACAGATTTTTTTTTCTTTGCATTAGGCTCTGAAATACATCCCCTCCGCCATGAATAACGGCCTCTGATCGATATCTTCTCCTCTACAGAAATGCATTCTCTATGCATATTTATAAGTGCTTTGACTCTTGCTATTATTCCAACAAGCCCACATCACAAAGAAGATTTGCAGCTCGCTTTATGGTCTTGTTACTGCAGTGTATTTGTCAAAAACAAAAATTGTAGCCACATCCAATTTTAAGACAATGCAAATGTCCATAAAAATCTATAGCAAATCTGCTTTTTTTTGCTCATTTGGAGACAGCTTATTGATTTAATAGACTGCAGTCGTGACCAATGGTCTGAAATCTGATGAGTTTTTGTGAACTGAGCTCTAAGAGGTTCACCTGGAAACATTGTGTTAGAACCAATTTCAGGTTAAGTGTCAGAAAATTTACTTTGTATGGGAAATCCCTAAAGGACCCCTCAAAACTGTTTACAGAGGTCATGGGTGAAGCAGTTTAAGGAAAAACAGTTTTATTTCCCTTTCCACTGCAATTCAAAGTGTCATAGGGGAGTTTACTTCCTGACTACTTATCCAACCAGAGTAGATGGGAGGGGTTGAGGACCATTTAGTGTAGAGAGCCCAAGACACTGGAAAGGAACTTCCCCATGAAACCTGAAATTATAGCACATAGGGCATTAAGACTGTGCAGAGGGTCAAAACTACTGAAAGACTCTCCTTAAGGTTGAGGACCCGCGTTGCGGAAAAGCTGTGTTTTTGATACAAATTTTGCTATGGCTTTTTGAGTCAAAGTCAAAAGTAGAATTAGCAGAAAGTAGAAGAACTTCCTATATTTTTCCAATTCCTGTCGACTGAGTGCATATAGTGTTTTTTGGTCTGGAAACTGAGACGGAGGCCGCCTCAGTTTCTGGACCAAAAAATGGGTAGCCGCGACTGGATGCCAGTGCAGTGCACCGGCATCCAGTCGCACACTCTGTTCTGGATTAGGCCCAATGAATGGGCCTAGTCGGGAGGAGGGAGTGTCTTCACACCTCGCAAATCGGCCTGAAGAATGAGCATGTCCATTCTTTTTTCCGGGAGCCGGAACAAATGGCTCCTGCAAAAAAGACCCGACCGGCTCCTATTGATTTCAATGGGAGCTGTCTTTTTGGTCAGGATTTTGAGGTGAAAATCCTGACCACAAAATTCTTACTGACTTAGAAGCCACTTCTGGTCTTGGCTCAAAAAATTGCAGTAAAATCTGAAACAAAAAAACACAAAGTGCTTTCAGCCTGTAGTAGTTGTTACGAGGTCAGAAGCAGGTACAGGGTCCAAAGTAGAATAGAGAGAAGCAGCAGAACTGAACCCACTGACCACTAGCAGAAAAACACATCCAGTATGAGCCAAAGCCAATCTCAGGATGTTTTCACCAGAGCTCCTAGTGGTGGAGATGGACTTGGCAATCCCAGTAAAGAGTTGACAACACAGAGGAATATGCCACCAATTGATTAACTGTGCGCAGAAGCCAGAGAGCAGAATTGCCAGTAACTCACAAGATGAAGAGTAAACGACAGACCAGGGTCAGCAGCGGAGATAGCAACGAAGTATAGGAGCAAGTGACAGAAGGAGAAGTTGAGACATAACCAGAGTCAAATGCCAGAGAGGGTAAGTTCAGCAAAGTCACAATCCAAAGAGAAGTCCAGGTATACAGTCCAATGGTCAGAGCCAGAGAAACACAAACAGCAATCAGGGACAGGAGCCAAAACCAAAGTGAAACCAATAGCTGGTATAGAAGAGAGGAATGGAGGGGATTATAAAGACCTGGATCAGCACATAAATTAAGGCACAGTTTCTTAAAGTGGAATTCATCTCTGTGAACCCAGCAGACTTAAAGGCGCCACAGCAGACATAACAACCCTAATAGTAGTATTATATACCCGTTCTGCAAATACTAGTACATGAAATATTGTAAAAAAGTAAAATTTTATTATAGAAATATTTTAGGATCATGCTCCTCAGACCTTAAAGAGTTTGTCCCATTACAGATATACTTAGCCCCTGTGGATTTTGGATAAGTTCGACATCACTGGGGGTCTGACCACTGAGTCAGATGAGAGCACCATTCACTTCTATGGGGTTTCCCGAGATTGAACTACAGTACACAAATACATGAAGATAGAGATGAGTGAGTAGTACTCAATCGAGTAGGTATTCGATCGAATGCTACGGTATTCAAAATACTAGTACTCGATCGAGTACCACTTGCTGTTCGAATGTAAAAGTTCGATGCAGAACCAGCATTGATTGGCCGATTGCTATACAGTCGGCCAATCAACGCTGGTTCTTCTCCTACCTTTAGAAGTCTTCTCCATGCAGCTTCCCCGCGGCATCTTCAGGCTCTTCATTCACTCTGCCAAGCATCGGGCCTGGGCAGAGTTGACTGCGCATGCCTGCATTACAAGCGGACATGCGCAGTCGGCTCTGCCCAGGCCCGATGCCTGGCAGAGTGAATGAAGAGCCGGAAGACGCCACGGGGACGCTGCAAGGAGAAGACTTCTCGGAGGATCCAGCCTCACTCGTGGACGTGGTAAGTATAATTTGATTGAACGTTGCCTACCCATGAAACAAGCATTTTTCCCCCATAGACTATAATAGGGTTTGATATTCGATTCGAGTAGTCGAATATTGAGGGGCTACTCTAAACGAATATCGAATCTCGAACATTTTACTGTTCGCTCATCTCTACATGAAGACATGAAGATAATCACACTCCCTTGTTCATAGAAGTAGATAAAAGCCTATGTGATTGGTCTACAGCACATTAAAAGAAAAAAGATGATATATAAAATGTGAAGGTGATACAGTTGCATGCAGAAGGTAGGGACAACATAAGTGGGGTGATATCGAGATTTAAAGGGAATTTTTTGCCAGAACACTATTGCACCAAAGAGCTCATTGCATATTAGAAAAAGCTAATAACTCATCAATAGAGACTCCATTACTTAAGCAGAAAGAAGTGTTTTATTCATATGAACCCCAGCTATCTGACTGTGATTATACTTCAATAGGGATTGTTTTGGCGACAAACTCCCTTTAAGGGGATGACAACAAGTGTCTTTTTTTCAGATACCACTCCTTTACATGGGAGGTGTCTACAAATGTAGTCATTTAAAACATAAACACTCTAGCAAAGGAAATCCTTTCTGTTTCCAGCCTGTCTACTAACTGTCTCACTTGATAACATGAAAATGACTCTTACAAGCCCATAGAAGCAATTTCCATGTGATTTTGTAGCCTGATATTGATGAGACTTCCCAGGTCTGCCATGACACAGGAAGTGCCATACAGAGGAGAGGCGACTGCTCCATGATCCATCCTCTGTGTGCGATACCTAGGCTGGTCTGTAAAGATTGATCTCTAGAGATAAATTGGTGTAAACCACTGACAGCAATAAATTGCTCCAGCAAAGTCTCCGTCTAACCCATATCGACCAATTTCTGTTTTATCCATCATCACTGGCACTCGTATATTATATATACAATGCTATGACTATATTATTATTAGAGATGAGTGAGTAGTACTCGATCGAGTAGGTATTCGATCGAATACTACGGTATTCGAAATACTCGTACTCAATCGAGTACCACTCGCTGTACGAATGTAAAAGTTTGATGCAGAACCAGCATTGATTGGCCGAATGCTATACAGTCGGCCAATCAACACTGGTTCTTCTCCTACCTTTAGAAGTCTTCTCCGTGCAGCTTCCCCACGGCGTCTTCCGGCTCTTCATTCACTCTGCCAAGCATCGGGCCTGGGTGGAGCCGACTGCGCATGCCCGCTTCTAGTGCAGGCATGCGCAGTCGGCTCTGCCCATGCCCGATGCCTGTCAGAGTGAATTCAGAGCCGGAAGATGCCACGGCGACGCTGTAAGGAAAAGACTTCTCGGAGGATCCAGCCCGACCCTCACTCGTGGACTTGGTAAGTATAATTTGATTGAACGTTGCCTACCCCTGAAACGAGCATTCCCCCCCCCCCCATAGACTATAATAGGGTTCGATATTCAATTTGAGTAGTCAAATATTGAGGGGCTACTCAAAACGAATATCGAACCTCGAACATTTTACTGTTCGCTCATCTCTAATTATTATAACTATATATCGTTTGGGCAATAATTTGCACCCAGTATTCTTGTATAGGTATTGCTATGGCTAACACTACTGCATAGCCTCAGGCAGCAGTCAATTTTTTTTACAAAATAATTCTTAAAGGGATAAGCAACACTCATTACTACAATAAGATAGCTCCATCTACCATGAATAGATCATTGAATATAATGTGTCATTCTGCTTCTGTGAAATGTCATACTTATAGTGCTGGCAACCTTACTGAACTGCAAGGAAACCTATGAACCAGCCAGCACTAAGGTCTAGCTATAACCCTGGCACCCCAGCGGCTATACGACTGCTTATAGGAATAATCTGTGTACACTACAGGATTATGGAGTTATTAGCATATTATTATAAAATCGGACAAAATAATACTCCATATACATTCATAGAGTGAAATGACTATATTTAGTAAGAAAAAAATCACCCAGCCATAGTGTCAGGTAGCATGGGACTGCAGTGTCACAGTGATGCAGTGCAATGTCAAAAGGTGGTGAAGTCGGGAGGCGGTTAACAACTTAAGCTGCAATATGTGATATTTATTGAGAGAATATGTTGGGAACATTGCTATGAATTGTCAAATCCAATCATCACATTTTAGCTCCCTTTCTAGGCTTGCTAATAAGTTGGTGCTTAGAATATTTCCATTTCTTGTATTACTCTGCATCTTTATGGAGTGAATTTACAGTAATTTTTATACCAAGCACTGGAAGCTGCTGACTTAATATACAATAATAAAACGTACAGCTGGAAGAGGCGAAGTGCTTCGGTGGAGCATTATGCACAAAAACTACACCTAACACCTTTTATTAATGCACTTTTAATTCCACATACTCCATGTTGTGGTGTAAGTATGTAGCTGGGAGAATGAAGATGTATTCGGCAGTAACACTGGGGCACAAGATATACATTTTATATGCTGGTCTTTCTTTGTATTGCGCTGGCATCAGATGCTCCACAATTACTAAGAGGTACAGGCTCCTTAACAATTGTAACACGGCTCAGGAAGCCAATGTACCAAAAACTGAAATCTTCTCAAGCAGGCAGCTGAAGTGGATTGCAGGGGCTATATACTAGTGCATTGCAATAAATTACATTAGCATCAAAAAGTTATTTTCTTTTTTTAGTAATTCAATTGTAAAAGTGAAACACATTGTATTGAGTTATTTTTTTCAAGTGTTTCTTTCTGTTAATGTTGAGGATTATGGTTTACAGCCAAGGAAAACCCAAAAGTCATTATCTCAGAAAATTAGAATATTATATAAGAGCAATAGAGATGAGGGAACAGTAAAATGTTCGAGGTTCTATATTCGTTTCGAGTAGCCCCTCAATATTCAACTACTCGAATTGAATATCGAACCCTATTATAGTCTATGGGGGGAAAATGCTCGTTTCAGGGGTAGGCAATGTTCGATCAAATTATACTTACCAAGTCCACGATTGAGGGTCGGGCTGGATCCTCCGAGAAGTCTTCTCCTTGCAGCGTCCCCGTGGCATCTTCTGGTTCTGAATTCACTCTGCCAGGCTTCGGGCCTGGGCAGAGCTGACTGCGCATGCCCGCACTACAAGCGGACATGCGCAGTCGGATCTGCCCAGGCCAGATGCCTGGCAGAGTGAATGAAGAGCCAGAAGACACTGCGGGGAAGCTGCACGGAGAAGACTTCTAAAGGTAGGAGAAGAACCAGCGTTGATTGCCCAACTGTATAGCATTTGGCCAATCAATGCTGGTTCTGCATCCAACTTTTACATTCGAATAGCGAGTACTACTCGCTCATCTCTAAAAAGCAACTGTAAAAAAATGATGTAACACAGAAATGTTGGCCAAATGGAAAGCTTGTCCAGTAAATGCCCTCAATACTCAGTGGGGGCTCCTTTTACATGAATGATGGCATCAATGTGGCAATGTGACATGAGGGATCAGTCTGTGGCACTGCAGAGGTGTTATGGAAGCCCAGGTTGTATGATAGCAGCCTTCAGCTCATCTGCATTGTTGGGTCTGGGGTATCTCATCTTCCTCTTGACAATACTCCATAGGTTCTCTATGGGGATAAAGGTCAGGTGAGTTTGCTGGTCGATCAAGCTCAGTGATACGTGTTCATTAAACCAAGTCCAGGTATTTTTGGCAGTGTGGACATAGGCCAAGTCCTGTTGGAAAATGAAAATTCCATCTCTAAAAAGCTTGTGGGCAGAGGGAACCCTGAAGGGCTCTAGGATTTCCTGGTAGACGGCTGACATACGGCTCCATACAAAATTATTTGTCAATCTGCTCAGCTCCACTTGCCTTATAACACGCTGCATGCAGATTGGACTGCATTTTACACGTGATGGGTTCCCTTTGAATCTCCTGGGTGGTGAAATATATATATATATATATATATATATATATATTCACCTTCCCTGGACCTATTATACTTTTAGGTCTGAAAAGACCCCGAAGTATAATGGTGCAGCCATTTTAGTTGACCCGATCTATCACCCGATCTAGATCTATCTCACAGCCATCTCATAGATTTTTGGTTTCCTACTGCTACTCGGATTCCTCCCACTGATAAGTTAATTTGGTCTTAAGATTTTGAGCCGCAGTGATGTCAGGTATCAATGTGACAATGACATGTACGGTGCTATAGAATATGTTAGAGCTATATACATAAAGAAAATAATAGCTATTTATTACTGTATCTCCCTCTCCTATATTTTCCGTACTGCAGGAGCATAATCTACTCGAAGCCCTGAAGTATGTAGAAGTACATGGCTCGAAGTGAGTTTACCATAACAATGTGAACAAGTTAATTGTAGAGGAAATAACATTTCTATTGTAGCACTATAGAACACTGTTATTTCCCAGTATGGGACTTTCCTTTATAATAATAATCTTCACTATGATCATAGTGTGTAAACCATAACCTCAGAGAGGATACTACAATTGAGAGCAAGTGAGTTTTATTTTGCAGGCTAGGTAACAATTTGGACAAATGTCAGTTTATATACAATGAATATCTCTAGGAAATAGGTGTCCATCTCATAGACCATGCTGTTTTCCTGAGGTTCATACATAGAGGGGGTTCAGCCCTTGGTGATCCCATATCATCTCGGCTTCTGCTCATAACCATGACCCTTGTCTCCAGAGAAACTGTACTGCTAGTAAGCAAGAGGCAAGAACGTTTCCCGGGGCAAATGGAGTAGCAAAGACAATTAAATGGGTTGTCCAGGATCTGACGGTGATTGATACAGATGACACCCGGACCTTTGTACAGATCAGCTGATGTGGCTGCTATAATCTGCATATAACCTGTATATTTGGGGACTCCATCCCCATTCTGTTTAAAATGTGAAGAAATGACTTTTTTCTTTACCAATTTCAAACTTAAACCCAGCGGACCCCATTATAGTCTATGTGGACCGCAGATTTCTGTTAGTAACCACTTTTTAAGTGAATCGGGTTTCCATTTTTCAGTTCCTTTAGTGGACCTATAGAAACGAAACCTGAGTACTAGTGTGAACCTGGCGTAAGCTGTATTATTTGGAAAAATATATATATATATATACATAAAATTGTAAACCTACAGTTAGGGCCAGAAATATTTGGACAGTGACACAAGTTTTGTTATTTTAGCTGTTTACTAAAACATGTTCAGAAATACAATTATATATATAATATGGGCTGAAAGTGCACACTCCCAGCTGCAATATGAGAGTTTCCACATCCAAATCAGAGAAAGGGTTTAGGAATCATAGCTCTGTAATGCATAGCCTCCTCTTTTTCAAGGGACCAAAAGTAATTGGACAATGGACTCTAAGGGCTGCAATTAACTCTGAAGGCGTCTCCCTCGTAAACCTGTAATCAATGAAGTAGTTAAAAGGTCTGGGGTTGATTCCAGGTGTGTGGTTTTGCATTTGGAAGCTGTTGCTGTGACCAGACAACATGCGGTCAAAGGAACTCTCAATTGAGGTGAAGCAGAACATCCTGAGGCTGAAAAAAAAGAAAAAATCCATCAGAGAGATAGCAGACATGCTTGGAGTAGCAAAATCAACAGTCGGGTACATTCTAAGAAAAAAGGAATTGACTGGTGAGCTTGGGAACTCAAAAAGGCCTGGGCGTCCACGGATAACAACAGTGGTGGATGATCGCCGCATACTTTCTTTGGTCAAGAAGAACCCGTTCACAACATCAACTGAAGTCCAGAACACTCTCAGTGAAGTAGGTGTATCTGTCTCTAAGTCAACAGTAAAGAGAAAACTCCATGAAAGTAAATACAAAGGGTTCACATCTAGATGCAAACCATTCATTAATTCCAAAAATAGACAGGTCAGAGTTAAATTTGCTGAAAAACACCTCAAGAAGCCAGCTCAGTTCTGGAAAAGTATTCTATGGACAGATGAGACAAAGATCAACCTGTACCAGAATGATGGGAAGAAACAAGTTTGGAGAAGAAAGGGAACGGCACATGATCCAAGGCACACCACATCCTCTGTAAAACATGGTGGAGGCAACGTGATGGCATGGGCATGCATGGCTTTCAATGGCACTGGGTCACTTGTGTTTATTGATGACATAACAGCAGACAAGAGTAGCCGGATGAATTCTGAAGTGTACCGGGATATACTTTCAGCCCAGATTCAGGCAAATGCTGCCAAGTTGATTGGACGGCACTTCATAGTACAGATGGACAATGACCCCAAGCATACAGCCAAAGCTACCCAGGAGTTCATGAGTGCAAAAAAGTGGAACATTCTGCAATGGCCAAGTCAATCACCAGATCTTAACCCAATTGAGCATGCATTTCACTTGCTCAAATCCAGACTTAAGGCGGAAAGACCCACAAACAAGCAAGACCTGAAGGCTGCGGCTGTAAAGGCCTGGCAAAGCATTAAGAAGGAGGAAACCCAGCGTTTGGTGATGTCCATGGGTTCCAGACTTAAGGCAGTGATTGCCTCCAAAGGATTCGCAACAAAATATTGAAAATAAAAATATTTTGTTTGGGTTATGTTTATTTGTCCAATTACTTTTGAGCTCCTAAAATGTGGAGTGTTTGTAAAGAAATGTGTACAATTCCTACATTTTCTATCAGATATTTTTGTTCAACCCTTCAAATTAAACGTTACAATCTGCACTTGAATTCTGTTGCAGAGGTTTCATTTCAAAACCAATGTGGTGGCATGCAGAGCCCAACTCGCGAAAATTGTGTCACTGTCCAAATATTTCTGACCCTAACTGTATGTATTTACTTTTCCTGCCTGTATTTGTCTGATCCAGTGGGCACATACCATGTCTACAGAGGGTATTTGCATTGAACAGACCACAAAGCGTATAGTTATAGTACTGGAGATAAGTGAATTGGTTCATACTGAACCAGGTTCAATCCTAAATTTCAGAATTGTTTGGTTTTTTGTTACGAAACCAAACAAATGGAGATTTGTCTTAGCCAAACTAAAATGGCCATCATATTATATGCATTATTATTGCAGCATCTGGTGCTCTTCTAGTGATGTCCGACACTCTTATTTGACAGCATTGGCCCACACTCACTGCTGGGGCCCCATCACAGGCCATCACAATATGACACCATGATGCTCAGTGTGCCCATGTGACCACTGCTGACCCAGTCACAACAGTGATCTGGGGCCAACGTCACGAAAGAGTGCCTGGCGTCACCATGAGAGCGCTGAACACCACGAAGAGGCCCAAAAATGGAAGATTATGTAGATAATCTGTTTTCCCTTAGTCCATACAGCAGCACAAGCTCCCCATTCGTTGTGCTGCTGTTGGACGTAGGGGAAATGGAAGATTATGTAGATAATCTGTTTTCCTTAAGTCCAAACAGCAGCACAACGAATGGGGAGCTTATGCTGCTGTTGGACGTAGGGGGAAAGAGACCAAAGAGAATAATGATTTCGGAGAAGTCTTCTAAAGGTAGAAGAAGAACCAGCGTTGATTGGACGACTGTATAGCATTCAACCAATCAACGCTGGTTCTGCATCAAATTTTTCCATCCGAATAGCGAGTGTTACTCGATCGAATACTACTGGCTCATCTCTAGTTTCTAGTAAACCCGAGAGTGTTCTACACTATGTTTAAGCCAATTTAAGGGTGCATGCACACTACGTAACGCCGGGCATGCACACTACGTACACGCCGGCATTACGGCAGACTGCCGAACACTTCCCATTCACTTCAATGGGAGCGCTCGTAACAGCGGCGTTTACGAGCGCTCCCATTGAAGTGAATGGGAAGTGTTCGGCAGCCCTGCTGTAACGCCGGCGTGTACGGCTCTCATACACGCCCGGCGTTACTCAGTGTGCATGCACCCTAAGGTGTAGTTCATATACCAAACTTGTTCACCCAAATTAAGTCTTTATTCAAGCTATTGTCAGTACAAATGGAAGGGGGTGGTCTGTATTTAAATTGCAAACTTTATTTATGGGGTCTGAGATGGAGTGTATATTTACTTATTGGGACTGATCTGGGGTATACAATTATTTCAGAAATCTGACCTGAGTTGTATATAACAGTAATTTAGTTAGGGGGTCAAGGATAACCTTTTTATTCTGTATTTATTTAGGGGATCTGGTACTATTTTTTAAATTTAAAAAAATATAGTGTATATATATTCTTTTTTATTTATTTTTTTATTTTTTTAAGAATAAAGCAAAAGAGAGGAAACACTCAGGAGTCAGGACCAACAACTGGTACAATTAAAAAATTGCACAGAAAAGAACAACCTGTATCCAGTTGGTCAAACATGTGTGTATCCTGCCGGTTGGCAGGTATGTCTTATGAATATTGAGGAACATTAGCCTACAGTCTTTTGAATGCTGCACTTTGTCATTGCACGCCTAGAGGAAACAGTGGCAGGCACCGAGACTATGGTCTATTAGGTAATTCTGTATTTGTCACTCAAATGTTTCTTTGTGCAGTGCACTAACTTGCTGACTTAAAGTGAACTTCCATTCATAAAAACAAAAATCCCGCACATTGTTTTGGTATATACAGTAGTAAACAATACAACTGTACACACATTGGAACTTGGAAAGTTAGTGACACCTACTATATTTGCATAACCTTATGGCTTGTCCATTTTGGTGTTGAGGAGTGTAATAAACACATGGGAGGGAGTCATCTAGATCAGGTCTTGATGTCCCTTGTCATATTGCAGGCAGCGCTTCATTCAGGATGATTGCTCCTATGTGCAAATCTGGAGCTGCCGTAGATATTGCTGTCATTTATGCTCCTTTTTTGGTGTAAATGATAATGAATATGATGCGGACATTACTCACTGCCATACCCCACCCCAGTCCCACCCACTTTGCGCAAAAATGCTACATACAACTATTTTAGCCATAAATGGCAATAAATAGTTTCAAATCACCAATTTGTGACTATTTTACGCCACAAAAGTGCCACAACTGATTTGATAAACCCCCCATAGGCTGAGTGCACACCAGCACTTGAAGCCCGGTTGGGGTTTCCATCCCCGAACCAGCTTAAAAAATGCAGAGAGAAAAGCGCTGCAAGTAGAGCTTTTCTCTCCGCATTTTTCGCCCTTTTCAGGCAGAAACCAGGCAGAAATCTGGCAGACTCCATTATAGCCTATGCGGTCTGCCAGTTTTGGCAGGTAGCTGCTTTTTTTTAAGCGGATTCGGTTTCCATTCAGGTGGGGGGTCCCCAAGTGGTCACGCGACTTCCGGTTTATCGGCACAATCACGCCGGGGAGCCAGGCACATCCGCGCGACCAGCGTTCTCTGCCCCCATTGGCCCCTTATGCTCCTTTGAGCATATTTATATCCTCCCTACCTCTTCCTCTGCACGCCATGATTCCAATGCGCACTCTGCTTCTCTAAGTATGTGTCCCCCCCCCCCACACCAGGTTTTTCATGCTCCCCCTCCTCCTTTCCCTTGTTCCCTCTGCACATACTGGGTGTATACCCTGTGTACCTCTATTTCCTTCAGAGGACATCTGCTGCACTTTCTTTCCCCTTTTCTCTCTGCTCATTTTCTTCCCTTTCTTCCTTGCTCCTCCACTTACCACATTCACACGGTTTATTCTTTTATGGTTTATTCTTTCCACTATTGCAGAACAGCGAAGATGTGAATGTAGGTTATGTGGGACAACCCTCATGTTGTGTCCCCAATCTCCCAGTCGGGGGACTACAGGTTGAACCTTTTATTTCTAAAACTCAACGTCTCGTCACTTTGAAACTTTATTTCCAAAACTTGTAAAGTTGATACAATTTTATCAGAAATGGAAAAAAACGGAATTAATATACAGGAGGTTTCTTGCCATCTGTTTCTCAGTCCCAGTATGAAATTAACAATGAAATGTTAGTGACATTTCTGAACTATGTTCCTGAGCCTTGAGAAGTGTTCCGGCAATTTGCTGAGATCCAAAACATTTTTTTTTTCTGCGAAGCAATCAATGAGATATGCTCTAGAGCGGGAGAGAAAGCTGCACTCCACGCCAAAAATATTGCAATCAATCACTCAGCTATAGGCAAACAAAAACAATGGTCAATGGAGTTTATTTTCTGCTGATGGTATAAGCTGAATTGGATACAGCATTATTTATCAGGGGGATGCTGGAGAAGATGAAGAGGTTAGCGGAGACAGCATGAAAAGTGTTTACATGCAGCATAAGCTTTTTAAAAGCTTTCAACAAAGTGTAAGCTGCAATTTTCATGCAAATTTTCATCTGTCCACTCATGAAAAGACTTTTCAAGTACAAATAAATGAATAATATAATTTTTTTAGTATATATGCAGAGGAAATGTATTTTACTGCTGTGACTGTGTATGTAAGTACAAAGCAGGTGTCTGCTCGATTCGCTATCAAATGACAAATAGCAGAGTATTTAGCTTAAAGATGTATCTATATAGGTGTAGGGGTGTCATTATGCATTGAGAAAACAGATTTGGAGAGATGTATTATTATTTATTGCAATTGTTTTAGGCTTTTTTAACTCTAATTTCACAAGATTTGCACCAATGGTGTCCTTATGCCACTATCAATACTTTCTAAGAGGCAGCGGCGTAACTACCGGGGTAGCAGCGGTAGCGGCTGTCACAGGGCCAGGACATTAAGGGGCCTGGTGGGCCCATGATGTTTTTTTTTTTTTTTAATAGGCCATTACCTGGTGGACCCCCTCTTTCCCCTGGTTGGTTGGTTGGTTGGGGGAAGATGGTGCCACGTCAAATGCTCGCCTTGGGGCCCTGCCATTCTTAGTTATGCCACTGCCGAGAGGGGTGTTACAGTGGATGGGAACAGCAGCCCAGACGTATTTATCATCATTTACACCAGTTTTCAGTCTCTTATATATATAGCACATCTCCCATCAAGACCAACATAGAAAACCCTGATTGTGAATAACCTGTCCCATAGACTACATAGGCATATTCAGCCACCCTAAGTCACTAACTCACTCTGGAAAACAATATGAACAAACATAAAAAAATGCAGCTGCTCTTTGTAGAGGGCTCTAAGACATATGCAAATATTAACTATATAAAGTATAAACTACTACTATAGTCACTATATTACTGTACTATTGTACCTGTGTGTGTTCATAGCATACACTTTGCTAAAATAGTGAAAGCCCATCTGCCTCAACAAGGCAACAGCATCATTTCTTGTGTGGTCAGAATAGGAAAAGCTTGAGAAGACCTGGTCTAGACAAGTCCATAGTGAAATACACAGCAAAATATATATATGACACAGGCAGAGTTTTTGCAACAGCCATTCTTAGTGGCCTGAAGTTGGCCCTACACATTAGACATGTCAGTGAAAGCTATGGAAATAATTGGGGCTGAACAATTACAATACCAACGTCCCCTAGACAAAGCTGTAGCCAAGTCTGTCTCTCTGGTGCCACTAGTACACTGTTGACTCGATCAACTTCATTTTGGCACCAAGTGTCTTAGCTCTATAAACTAGTTGCCGCCAAAGACATCCGACATAATGATGCCTGTCTCAAACATTGAGTCCTATTCAGCAATGCCACCTGTGTTGTTCTGTCAAGGATCAGGAGGCGTCACCTCAAGCGACACTTCTGAGTCTGCCAGGACTCAGGAACTTAACAATTCTGTCACATGCTGGGATTAATCCATCTTGGTAGAATACTTACCAATGTCACATGACTTTTACCGACTCATCATGCCAGGACATCGCTGCCTCATGCACTGAGCCTGGCCAGCTACAGTGAAACTAAAGGGCTCAACAAAACACTAATACTAAATACTTGCCCTTAGAAAACATCAAGATCTACATTTTGCAGTTTTAACACATTTTTATTAAGCCTAAAACTATGTAGACGTAACATCAAAACTTTAGTCTTCTCTTTTTTTTTGGATTTATGTTACATCTACGAAAAAATGCCCTGGACCCCATGTTGAACTAGCAGAGTCATACGTTGGGATGGGAATTATGGTCGGAAATACTCCTACATTACTGCTGTGTGAACGAATCCTTCTGGATTAACAAAGATTCTCATGTTTCCCCAAATAGCAGAAATCCTTGAGAAAAAAAAAATTCTAATCTACTTCTTGTTATAACTCCCCACCCCTGGTCATCGGCCATACAGGTAGCTATAGCAAGTAGCGATGAGCGAACAGTAAGTTGTCCGAGGTTCGATATTCATTTCGAGTAGCCCCTCAATATTCAACTATAGAGATGAGCGAACAGTGTTCTATCGAACTCATGTTCGATCGGATATTAGGCTGTTCGGCATGTTCAAATCGAATCGAACACCGCGTGGTAAAGTGCGCCATTACTCGATTCCCCTCCCACCTTCCCTGGCGCCTTTTTTGCTCCAATAACAGCGCAGGGTAGGTGGGACAGGAACTACGACACCGGTGACGTTGAAAAAAGTAGGAAAAACCCATTGGCTGCCGAAAACATGTGACCTCTGATTTAAAAGAACAGCGCCGCCCAGGTTCGCGTCATTCTGAGCTTGCAATTCACCGAGAATGGAGGCTTCAGTCCATTTAGCTAGGGGTTAGATTCTGGGTAGGCAGGGACAGGCTAGGATAGGAAGGAGAAGACAACCAACAGCTCTTATAAGAGCTAAATTCCAGGGAGAAGCTTGTCAGTGTAACGTGGCACTGACGGGCTCAATCGCCGCAACCCAGCTTTCCCCGTATCCTGAATGGAATACACTGACAGTGTATTCCCGTATACCCTATATATACACCCCCGATCCCCGTTCCAACGGTGTGCCCCCCCACCTTCACCCCAGAAATACCTTGCAAGTCCCCTAGCAATAGAATTGGGGCTATATACACCCACTATTTTTGCTACTGCCATATAGTGCCATTGTCTGACTGGGAATTCAAAGAATATATTGGGGTTACAAATATCCTCATTTCTTGCTACTGCCATATAGTGCCAGTTTCTGACTGGGAATTCAAAGAATATATTGGGGTTACAAATACCCTCATTTCTTGCTACTGCCATATAGTGCCAGTTTCTGACTGGGAATTCAAAGAATATATTGGGGTTACAAATATCCTCATTTCTTGCTACTGCCATATAGTGCCAGTTTCTGACTGGGAATTCAAAGAATATACTGGGGTTACAAATACCCTCATTTCTTGCTACTGCCATATAGTGCCAGTTTCTGACTGGGAATTCAAAGAATATATTGGGGTTACAAATACCTTCAAGTCCTGCTACTGCCATATAGTGCCAGTTTCTGACTGGGAATTCCAAGAATATATTGGGGTTACAAATACCCTCATTTCTTACTACTGCCATATAGTGCCAGTTTCTGACTGGGAATTCAAAGAATATATCGGGGTTACAAATACCTTCAAGTCCTGCCACTGACATATAGTGCCAGTTTCTGACTGGGAATTCAAAGAATATATTGGGGTTACAAATACCTTCAAGTCCTGCCACTGACATATACAGTAGTGCCAGTTTCTGACTGGGAATTCCAAGAATATATTGGGGTTACAAATACCTTCAAGTCCTGCCACTGACATATAGTGCCAGTTTCTGACTGGGAATTCCAAGAATATATTGGGGTTACAAATACCTTCAAGTCCTGCCACTGCCATATAGTGCCAGTTTCTGACTGGGAATTCCAAGAATATATTGGGGTTACAAATACCCTCATTTCTTACTACTGCCATATAGTGCCAGTTTCTGACTGGGAATTCCAAGAATATATTGGGGTTACAAATACCTTCAAGTCCTGCCACTGACATATAGTGCCAGTTTCTGACTGGGAATTCAAAGAATATATTGGGGTTACAAATACCTTCAAGTCCTGCCACTGACATATAGTGCCATTGTCTGACTGGGAATTCCAAGAATATATTGGGGTTACAAATACCCTCATTTCTTGCTACTGCCATATAGTGCCATTGTCTGACTGGGAATTCCAAGAATATCTTGGGGTTACAAATACCCTCATTTCTTGCTACTGCCATATAGTGCCAGTTTCTGACTGGGAATTCAAAATGCGCAAGGCTCCCAGAAAGGGACGTGGACGAGGCCGTGGGCGAGGTCGGGGGAATGGTTCTGGGGAGCAAGGTAGCAGTGAAGCCACAGGGCGTCCCGTGCCTACTCCTGTGGGGCAGCAAGCATTGCGCCACTCCACAGTGCCAGGGTTGCTTACCACATTAACTAAACTGCAGGGTACAAACCTTAGTAGGCCCGAGAACCAGGAACAGGTCTTGCAATGGCTGTCGAATAACGCTTACAGCACATTCTCCAGCAGCCAGTCAGGCTCTGCCTCCTCTCCTCCTATTACCCAACAGTCTTGTCCTCCTTCCTCTCAAAATTTCCAAGCTTCACACAATAACCCCAACTGTCCCTTCTCCCCAGAGCTGTTCTCCGCTCCTTTCATTGTCCCTCAACCTGCCCCTCCATTTCGCAATTCCACAGACCTAACAGAGGAGCATCTGTGTCCAGATGCTCAAACACTAGAGTCTCCTCCATCTCCGTTCGATTTGGTGGTGGATGACCAGCAACCCACCCTCATCGACGACGATGTGACGCAGTTGCTGTCAGGGCATCCAGTTGACATGCGCATTGTGCGGGAGGAGGAGATGAGACAGGAGTTGGAAGAGGAAGTGGTGGATGATGAGGACACTGACCCGACCTGGACAGGGGGGATGTCAAGCGGGGAAATTAGTGTGGATGTTGAGGCAGGTGCAACACCAAAAAGGGTAGCTAGAGGCAGAGGTCAGCAGCTTAGGTGAAGCCAGGCCACACCCGGAATCTCCCAAGATGTTCTAGTTCGTACCCAGCCCCGAAAAACTCCCACCTCGAGGGCACGTTTCTCGAAGGTGTGGAGTTTTTTCAAGGAATGCGCCGAGGACAGATATAGTGTTGTCTGCACAATTTGCCTCTCGAAATTGATTAGGGGCTCTGAGAAGAGCAACCTGTCCACCACTTCAATGCGCCGTCATTTGGAATCCAAGCACTGAATCAGTGGCAGGCAGCAACGGCAGGACAAAGGCCGCCTGCCGTTCACGCCACTGCCTCTGCCTCTGCCACTGCCACTGCTCACTGTGCTGGCGATGCACTCCAGAGGACGAGCCAGGACACCACTTCATCTGCCTCCGCCACTTTGTTGACTTCTTCCTCATCCTCCCCTGTTCCTGTCTTATCTCCTTCTCCTGCACCATCAAAGGCACCATCAGGCGCTTCTTTACAACAACCCACCATCTCTCAGACATTGGAGCGGCGGCAGAAATACACCGCTAACCACCCACACGCGCAAGCCTTGAACGCCAACATTGCTAAACTGCTGGCCCAGGAGATGTTGGCGTTCCGGCTTGTTGAAACTCCCGCCTTCCTGGACCTGATGGCAACTGCGGCACCTCGCTATGCCGTCCCTAGCCGTCACTACTTCTCCCGGTGTGCCGTCCCCGCCTTGCACCAGCACGTGTCACTCAACATCAGGCGGGCCCTTAGTTCCGCGCTTTGCACAAAGGTCCACTTGACCACCGACGCATGGACAAGTGCATGCGGACAGGGACGCTACATTTCACTGATGGCACACTGGGTGAATGTAATTGAGGCTGGGACTGCTTCCCAAACTGGCCCGGTGTACCTCGTCTCCCCGCCTAACATTCCTGGCAGGGACACGAGAAGAACACCCCCCTCCTCCTCCTCCTCCACCGCCTCCTCCTCCGCCACCGCCTCCTCCTCCGCTGTTAGATTGACCCCAGCTACGAGTTAGAAACGTTGCAGCACTGGCGTTGGTAGACGTCAGCAGGCCGTGCTGAAGCTGATCAGCTTGGGGGACAGACAGCACACTGCCTCCGAGGTGAGGGATGCCCTCCTCGATGAGACGGCAATATGGTTTGAGTCGCTGCACCTGGGCCCAGGCATGGTCGTTTGTGATAACGGCCGGAACCTGGTAGCAGCTCTGGAGCTTGCTGGACTCCAACATGTTCCATGCCTGGCCCACGTCTTCAACCTAGTGGTGAAATGTTTCCTAAAGAGTTACCCCAATGTTCCAGAGCTACTGGTGAAAGTGCGGCGCATGTGCACCCACTTTCGCAAGTCGACAGTAGCCGCTGCTAGCTTAAAATCTCTCCAGCAACGCCTGCATGTGCCACAACACCGGCTTTTGTGCGATGTCCCCACACGCTGGAACTCAACGTTTCAGATGTTGAATAGAGTGGTTGAGCAGCAGAGACCTTTGATGGAATACCAGCTACAAAACCCTAGGGTGCCACAAAGTCAGCTGCCTCAGTTTCTCATCCATGAGTGGCCATGGATGAGAGACCTTTGTGACATCCTACGGGTGTTTGAAGAGTCCACAAGGAGGGTGAGCTCTGAGGATGCTCTTGTGTGTTCTGAGAGAATCCTTGATTGACATCAGGGATAACTCAGATCACACAGAGGAGTCAGGGATAGCATCCGATCCGTCACAGCTGGAGAGTAGGTCCACACATCTGTCCGCTTCATCACGTTTAATGGAGGAGGAGGAGGAGGAAGAAGAGTTGTCCGATGATGTGATGGTGATACAGGAGGCTACCGGGCACCTTCGAATCGTCCCATTGTTGCAGCGCGGATGGGTAGACATGGACGATGAGGAGGAAATGGAGATTGAACTTTCCGGTGGGGCCAGAGGAGTCATGCCAACTAACACTGTGGCAGACATGGCTGAGTTCATGTTGGGGTGCTTTACAACCGACAAGCGTATTGTCAAAATCATGGAGGACAACCAGTATTGGATCTTTGCTATCCTTGACCCCCGGTATAAAAACAACATCTCCTCTTTTATTCCGGTAGAGGGGAGGGCCAATCGCATCAATGCTTGCCACTAGCAATTGGTGCAGAATATGATGGAGATGTTTCCAGCATGTGATGTTGGTGGCAGGGAGGGCAGTTCCTTCAGTAGGCGACCAAGTTCTCACCGGTCCACACAAACAAGGGGCACACTGTCTAAGGTCTGGGACACCTTGATGGCACCCCCTCGCCAAAGTGCCGCCACGGAGGGTCCTAGTGTCACCAGGCGTGAGAAGTATAGGCGCATGTTGCAGGAATACCTTTCCGACCACAGTCCTGTCCTCTCCGATCCCTCTGCGCCCTATACGTATTGGGTGTTGAAGTTGGACCTGTGGCTTGAACTTGCCCTATATGCCTTGGAGGTGCTGTCCTGTCCTGCCGCCAGCGTCCTATCTGAGAGGGTGTTCAGTGCAGCTGGTGGCATCATCACTGACAAGCGCACCCGTCTGTCAGCTGAGAGTGCCGACCGGCTCACTTTGATAAAAATGAACCACCACTGGATAGAGCCTTCATTTTCGTGCCCACCTGTGTAAAGCACCCCAACATGAAACTCCATGTCTGTGCTCAACCTCTCCAATTCCTCCGCATCCTCATACTCATCCACCATAAGCGTTGCACAATTCTGCTAATACTAGGCTCCCTCCACCCTGATTTCCCCCAACTCTGCTGGTTAGATGCTCCCTCCACCATGAATTTCCCAAAACGTGGCTGTTTAGAGGCTCCCTCCACCATGAATTGGTCCAAACTGGGCTGGTTAGAGGCTCCCTCCACTACGAATTTGGCCAAACTGGGGTTTTTAGAGGCTCCCTCCACCATGAATTTCCAAAAACTTGGCTGTTTAGAGGCTCCCTCCACCATGAACTTCCCATAGCTTGGCTGTTTAGAGGCTCCCTCCACCATGAATTGGTCCAAACTGGGCTGTTTAGAGGCTCCCTTCACCATGAACTTCCCATAGCTTGGCTGTTTAGAGGCTCCCTCCACCATGAATTTGCTCAAACTGGGGTTTTTAGAGGCTCCCTCCACCATGAATTGGTCCAAACTGGGGTTTTTAGAGGCTCCCTCCACCATGAATTGGTCCAAACTGTGGTTTTTAGAGGCTCCCTCCACCATGAATTTGCCCAAACTCTGCTGGTTAGAGGCTCAATCCACCCTGATTTTCAAAACAAATGTTGGTGCCAACCTCAACTTACTACAAGGGCCAAATTCACTTCTGGTGACAAGCTGTCCTCACTCCAAGTGCCAAATACACATGTTTCAAGGTGTTTTCCTACTGTCAGAGAGGTGGTATTGAGTGTGTAAAGTGTGTAGTTGTTAGGCTGTGATGTTGGGGTAATAGAGGGTCTTTGGTGTGTTAGATGCCCCCAGACATGCTTCCCCTGCTGTCCCAGTGTCATTCCAGAGGTGTTGGCATCATTTCCTGGGGTGTCATAGTGGACTTGGTGACCCTCCAGACACGGATTTGGGTTTCCCCCTTAACGAGTATATGTTCCCCATAGACTATAATGGGGTTCGAAACCCGTTCGAACACACGAACAGTGAGCGGCTGTTCGAATCGAATTTCGAACCTCAAACATTTTAGTGTTCGCTTATCTCTCTTCAACTACTCGAATCGAATATCAAACCCTATTATAGTCTATGGGGGGAAAATGCTCATTTCAGAGGTAGGCAACGTTCGATCAAATTATACTTACTAAGTCCATGAGTGAGGGTCGGTCTGGATCATCCGAGAAGTCTTCTCTGTGCAGCGTCCCCACGGCGTCTTCCGGCTCTTCATTCACTCTGCCAGGCATCGGGCCTGGGCAGAGCCGACTGCGCATTCCCGTACTACAAGCGGACATGCGCAGTCGGCTCTGCCCAGGCCCGATGCCTGGCAGAGTGAATGAAGAGCCGGAAGACGCTGTGGGGAAGCTGCGCGGAGAAGTCTTCTAAAGGTAGGAGAAGAACCAGTATTGCTTGGCCGACTGTATAGCATTCGGCCAATCAACGCTGGTTCTGCATCAAACTTTTACATTCGAACAGCGAGTGGTACTCGATCGAGTACGAGTATTTCGAATATCGTAGTATTCGATCGAATACCTACTCGATCGAGTACTACTCGCTCATCTCTAATAGCAAGTCCTGGTCAAGTGAATAAAACTTTTGAAGTTGCGTCATTTTTATGGCTTATACAGTAAACAGATTTGGAAAAGTCATCACAATATATTTTGCTGCTTACACTGCCAATTTCTACCTAGGGAACAGCACTGAATGTTTTTCACTCCTCCACATACTACAGTACAATGTTTTGTATCCCGATGCTAGACCAACCACTCTCTGTCCATCTCCGAGGTAAAATAATACCCTTTGTCAAAGGCTGTCATCTTGCCCTTTACAGTAAGCTAGTGATTGACATACATTTACACAAAGGGGTGGCAAAAAAACCAAAAAAACTAAAAAAAATCAAACAATTTGCTCTAAGCCTCCATTGACCTTTAATAAGTCCAGAACTAGTGTGGGCAGGAGCACCTTAAAAGCACCAGATGGCATAAACACACGTTTGCAAATGTATGCATAAGAGCTTTTGCTTTTAGTCAAATTTTAGGTTTTACATTAGGTCAAAGGATTTCTGTCATTCCTGCACTTGTAGTGAATTACCATTCCTCTTCTAAGCACATCTTACAAGACACAAAATGATTGAACAACTTGCTTTTTCGCTTCCTGCAAAGTTCAGCCAGTTTCCTTGGAGACGTGAGGCATGCATCGCTTACAGGTGTCCTTATTTAAAGGTGAGGTCTGGTCACTCATGTTTTGGTATATACGCCGGTACTTGTACATATATGAAGTCCTACACTTCACTTAGATTGCTGCATTAGTGGATGTCACACTACACATTAACACTTCAAGAAACGTTTAGGACTTGTTCATTCACCTTAAAAAGAAGTAAAAGTTGAATGTAACATATATCTTTGCTTGGATGATAAAAAGATACAATCAAATTGGAAGGGTTGTATACAAAATTAGAATGCTGATCCAAATTGGAAATATTTATCTATCTATCTATCTATCTATCTATCTATCTATCTGTCTGTCTGTCTGTCTGTCTGTCTGTCTGTCTGTCTGTCTGTCTATCTATCTATCTATCTATCTTGTAATTGTGTACTGCTACCTTGATTTCTTCCAAACTGTCCATTGACTTAATACATCCTGGAGGTCCTTGCAGTGTTAGGCTGAATCCCCACGTTGTGGAAACGAAGCTTTTTTGTTGCAGATTTTGCTGCAATTTTTTGAGCCACAGCCAGGAGTGGATTGAGCAGAAGGAAGACGTATAAGAACTTCCTAAATATTTTGGATTCCTTTTGTAGCCATTCCAGGCTTTGGCTCAAAAACCACAGTAAAATCTGCAACAAAAAAGCTGCGTTTCCGCAACGTGGGGCCTCAGCCTTAAATGGCTTTCCGAAATAGTGAGGATCCATCTGTTGCTACATCTGGAGCTCCTATAGGGAAGGATGGGATGGTTTGGTTTATTACTAGAGATGAGCGAGTAGTATTTGATCGAGTAGGTATTCAATCGAATATTACGGTATTCGAAATACTCGTACTCGATCGAGTACCACTCGCTATTCGAATGGAAAAGTTTGATGCAGAACCAGCATTGATTGGCCGAATGCTATACAGTTGGCCAATCAACGCTGGTTCTTCTCCTACCTTTAGAAGTCTTTTCCTTGAAGCTTCCCCGCGGCGTCTTCAGGCTCTGAATTCATTCTGCCAGGCATCGGGCCTGGGCAGAGCTGACTGCGCATGTCCGCTTGTAGTGCGGGCATGCGCAGTCGGCTCTGCCCAGGCCCGATGCCTGGCAGAGTAAATCAGATTTGGAAGATGCCGTGGGGACGCTGCAAGGAGAAGACTGCTCGGAGGATCCAGCCCGACCCTCACTCGTGGACTTGGTAAGTGTAATTTGATCGAACGTTGCCTACCCCTGAAACCAGCATTTTCCCCCCATAGACTATAATAGGGTTCGATATTCAATTCGAGTAGTCGAATATTGAGGGGCTACTCGAAATGAATATCGAACCTCGAACATTTTACTGTTCACTCATCTCTATTTATTACTATCCCTGCCTTCCAAACTGCTATGTACAGAGCACTCAAGGAGCACTGGACACACAAATATCAAAGCT
Source organism: Leptodactylus fuscus (assembly GCF_031893055.1). Lineage (NCBI taxonomy): Eukaryota > Metazoa > Chordata > Amphibia > Anura > Leptodactylidae > Leptodactylus > Leptodactylus fuscus. The sequence continues at coordinate 320,837,402 of NC_134265.1, forward strand.
GCCATAATGCGGCTCTCCTCTAACCCCACATTTTTACATTTTCACAGATATTAAAATAAAGAAAAGATATGTAAAAATAAAACCCTATTTATCACCAAAAATGATTTTAATTAGCAAAAGGAAAAATAAATGTTATGCCCTAGAAACTTAAATGTATGAAAAAACCTTGAAATGTATCTGGTCCTGAACCAGGAAAAATGTCCTAATCCTGATCTGGTTACAGGGCTTGTCTGACTCCATTTTTAAATACATGTATATAATCCAAAAGCAATAAAATAAATTACCTCCCCGTGGTCCTCCATTTCCAGCAGCTGCTTCTGTTTGTAGATCCCAGCTGTTTTATCAGGTGACCACTGCAGTCCATCACAGGTCTCAGCAGTGACCTCTTCACAAACAGCTCATATATAATTGTCCTCAGCAGTGACATTTGTGAAGAGGTCACCAGGCACTTAACATATGTAATTTGCTCATATCAGCTGGGACCTGCAAACAAAAGCCAATGGAGGATGTGCGAGAGAGAATTTTTTTTAAAAAAATTGTCATTTGCAATCTAGGCTATTGGACGATTTGTATTACAATTATGTCTCTAGGTAATGTTGTAGTCGGCTGGCTGTGGAGTTTGGAAGTGCAAGGATTGACCTCTGTAAGTAAGCAATGAGTAATAACACCACACAATAAAAATAAACTTTTCGTCTGCTACTGGGCAAAAACCACTTGTCTTATACTAAATGCATGTGTCCGGATTCCAATTCCGAAGTCAGAATTGTTGTAACATGTCAGGAAAATTTGCTATGCATAAGTATGCCTAAATGAATTAAGCACTTGGAAAGCATTGAATAATTTTGAACAGAACAAGTTTTACTCCAACAATTTCCTGATCTACAAAGTTTTCCTAGTAAACAATGTATGAAAATGTAATGGAATAACAAGATTTCAAAAATTCTCGTTTTTCAGTTTAGAAGTCTTACTTGAGCAAGGTCTGAACTGTTAGAAGGGCTTCAGGCATCTGCTTTTGTGTTTGTGAATGGTCATGTTTTCCCATTGCAAAAAACAGCAGTCGTCCTCCATCATGTTGGGATTCCAGCGGCCTTGATATCTGTTCTCCAATGTAGAAAATTTATTGAACCGCTCTCCATGTTCGTCACTTATGTGTCCCAAATTGGGTGGGAAAAAGTCCAGATGGGAATGTAAGAAATGCATTTTCAATGACATTCGGCAGCCGAGTTATTCATGTACTATAAGCATATCGTCTACTAATTTGGCAGAGTTTTCAGCTGTTCCCAAAGAAGTTCTGCACTACGAGCACAATTATATCCCAAACTGCGAGGTCCAGAGGGTTGAGTTTTGTTCTGAATGTGTCATCGCATTAGTTTGTTGATTTCAGGGCCAATAAAATTTCTGCCCTTTATTTTAGCCTCAGGTTTCAGTGCACTAAACGTCTCCTTCATATACTGGAAACCATTTCTTTCACCATCAAGTGCAATTACAACATTTTTCATTAAGACAAGTTTAATGTGAAGTGGTGGAAGATAAACTTGTAGTAGATCAACCAGTGATTTGTGTTATACATTGTACTGACCAACTGTGTGCTCAACTCTGAGAGACCATTGTCTCATGTAACGATTGTTGTCATCATGTCTGTTCCATTGGCACAAGAAACACATCTGCTTTATATACCCTAACTGTAGGCCAAGCAGCAGCGCTACCACTTTCAGGTCAGTAGAAATTGTCCATTTATGTTCTGAGTATTTGATTATTTTCATTTAGCCTCCATTTATCAGGAACATGTGACCATCTAACTCCATCATAAGAGCATTTACATCAGTACAGAAACAGACATCGCTTTCCATTGCATAGTGTGCAGCTAACTTGGTGTATCGATGATGTAAGTTTAAAGTTTTGGTGCTGGACAGGTCTGGGTATGTCCACTGGAATATTTCCAATATATAATGCATTAATATTATAACTGAATAGACTTTACATGTATAACTCAAAATCTAGACGTGTGAGGCAAATTCCGAGTTCAAATTTGGAATCAGCGCAATCATTTTAGTATAAATCACGTTTTTCTCTCAGTAGCAAAATCATTATTACGTGCTGTAATCCAATGCTCACTGATCTGTTCCTCTCTCCCTGAGTGACGATATCACATTAAACACTAATATAGCATGAATCCATCCTGTGTAATGCATCCATGAGCTAACGGAATAGGACTAAACATGGTGTTGGTCATGCGACACACCATGGGACCCCAAGCACTTTGTAAGCAACTGGTTTACATACATGCATTTGGTTAGCACAAAGAACACAAAAAAAATATGTTGAAAACACATTTTTATTATAACTAATTCACTGAGGGATATTTATAATGACTGGCATGGAGTTTGGCAGTCTTCATATGTCCAGTGTCAGTAGAGAAGAAGCCTCTTTAAAAATGCAATGAATTCTTTGCCAAACTGTAAGCGTGTTATGAAAGCTGGTCGATGTAGCGCAACTTTGTTGTCACTTTATTGTTCATTAAGGCACAAAAAGTGTCGCAACTGACGTTTAAAAAAATTGCAATCCAAAGTATTGCAACTTTTTACATCACATATTTAGTGTAAACGTAAAAATAAATCTCGCCCGCTGTGTGCATATTTATGTAGCTGATTGTGATTGGTTGGTAACCCATGGCTAACTCCTCCCACCTTCTAAAAAATCAAATGCTACTTCCTTTTACACAGCAGCATAGGAATGGCATAGCACCCCTGAAGGAGCTCACATAATACGCAGAAACAAAACTTTACAGCACAGCAAATCCAATCCCCGCTTTGCAGAAAAACATGCCTTAGGCTAAGGCTCCACATTGTGGAAATGCAGCTTTTTTGTTGCAAATTTTGTTCTGCTTTTTTGAGCCAAACCCAAGGATGGCTATAAAAAGGAATCTAAAATATAGAGAAAGCTCTTATAGTTCTACCTTCTACTCAATCCACTACTGGCTTTGGCTTAAAAAACGCAATAAAATATGCAACAAAAAAAGCTGCCTGTGTGCAATGTGAGGACTCAGCCTGAGGCTAAGGCCCCACGGGACGTTCTGCAGGAAAAAAGCGCTGTGGGAAAAACCGGCACGGCAACGCATCACAGTTCTTCCCATAGTGCTTTAGACAGAAACTTCACAGAGTTCTCCTCTGCAGACCTTATTACAATTATACCTATGGGGAAACCACTGGCATTTCCGTAAGTATAATCGACATGCTGAGCCAGTTTCGGAAATTGTGGCAGTTTTTACCACAATGTGGGCATGGGATTCGCTAGAATGCCATCCACTTTGCCCTTACTGTAAAACGCCAGTGTTTCCGCCGCAGGAAAATTGGAGCATTTCCGTCCCGTGAGGCCCCGGCCTAAGGCTGAAGCCCCACCTTACGGTAACGCAGCTTTTTTTGTTACTGATTTTGTCGCGGTTTTTTGAGCCAAAGTCAGAAGTGGGTGGAGCAGAAGGTAGAAGTATAAGGGCTTCCTATATATTTCCCATTCCTTTTGTAGCCACTCCTAGGTTTGGCTCATAAAAACATAGCAAAATCTGCAACAAAAGAAGCTGCATTTCCGCAACGTGGGGCCTCAACCTGAAATATTTTTATAACAACTAAATATAACTTTTTTTTTTTTACTTTTTGTCCACTACAACTGTTCTGTATTGACCTCTATTGATCTAGTTACTATATCACTTCTGTCCATTGTTGGTATAGATATAACCTCTACACTATATTACACGTTTCAGCTTCTTATTTTATAGAAAATTGCTTATAAGTAAACAAAGTATAAAATCACATGGAAGCGTTAATGAAAAAACACAAAGAACTGTGGATACTTAAAGTGATTCAATAGGAGCCTGAAACATTTCTTCCCTGTAGGAGAGCCAGCGCGAATCTGAGTATAAATGGTTGTTTTGTGATTTATATTGCCCTCTATTATTTTTGATCCATCTTATCAGGCACTGCTCTCCCACTCATTCCTCACTGATAAAAGTGACACTTCTATAATAGAGGTGTTCCTTATATGCAATCCCCCGACTGAAGCCCTCTATTCTAAAGATCACATATTTTTGTTTGCACAGACAATTCAATAGCTTACGCACTGGTTTCTATAGTGATCTTTTCAATTTATTATCGCGGCGAAACTGCAATGTTTATTTGCCCGGTCATCTGACCACTTATAACCTCTAAAAATAAAATCTTCAAACTGGTTGTTAAAAACCTAGTGCTAAAAAATAGAGAAAATCTTAAAAGGCATTACTCGGCTTTCTTTGTCGGGAAAGTTAGGCCAATCAGAGGCGGCATTCAGCTACCCAGCCACCTGCAACTTCTTATTATCCAAGGTATTACATGTTTATGCTTCTTAGAAAAATAGTATTATCTTGATTGTTAGCTTAGACGTTTTATGTAACAATCACAGCTGGCAGTGTTCATTAGCAATGCAACAAAGGGAAAACACAGCCTCATCAAAAGCAGATTGATTGGGCATATAATAACATATATTTAACGCCTTCACCATCAGGTGAGTCACCCTGTCATGGCAGATTAATGCGCAGCTGGATACATGCCCTGTAGTCGTACAACTGCCGGAAAATAACAACGCTCAGCACCTTTATACCAAGGAACAGCTAACATCTACATGGCGTTCTTCTAACTTCCCGCAAGTCTTCTATCTGACCAAAGTTCCGCATTACAATGAATAATCTCTCCATTCTTTCAATGTATTTAAAGGGGTTATCCAAGCTGTGACATAAGAAATAAAATGATACTCATCAGTTCTCGACGCCCCTTTGTCTTCCACCGCTATCCATCTGGGCATGCACCGTTCCTTTGTCCATCAGAAGTTGTGATGAAGTGGCCGCAGAAGGGGGCCCAGTGATGTGAGTGATGTCACCAGTTTGTTTCCAGTTACCACTCAGTCACATGGGGCACAGGACTTCTGGTGGTCTATGCCCAAACCTGTCATAAAAGGAACTGATGACATCACTTACATATGTCATCGAGTCCTTTCCTGTGGCAGCTTAGGCTACTAATTGGCCTTATTGGTAATTTGTCCATTTCCTGGATGACCCCTTTAATTAAACCATAACGACCATTATATTTATCAGTTCTTCAAGTCAGATTATAGTTAGGATCACAAAAATTTACTTGAATAGTAGCTCCATATCATTATTTAGTTCTCTTGGAGAAAGCAGGGTCACGTGGCCGATGGCTGCCCCTGTAGTAATGTAATACAGAGCCATAGGTGCCCCATGTACGGCTACAGGGTGGTCATACAGTAAATTATAGTAATAGCAATGCTTCTAGAGAACATGTCTGTAAGTGAAGCAGGTGTCATTATATTCATATTCACATGAGATCTGAAGCACAAAAAAGTACAGTAGGGAGCCATTATTATATTAAGGTTATATTATTATTATTATTATTATTATTATTATTATTATTATTATTATTATTGTCTCACGTTGCAGATTTCGCAATAGGACCCCTCATGCAAAGTCCACTATGGAAATTTCTCTGCTGATGGCAGAAATATTTGCAATTCCTACAATTCAGTGTTTCCTGAATTTCCCTATGGTGGGACTATTAAAGGGTTATCTTCTCTTAACTTATCTTATACTTCAATTGGATGTTCTGGTGGAATCCATCTAAAGACAGAACATAACGCTTCTTTTTTCCACTAGTTAATTTTTTTCTGTTTGTGAAAAATGAGACGATTGCTTCTCTTTGAAATGAATGGAAAGCAGAATTCTTACAGTGGGTTCCAGCAAAAAAATTGCACGGTGTGCCTTAATCTTCCAAAAACAGATCATGCTGGATATTTTCGGCCGGGTATCAGTCAAAAATACCAGTGTTTGACATGATCACAAATTTTGAAGGTCCTTCAAAAGAAGACCCCACTTGGGGCCACAAATAAGATGTTATTGATGACATGTATGTGGATGTCCACACGTTCCGTACTGTATATACAGTATGGAAATTGGACATAATCATTTCCTTTGATGGTTCCAAGGATCCCAATATAGACAATGGCCTAACTGAATCAATCTATTTATGGGGTATATCGAAAAGTATGGCAATTTTTATTCCCCAAGTTGACCAAGTTATATCAATCTATTATCACATAACTAGAAGAAAGCAGCCTAATGGCTAATGCCTTCAGATAATGCCCGTTGAAGCTTCCATTTCCATTACAAGAACATGTCATATCCCCATTATATAAAGTAGCAGACTATAAGCAATGTCATGTTGTTGTTTAGTTCTTACTAGGAGAATAGGGCTATGTTCATGGCAGATAACACCCGCCGAGAAATAAAAAGCTTTTCTAATACACTAATAAGGAACAGGCAGTAAAGCTTCTATACATGCTCTATATAAAGAGTGTCATTCTCCGAGGCCACATGGTAGTAAACTCACCGCATGTAAGAGCGCCCTTCTTCCAGAATAATGGACTTATTAAAACACAGGCCTGCAATTCAAAAAAATCTTTTTCAAGACTATGACCACATAAGTGCACAGATAACATGATAATAATAAGTACTTTTATAATAGCTGGACTGAACACAGCACATAGCTACATGACTTTTTAACCTTAGCAAGTCTATACATGATCAGCCATAATATTAAAACCTAATAGCCTGATATTGTGTAGGTTCCCTTTGTGCTACCACAACAGTTCTGACTAGAGATGAGAATTTAACCGGTTAAGGACCAGGCCCAAAAGTATGTTAAAGACCAGGCCTTTTTTTTTTCAAAACTGACATGTGTCACTTTAAATGGCAATAACTTTGAGACGGTTTAACTTACACAAATGATTTTGAGACTGTTTTTTTCGTAACACATTATACTTCATGTTAGTGGTAAATATTAATCAATATTTTTGTATTTATTTATAAAAAAAACTAGGAAATTTGATGGAAATTTGGAAAAAATTGCAATTTTCAAAATGTGAAATTCTCTGCTTTTCAGGCAGATAGTCATACCACCCAAATACATGAATAAATATTATCTCCCATATCTCTGCTTTATATCGGCATCATCTTTTGATTGTCTTTTTATTTATTTTGGACGTTACAAGGCTTACAAGTGTAACAGCGATTTTCTAGATTTGCTAGAAAATTCTCCAAACCAATTTTTTAGGGACCGCTTCAGTTCTGTAAGGAATTATAAAGGCCTGTATAATAGAAACCCCCATAAATCACCCCATTTTCAAAACTACACCCCTCAAATTATTCAAAACAGCATTTGGGATGTTTGTTAACCCTTTAAGTTTTTCATAAGAATAAACATAATATGGAAGTGAAATTTAGACATTTCATTTTTTTTCATTAATACATTCATTTAGACCTAAAATTAACACATTCACAAAGGGTTAAAGGAGAAAATGCATCTCACATTTTGTTATGCAATTTCTCCCGTACATAGAAATACCCCACATGTGGGCGTAAACTGATTTTTTGGGCACACGGCAGTGCATGGAAGGGAAGGAGCGACACTGGGGGTGTGAACAGCAGATTTTGCTGGAATAATTTTCAGGCACCATGCCTCATTTGCAGAGCCCCTAGAGTACCAAAACAATGGAAACCCTCCAAAAGTGACCCCATTTTAGAATCTACACCCCTCACAGAATTCATCAAGGGGTATAGTCAGCATTTTGACCCTACAGTTGTTTCACAGATTTTACTAACATTGGGATGTGTAAATGAAAAATTACTAAAATGTCACTTTATCCCCAAAGTTTTAATTTTCACAAGGGGTTAAAGGAGTAAAAGCCCCCCACAGTTTGTTAAACAATTTCTCCTGAACACGGCAATACCCCATATGTGGCTATAATCTGCTGTATGGGAACATGGCGGGGCTTGGAATGGAAAGAGCGCTATTTGGCTTTTGGATGGCAGATTTTGCTGGAATAATTTTAGGTGCCATGTCGCATTAGCAGAGCCCCTAGAGTACCAATACAGTGGAAACCCCCTAAAAGTGACCCCATTTGGGAAACTACACCCCCCACAGAACATATCAAAGGGTAGAGTGAGCATTTTGACCCTACAGCTGTTTCACAGATTTTATTAACATTGGGCCATGAAAATGAAAAATTACTTTTTTTCCAATAAACTGTCAATTTAGCCCCACATTTTTCATTTTCACAAGAGGATAAAGGGGAAAAAGCTCCATAAAGTTCGTTAAACAATTTCTCCTGAACACAGAAATGCCCCATATGGGGTCATAATCTGCTGTATGGGAACATGGCGGGGCTCAGAATGGAAAGAGGGCTATTTGGCTTTTGAAGGACAGATTTTGCTGGAATATTTTTCAAGTCCCATGTCGCATTTGCAGAGCCCCTAAAGTATCAATATAGTGGAAACCCCCTAAAAGTGACCCCATTTTGGAAACTACACCCCTCATAGAATTTATCTAGGGGTTTGGTGAGCATTTTGGCCTCACAGCTGTTTCACAGATTTTATTAACATTGGGACGTAAAAATGAAAAATTACTTTTTTTTCACAATGAATCGTCCATTTAGCGCCATATTTTTAATTTTGCAAGTAGTTAAAGAATTAAAAGCCCCCCACAGTTTGTTACACAATTTCTCCTGAACACGGCAATACCCCATATGTGGCCATAATCTGCTGTATGGGTACATGATGGGGCTCAGAATGGAAAGAGCGCTATTTGGATTTTGGAGGGCAGATGTGGCTGGAATAGTTTTCAGGTGCCATGTCGCATTTGCTGAGCCCCTAAAGTACCAATACAATGGAAACCCCTCAAAAGTGACCCCATTTTATAAACTACACCTGTCAAGGAATGAATCAAGGGGTATTATCATTTTGTGCCTAAAATGCTTCCAAAAAATGAATGTCCAAAATGAAAATTGAAATTTTGAAAGAAATATGCCATTTCGGTGCCCAATACGTTGCACCCACTTTGTGTTGTCAGAGACCTGCACTCCTAAAACTATTAAGGGGCCATCCCGAGGGGCAAAAAATGATATATGTGGGTGTAAACTGCTGCTTGGGCACACAGCAGGGCTCAGAAGGGAAGGAGCACTGCGCTTTTTAGCTTTTGGGGTACAGATTTAGAGGGACTTTCTGGGGGCCATGTTCCTATTGGAGAGACCTGGAGGTAACTGTAAACCCCATTTTGTAGGGGCAAGTTTAGGGTCTCTGCAAAAGTGTCATGGCATCCAAAAACCAAACCATCTGTGCTCCAAAAAACCCAATAACCCTTCTGTGTCCGTCTGTGCCCTAATATCAGTTTATAACCACTTATGACATTACGTACGTTATCCCGGGTACACCAGTGTCATACATGTGCCCTAATATCAGTTTATACCCACATATGACATTACGTACGTTATCCCGGGTACACCAGTGTCATACATGTTGCATAAACTGTAGTTTGGGCACACAGCAGGGCGCAGAAGGGAAGGAGCGCTATTTTGGTTTTTGGTGCACAGTTTGGTTTTTGGACGTCACTTTTGCAAAGCCCCTGAATTGTCAATAAAGTGGAATCTGCAGACATGTCACCCTATTTTGGACACTAGCCCACTGATGGGATTTATCAAATGGCGTAGCGAGAATTTTTAACCCTTGAGTGTTGCATTTATTTAGTTTCCAGAAATGAAATCGCAACTGATAATGAGAAGTTAAAAATGAAAAATTTCCAGAGATTCGCCATTTCAGTACCCGATATGTTGTGCCCGACTTATGTCAGCAGAGACACTCCAAAAACTGGTAAGCGGGTATCCCGGGCACAACAGCTTTCAGAGCGTTCATCTCTGATACAAGGCGGGCACAACATATTACGCACTGAAATGACGGATTCCTGGAAAAATGGTCATTTTCAGTTCTCACAATCATCTGCGTATTCATTTATGGATAATAAGTTATAGCAAAACATGGGGGCTAAAAATGCTCTCTGTACCCCTGGATAAATCCTTCAGGGGTGTAGTTTCCAAAATAAGGTCACATATCAGGGGATTCCACTTTACTGGCGTTTCAGCTCTGCAAAGGTGTCATGGCATCCAAAAACCAAACCGTCTGGGCTCCAAAAACCCAATAACCCTTCTTCCCTTCTGTGTCCGGCTGTGCCCTAATATCAGTTTATTCCCACATATGACATTACGTCCGTTATCCCGGGTACACCAGTGTCATACATGTGTCAAACATGTGTCATAAACTGCAGTTTGGGCGCACAGCAGGGCGCAGAAGGGAAGGAGCGCGATGAGGCTTTTGGAGTACAGATTCAGATGTCATGTTTGTAGAGCCTGTAAGGTACCAGAAAAGTGGATTCCCCAAAGGAGTGACCCCATTTTGAAAACTGCACCCCTCAAAGAATTTATCAGGGGGTGTAGTGAGTATTAGTATCCCAGACGTGACTGCACAGCGGATGGCGAAGAGGGAATATATAAGCGGTGCGGAGAACATTGCAGACACCAAATTCCCTACTATGTCCCAGTAGCTCCTATGATTGGGGGAGTCACTCTGGGGGTCACTTTGGGGGTCACTTCTGGTGTCTGTTCCCTCATAAGCTGTAAATCTGGGGTGTCCACTGATATTCGCTCACACCGCTTATATATTCCCTTCCTGACGCCGCCAGTTGTATTCTAATGATTTGGCGATTTTGCGTGATTTTGTCTTCACATTGCTAGATGCTATATTTTCTTTATTCTTTTGGTGACGCGGCCATATAAGGGCTTGTTGTTTGCGGGATGTGATGTATTTTGTAATGACACCATTTTTGGGTGCCTACAACATACTGAATACATTTTATTAACTCTTTCTTGCTGGATTTAAAAAAAAAATAAAAAAAAAATCAATCCTGGCATTGAGTTGTACCCTTTAAATTTTGCGCCATGCAGCGTACAGTATAAGTAACATGTAGCCTTTATTCTGCGGGTCGGTACGGTTACGGCGATACCTCATTTATAGTATTTTTTTATGCGGTACTAATTCTGCAGAACAAAAACACATTTGGGGACATAAATCAGTGATTTTTGCATCGCCATCTTCTGAGAGGCGTAACATTTTTATTTTTCGGTTGACAGTGTTGGTTGAGGGCTTATTTTTTGCGGGACAACCTGCGCTTTTTATTGGTACTATTGTGGGGTGCATATGATTTTTTGATCACTTTTTATAGCATATTTTGTAAGGTGATATGGTGAAAAATCATTACTTCCGGCAGGTTTTTTCCATTTTTTTTTTCAGATGTACACCGTATACATTAAATTTTATTTCACTTTTATTGTACAGGTTGTTACGGACGCGGCGATACCAAATATGCATTGTTTTTATTAATTTTTAGTACTTTTTTTATATAATTCATTTTGTATAGAGAAAAAGGGATTTTTGGGCTTTATAACTTTATTACTTTTTTCATACACTTTATTTTTTTTTTACTTTTTTTTTTTTTTACTTTTTCATGTGTCCATTTAGGACACTTGAATCAGTTGATGCTTTGATGAAAGCATCAACTGATTCTGTATAGTAGCTTGCAGGACACGAGCAGGACATGAGCCTGCTCGTGTCCTGTAAGCTGCAGAGGAAGTGAGACACATCGCTCACTTCCTCCACCGCCTGGCAGGATCACCAGGTATGTGGGGCTCCGGTAGTCTGGGGTCACTGGCCAGACCCCAGACTACCTTCTACTGACATCGGCACCCCCCGATCTCGCCGCGGGGGGTGCCGATCAGCTTCAATCTGCGGCGGATCCCTTTCGATCGCGCCGTGATGTTTCATGGCACGATCGAAAGGGTTAAAACGTTCAGTCGGAACTGAGTCCGACTGAACGTTGTTGAGGGGGTGGTTAGGTGTTAGTAACACCTAACCCCTGCCCTCCCCCCGCCCCACCCCCTGCCTAGTGAGTCTCTGAAGACCGGCCGTAAATTTACTATCGGCTGGTCTTAGAGACCAGGACTGCTGGCCGTAAATTTACGGCCAGCGGTCCTTAACCGGTTAAACAACCCGGGTTCATTACAAATTTTCCATATACTCTGAAGTCTCTTCAGGGACCAGAGTATAAAGAGCAGAGGTCCAGGGGAAATAGGAATCATTGATGTTCATCTTCTCTCAACTCTCCTTTCCACTCATGGGGTCCAAAAACATTATACCTCGTGTGTCAAAAAATCATGACATCAAGGAACATATAACAGACGCTGTAAGAGGTGAGAGTTGGGGATTATCCGTATTTACTACACAGTCCAGTCATATTAATGTAACCACCACCTACTTTTGACTCCAACGTTACATAACCAATCACAGAAAGCACGTGCCATCGGGCATCTGGATGCAGTCATCATTGTAGAAGGCACGATGGATCAAGACATGTATGCATTTATCCTTGCGGACCATGTTCACTCCTACATTCAAATTGTTTCTCCTCAGGATGATGGCATCTACCAGCAGGACAATGCGACGTGTCATAAAGCTCGCAGTGTACGTGCGTGGTTCGAGGAGCACCAGGTTGATTTACCGTACTCCCTTGGCCATCAAATTCCCCAGACTTGAGCCCAATTGAGAATGTGTAGGACCACCTTGATTGGGTTGTTCACACCATGGATGCTCAACCGTGGAACCTAGCGTAGCTGGCCATGGCACTGGAGTCGGCATGGCTTAACATCCCAGTGAACATCATCACAACATCCCCTCTGTTCCTGCACGTCTCACAGCGGTCCGCTCTGTCAAAGGTGGTTATTCTGGATCTTGACAGGTGGTCACATTAATGTGACTGGACTGTGTATTTTTCCATACCTGCTCTTACTATACTCTAGGGTCTTAACCTCTTCTCGCCACAGGCATTTTTCAATTTTTTTATTTTCGTTTTTGACTCTCCGCCTTCCAAAACCTATAATTTTTTTATTTTTCCCATTCACAGAAAAATATAAGGTCTTTATTATTGTCGGGTAAATTGTACATAGTAATGGTACCATTTCCTATTCTGTATAATGTACTGGGAAGCTGGAAAAAAAATCAGAATGGGGTGGAATTTGGGAAAAACTGCATTTGCACAACTTTCTTGCAGGCTTTATTTTTATGGTGTTCGCTATGTAGCCAAAATTATGTGCTACTTGTATTCTATGGGTCGGTACGATTCCAGTGATATTAAATTTATATATCTTATTTTACATTATAACCCCTTAAAAAATTATAAATAAATAAATAAATAAAATTCTTGGGAGTGGCCATATATTAACTTTTTTGGACTTCTATGTACAGGGACCAGGGGTCACATGTGCATTTTATTTAGACCATTTCGACCATAGAGAATGTCTATCATTTTGACAGCTTTTTATTAAAATTTTTATCAGTGACAAAACAGCTAAAAGATGGCGGTTTGGCGCTTTTGATTTTTTTTTTCCCCATCAATACTGTATGGGAAAAATATTTTTATAAAATTGTAGACTGGCATTTTTGAACACAGGAATACTTAATGTGCATAGGTTTTACTTTTCTATGTGTTTTAGTAAAGGTGAGTGATTTGAATTTTTAATTCTTTTTTATTTATTTTCTATATTTTAACTTTTTTTTTTTTTTACTTTTAGATCCTCAAAAGCAGCCTATAATAAAAGCTAATGGCAGACAAGCCTACCAATTACTGTCATGACAATGGATCACTTACCCCAGATCTCTATGTTAGTTTTTCACCAGGAATTTGGAGAACATAACATATTGTACAATGTACAGAATGGAAACAAAGAATATAAATTTGGCACTTTACACGTGTGGTTAGATGTTATCAAGTTAATTATTTTGGATAATATGACATTTACAATCACATATACCATTGCATATACTGTATTTTCACCAATTCACCTTGTACTTAAACAGTAGATATTAGGTGCACAAGTCCAATGAAGGATCTGGAGAACTTGGAATGCAGTACTGAAGCAAAGACATAAGGGCGGTCAAACAAGCCAGGGGTCACGTAATGCAGTTTAGGAATAACTAGATATGTTCTATCATGGAGGATCCAAAGTGTGGTTTAGAAAGCCTGAATAAATTTAAGTAAAGAATTAAACACACATGAACAATAACAGGTAAGGAAGTCAGTGAGCATTTCTCCTAAATCTAAAGCCTTTGGTTATGACAGGCCAGGTGACTTATTTGTTATCCCTTCTAAGGGTGGATGGTTTCCGTCTTCTGCCCTGCGAAACTGGACAGGAGACGGAAACCCAGTGGTCACTTTTCAAACCAATTCACTTAAATGGCTTTGTAAAGGTGAGCGCCCGTGTGTGTCTTCTGCCTGTCCGCGGGGAAACCGTTTTTTTTAGCCGGACACAAAGGACTTTGTGTCCAGTTAAAAAAAATGGTTTCCCCGCGGACAGGCATAAGAAGCACATGAGCGGTCACCTTTACAAACACATTCAAGTGAATGGGTTTAAAAGCTGACCGCCAGGTTTCCGTCTCCTGTCCAGTTTCGCAGGGCAGAAGACGAAAACTGTCCAGGTTGGCTAAACCGGAGATCGGGTGCATATGTGAACCCGCCCTAAGATGCACTGTGACTGGGTTCCTGGAGTTGTTAAACGATCCCAATTCTGAAGCGATATGTAGGACACAATTCATTACAGACATCTATTGTACTATATTTGTATCTGTGCAATGAAGTACAGGGACATAACTAGTTAACGTGACGGAATTAGTAATGATAACCTCAGACATTGTATAACAAGTTATTAACACGGCCTGGTAAAACTCCACTTGTCAATTAACAATATCACAATTTTGAAGTTTTCTCACATAGTTATTAATAGGTGTGATATCACAGGATCTGGCTTAGGCATGCAGGTTTACCTGTACCAAGAATCCTTCAATAGCAGCTGCTCAGAGCTCCAAGAGCAGTAATGATACCTATATACCGCTGAATGAATGGGGCTCATCATGCAAGCAACTTCTGCCTTACTTTAGAAAAAAGAAATTTTGCCTTGACTTTCTGTGTCGAACACAACAAAGGAAACAGAGAATTCATTTCATCTGCTTAATAGCTAATAGAAATTAAAAAATAACAATCAAGTGTGTTCAGGAGACATAACTTTAGTTTTTCATTTCTATATATACTGTATATATATATAAAAAAAAGTACAAAGTACTTTAAGGAAATTTCCATTACAGATCAAGATGGTTCCCATTACCTTTAAGTTTCAACTCTCTATGAATTTCTATGGCCACATCAGCTGTTTGTACAGTGCATGGAGTGGGAAGCAGTTGGCTCTGGTCCCTGTATTAGTGGTTGGGGGCATCGATACTTAGCTTATCTCACATTGAAGTTAACTGTTTACACTCCAGGCAGTGTATACACTGTCTACCAATAAGTATTTGGACACCCATGCAAATCGATCATTAAGGGACATAGCAAGCAAACTGCAAATTACCCAAATCGACAGTGGCCTATGTGATTACGAAGTGGAAGGTGAACGGTGATTGTCGGAACGTGCCCGAGTCGGCAGACCCCTGAAACTGGGAGATAGAGATTGACAAGTGCTGACCAGAGAAACCGCACCCAACTGATGGCTCACATACACCAGGAGTTTCAACAGGCATCAGGAGTATTGTGTCGCTCAATACCATCCGTAAGGAAGCATCTGCTGGGGTCTACCAACTATTGGATAGGAATAAATGTTGTTTTTCTCTTCTACCACAGGTGGCCAAATACTTATTGGTATACAGTGTAGTTGTCTGAAAAAGGGGCCTTTGTGGTCACCTGTTCAGCAGCTAACTGTGAGTGACCATAGCTGGCCAAATTCAAAGACTAAGTTGCTAGCACAAGAAAAGTTTGGTATAAGAACTTCTTTCTTAGCCTGAGCAGTGCACACAAAGAGACCTTTATTACAGAACGTGCAGGTTTTTATATCCACATACAGGAAGTAAACAAACAGCAAGTTTGATTGGTTGGTTGAGGTCTCCGCCTCCTGTGACATCAGCTCCAGGGCACTACCCCTTCCTGTGATGTGGCTTCTTGCAATGTGGTTTCTGTGATGTTGTTTCCTGTGGGAGTGGCTACTTGCCATGCGGCTTCCACATAGTCGGGGCCTACACCTGAGGACAGTACAGAGGCCATCTTGTCATGATGTCTGGTACATTGTCAAAAGCCTATAACACACAGGAATGTCTTTGCAGCCTCAAACTTCACAATCCTATGCGTGCATTACAGTATATACCTATAGCCTAGTATACAGCTTCGGCTTAGCTCTGAACTCCATCCACCCCCAGCCACTAGATGTGTGAGGGCTGGGGGTTAATTGAATTTTGTCTGTTCATGCTTTGACAGCCTAACTGATTTTTCCACTTAGAGGTGTCCTTTGTCTCCAACCATAACATCAGGGACGGGAGAGTGTGATGTTTTTTCTCTTTTTTTCACTGCCCTGGCTGATTTAAAAGTTAAAGGGGTTGTCCAGGCAAAAATGAACAACCCCTTTAACTTTAAATCAGCCAGGGGCAGTGAAAAAAATAAGTCTTTCAAGAAGGACATCCAGGCCCCTTTTGACCATCGCTACAGACTAGGACAAAGAGTCTGTTTCACTGCTCTTACTGTATTTAGTATGATGTACTTATATAGCAGCTACATATTTCACAGCACTATATATAGATTGTCTCCACTCATATGACCTTCTTCCCAATCGGCCTTACATTCTAATTTCCTTCACACTCCTTTTTCACACATCAGTTTACTGATGAATGTTTTACATATGTAGCAAACATTAAAGTGACTTTGCAAAAGTTAACTTGGTATTTATGTTGTATACCACTCAACTCAATGGCATATAATACATTAAAGGGAGTCTGTCACCAAAGCAGTCACAGTACATTGAAAGGGATATTAAGCTCAGCAGGGCCGGCGTCAGCACACGGCATAGTCAGGCAAGTGCCGGGGCCCACAGAGCCTCTGGGGGCCCCCCGGCACTTGCCCACCCCAGCACTTGACTGTCCCGATTTCAGCTCATTAGCGTCCGATGAGCTGAATACATAGCCAATCAAAGCAAGAACTGTCACAGCTCAGCTCCTGCCTTAACGCTGCAGTCCGGCTTCCGCATTTGTAGGCGCGATGTGATGACGTCACATCAGGCCTACAACTATGTGAGTGGAGATAGAGCAGCAGGGGAGCGTTGGAAGGTGAGTGTAAGTGTTTGTTTTGTGTTAAACATTAAGGTGGAACATAATGAAGGAGGCTGTTAGGATTGTGCAGTAACTGCAGCCATGACATGGGTGTCGCCGCCTGTTCCTATGCACAGTCCAGGGTTGCAGGGGTTAACCTGCCTTGCAACAGCCGGGTGTGGTCGAGTCTTTGATGGACATGTGTGTCGACCAATGGACACTCGGATTGGGCAATGGGCTATCTGCTGGTGACCGCCCCTTGCCTATATAAGGGGGCTGGTCTGGACGCCCGGCGCTCTATGATCGCATTCCAAACCTGAAATGATGTGTGTGTATGTATGTTTGGGTTCCAGCCTGTAAACATTGCCCTAGTTGCCCGTAGGGTTTTATTTGTTTATTTTTTTAATAAACCCTGCTGACCATAACAGAGGCCCATGAAACTGAGGGCAAATGAAGAGGGGGGGGGACAGCATGACACTGGGGAAGATGAAAGGGGGGGGGAGAACGGCATGACACTGGGGAAGATGAAGGGGGGGAGAACGGAAGGGAGGTATGGCATAGGTGACGCCGTGCTTCTGCGTGACGTCACTCGTTTTGTCCGCCCACTTAGTCTCTGTTGCCCAAGGGCCTATAAATACCTGGAGCCAGCCCTGAAGCTAAGTAACATCATACCTTCAGATATTCCAACAGATGAACTACTTGCTTATAAAAAATTTTTTTTAGAAAATGAGGGACATGGGGACTTGCAGTATCATAGTAGGAGAGGAAGTGGATGGGTGTCAATCAAATGTACAGGAGCAGAGATTTAAACCTGGAGACATGGCCCTTGGAGACTATGGCAAGCCCCCTAAAGTACTTCAGCGAAATGTGCATATTTCTCCAACCTGCTTTTTCATGGAAATGGTGCCTCTATTGGACTATCTATAGGTATAATAGTGCACAGAATAATGTCTCTCCTATAATGTACTGTGACTGGTCTATTATATAGCTGTGGTTTTAGGGAGCTTCAGCTCCGCTCCTATTACTCTAATACAGAGGTTCTCAAACTTATTTTGTCTACCGCCCACTTCGAGAATTAATTATCTTCTAGCGCCCCCCCAAAATTTTTTACTTTACTACATCTTAAGAATCACAATCGCAGTCATTATGTTAATAATTAAATTATGTGTGTCATGTGAAAATAAGACTTTCTGATGAGGGTAATGTAAGACAGCATTTTGTAATATTAGGAAAACTTTTATTCATGTTACTAAAACAAACATTTCAATTTTAATTTTAAAACTAATCTAATGTGAAGGATGAATTTGATGATTTTTAACAAGTTTGTTAATATCAGGCTCGAATTTACTCAAAAACAGCCGTAAGTCACCGCGTTCGGTAATCTGCAACCGATTTCTCTTTTTAGTTAGCAACGTTAGCAACGTTGCCACAGCACTAAATCCACGTTCACACAAATACGATGATGGGAATGCTATCAAAAATCGTTGAACGATGGACCACAATCCAGGGTACAATTGCGGGATTGGCTTTTGTAGACTTGGATTTACCTTGTACGGAGTTTCCTAAAGGACCTGGTTCCTCTGCCCACTAGCAGCCTGGTCTATATAATAAAGTTTTATCCTAGTGAACAGAGAGACCAGGTCCTTTAGCCCAGTAGGATTTAGACTGCTTTATATAAGAAAGCAGCACTTATTCCACACACCCCACTCTATCTCACAGCAGGGAGCTAGGTGATGTGCATGTGATGTGTATGTGTGGTACAGACACAGGCTGGCTCCGTACACTCAGCCCCCCCTCTCTCCCCCCACACAGCAGGGAGCTACGTCATGTGAATAAAGTAAGATAGTGGACACACAAAGCAGTTTTGCTGAAGCAATGTATTTAGGAAAAGTTTTAAATCCACATTAACAAGCAGTATAGATAGACTCATTGTTCTGATACCACCCCTTTAAATTAGCCATCGCCCCCCTAAACCGCTTCAACGCCCCCCAATCTTCTCTGTCCCCTTTACTGCCCCCCTATAGGCCTCCAGCGCCCACAAGGGGGCGTTATCGCCCACTTTGAGAAAGACTGCTCTAATAAGAGCTGACTGCAGAAGTTTCCCTTCTCCTGCAACAGATTCCGTTGGCGATACAGCAGATAGGTGAACTGTTCGAATGTGGGACCCCTACAGTTCACCAGTTCATATACCGTGGTTTGGTTACCTGTATGACAAATCCTTTGGGGGACTGAAAAAACCCTTTAAGCCATCTGTATGTTTTTTGGAGTGTGGGAAGGAACTGGAGCACCCAGATAAACCCACACAAAAAGTGGAGGACATACAAACCCCATTCAATAAATTATATGTAATAGTATCATAGGGTACACGTGTTGATTATAAAGTATAGGGCAAAAAAATAGCCATAACATAACAAAAAAATAAATAAAAATAAATATATATATAACAAAAATACATTTCAGAAGGATATATATATATATATATATATATATATATATATATATATATATATAAATTTTATTTTGAATTTGTGCTGCTTATTATATTTTAGCACAATAACAAAAAACTTAGAAGAAAAGTGTGTGCACCATCCATGCGGTCATGATGGTAATGTTTTTGTACGTGTGCTCTATTTCTGTTACAAAATATCACATTTTATCTGCAAATGCTACAATGAATTCTTTATTTTAGCAGACGCTCCTGAGTAACATCTGTGTTTTGTAACAATACCTACTGCAATATTCTTACACATCATTTACAAATTTTTAAAGCCCCAATATCTGCGATCTCAATGTGGTTTGTTATATCCAGAGTGTAAATGTTGGCTCAGCTGATTCTGTTGCTTGCTCTAGACATTTAGATAAACACATAAACCAAATGCATTGCTATCAGTTCATGCTCTTCTGACACAGAATTACGTGGATTATTTTTGATAATGTTATACATTCGCCAATATCTGCAGGGGTTTGCGTGGCTAGGAAAGATATAAAAGTGGAAAGTAGAAATGATTAGGATAAAGTGTGAAAAGTCAAAACTAATTTAAAACCTATTTTTTTTTAAAGAAATCTTTCATAGCTCTGATATGATGAACCTGAAGGTAAGAAGCTGCACATGGTATAAATGAGTAAGATCTCTTTATAATAAATGAGTTACTTCAAATAACTGTCTGGAGGAAATTGTAGTCGGTGGACCTTTCACCTATGCAGCAAACTCATGTCTGAAAGCTTTCTCATTCATCTCTACCTAGTGAACTCTTCTCTACTCAGTATTTATCAAGCACTTCTCTTTACAGTAAAAGCCTCCCGCATTCTCCACCATTCCACTTCTTTAGGGATCTTTGCTTAGAATACATGATTTACTTCACCTTCCGGATTCTGCTCAGGCTATGATCACATCTGCATCATTGCTTCTTCTTCTTGACTAGAAGAACAGAAAACAATGATCCTGAGAGAGCTCAAGGGAATAGCATCCAACCATGGTGGCCCATAGAAAAACCTGTAATGTTGCCCGACTCTACCATGA
This sequence comes from Leptodactylus fuscus, assembly GCF_031893055.1. Lineage (NCBI taxonomy): Eukaryota > Metazoa > Chordata > Amphibia > Anura > Leptodactylidae > Leptodactylus > Leptodactylus fuscus. The sequence goes on from NC_134265.1 coordinate 320,858,017, forward strand.
CCACCTTAAACAGCAAGCACAGAACTTGAAAAGTTTACAATGCAAGAAGATGCACGTCATTCCACTGAGATGAGGATGCTCAAGTAGGTTTCCATCCTGTATAGTAGAGCGCAGAGGAATGTGGCGTGCCATATTTTGGAAAAATCCAAAACATAAGAGTGCTGTTTCGGTGGCACACTGCAACCTTCATCAGACACTGATGAGAAGAATCAAGGCAAAATGCTGTAGTGATGAATTACCAGGAGAAGCAATAGGTTTGGTGGAAGGCATTGCACCCTAGCTCTCAGTGGAAATGAGCTCCTTTAGTTGTTGAGACTCAAAGCAGCTGCTATGTCCACTAACTTAGTAGCAGTTATGTTTATACTTAAGTTGGCCATAGAAATTAGATGTATACAATATTGGTCAAATTTACTGATTTATGCTTTACCATCTGGCTATTAAATGTGCACAGGAACCTCCCAACTCTCCCCAAGTACAAGTGTAATGTCAAGTGGGGAGATTAGATAACATGACAGGTCCTCTTTAAAATGTTTCCCATCTTATAAAGTGATGACTTACAGCATATAATGTAGGAGGTCCGACTTTTGAATTTCTCACATCTTAAAAATTTAAGAGGTCTGGCTTTGAACTGTAGCCCCTTCATTGAGTAGTGGACACAGGGCCACCCTGGCTACCCATTGTGGAATTCTAGTTCATTGAGCTACATGTAGTTCACTTCACAACCTATGGCCAAGTGAGAAGCTTGGCCTATGGTAAAGTGAGAAGTTTAAAGAGGACTTTTCACCTTCTGGGGCACATGCGGGTTTAATACACCGCTAGAAAGCCGACAGTGCACTTAATTCAGTGCACTATCGGCTTTCCAGTACTGTGTCCCCAGTGAAGAGCTATCGCTGCCTGTAGCGTAGCTCTTCACTGTCAGAAGGGCATTTCTGAAAGTCAGTCAGGAATGCCCTTCCTCACAGTAGTGTCTATAATGCTGTACTGTAAGAGCGGTGAGGATCGAGTACCTCCCCCCCTGATAGTACTCATGAATAGATGAGTACTGGGGGGGGGGGCATTCCTCACCGCTCAGCGTCATTGCTCTAACAGTACAACGCTATAGACACTACTGTGAGGAAGGGGGCTCCTGACTTACTATCAGAAACGCCCTTCTGACAGTGAAGAGCTACAGTACCGGCACCAATAGCTCTTCACTGGGGGCACAGAACAGGAAAGCCGATCGCTGGTTTTCTAGCAGTGTATTAGGAGGTCCTCCTTAAAGAGAATCCAGCACTAAGCCAGCAGCGTAGTGGTTGAAGTTGAAGTTTTCTGCATTCTTCCTTTTTCCTAATTATGGAATAGGGGCTATGTTTTTATTGTTTACTTTTGTTGGTTTTGATTTTTGAGGGTACCCATTATTGAGTATGCATCTATATTTCATCAATGACACTGATACCAGGCGGTGTGTACCATCTGGGTCATCCACTATTAAACAGATCATTTTCTCCCACACTAATGATAGCTGAAGATAGGATACCATGAAGATCCCCATGTGAACTAAAAGCAACTTAAAAAGGAATCAATGTAACAGTAACATACGTAAGACAAAAAGTTAAATGAAGTCAAAATAATAAATCTGACCTGATATATGTTCATAAATTTATGTATGATAGCTAAGAAAAACAAAAAGAAACAACTGTCCCTGGAAAAATTGATGACAATGAAGGCCATATACTGAGACATCAACAAAACGATGTATGGTGACAAAAGTGTAGCAGAATCAATGGGAGAAAAGACAGAGAAGTAACTTATGTAAAACATACGGATTTAAAAGAATATTCTGTTAACAGGAAGTTACCCCCTATCCAAAGGAAGCCCACCTATTAAGAAAACTGGGATGCACCCTATCCCAGCAGCCAGACCCCTACTGATCAGCAAATGCTGGAATATCACTTTAAATTTCGGTGATGAAAACTAGTCCTTCTTTTGATCACATTATACATTACTTAATTCACTTACATATGGTACGTGTTTATAATGGGGAAACAAAGTATTCTCGGCTACAGTATACATTTTTCTCTGCGTGATTATTTATATAATCTATTTATATACTACAGTTTCCTCATATATGTATTTTACACCTTCTTTCATATCTAGATATGTAACTAGCACTACACATGAATGGATTGCATTACACTATATTAACAACTTTTAATCAGCCGCCTGTTTTTATGGTGGATTTATTCGTATTTCTGCTTTTTAATTATTTTTTTTATCTTTACACGTATCTTAATAAAGTTTTATCATTGTAATCATTAATTGGTCTGTGGCCATTAATGGTATAAATGTTGTGAAAATATTTTTATTATTTCAATGCTTCTAAATATAAACAGAACACAACTTAATTAAACATCTTCAAGCATTTTATTCATATACTTCCTATGCAGAGCTACACCTCTAATAACATAAGAAAACCCTATTGTCATGATATTATCATTGGAGCAAATATCAATTGATAACAAAGACCTACACAAAGCACTGAGGATTAGATCCTGGGCTCCTACACATCTTCACTAACACCAAATTCAAAGCCAGATGGACTTGTGCTGAATTCGGACCCAAGTTATTACAACAGAAACAAGTATAAGAAAGAACACTCCACAAACTGAATTCAAACCAGAACCCACAACAAATTCACAAAGCAGATCCTAAACCAGAGGGATGTATCAGTATTGTGTCCAAGCCAAAAGGTCAAGCTGAGGAGTATTGTCAGAGCCAAAATCAGAAGACAAGTGAATTTCCAGTAACAGGACAATCGTCAGCAACACAGCAATCCAGCAAAGACAAATTGAGTCCAGGAGCCTTACTAAAGTACAAACTAATAGCAGGCACCTTGTTTGGCAGGAATAGAGTTTAAATATCCTTCCTCAGCTGCTGATTGCATCCGCATAGCAGAGCTCTGAAAACTGCAGAAGCTTTATATGTTTGCTCAGTAACCTTCAGGCAACAGCAGCTAGCTGTTTAATACACTGAGATTCCTAAAACTTGTTTAGTTCGATCTATTGTCACACTCTATTTGTTTCTTAAAAATTGATTAATAAAAATGGACTATTGAAAGGTAGTATGACTGAAAAGTCTTAGACTACACAGGGTTTGTCCGTAGTCTGCTACAATAGAAATGTATAAATAGGGACTACTGACACAAAATTTAAGTTTGTTTCCATTTTCCTTTTAAACACAGTGGGACTGTAAAAATTGGTTGTGGTGTGTTCTGTACAGTTAATTTCATGGAATTCTAGGGAATACAATACTGCAACTAACATAAAAAAAATACTAGTGCGCTTAAAGGGATCTCATCATTGAAAGCCATTTTTTTCTGAGTACCACTTAAGAATAGCTTTAAGAAAGGCTATTCATCTCCAACCTTTCGTCATCTTCTCCATGCCCCCGTTCACCTATAATCCCAATTCTTGTCGGTATGCAAATTAGTTCTCTCACAGCATTGGGGGCAGTCTTCTGCACTCAGACAACATTGGGGGCGGCCCCAATGCTGTGGGAGAACTCGCTCCAGCGACGCCTCTATCTTTGTCAGGAACATCGTCTTCACCATCTTCTTCCAGCTGGGAGAGAGTGAAACGCATGCGCAAGTCATCTCTGCCCGAGGGCCACGAGCATGGTCGATTTCACGTGCGGGCGGCCATTTTTTTGGTGGCCGGCGGCATATGTGTGCATGCGCAGTACGCTCCTGTAGATCTTGAGTACAGAGACTTACAGGAGTAAGTGCATGCGCACATATGCGGCCATCAAAAAAATGGCCGCCCGCATGTGAAGTTGACTCTGCTCACGGCCTGCGGGCAAAGACGACTTGCGCATGCGTTTCACTTTCACCCATCCGGAAGAACACGGTGAAGAAGACGTTCCTGATGAAGATAGAGTCGGCGCTGGAGCGAGTTTTTTCGCAGCATTGGAGCAGCCCCCAATGTTGTCTGAGTGCGGAGGACCACCCCCAATGCTGCAAGAGAACTAATTTGCTTACTGACAAGAACCGGGATTGTAGGCGACGCGGGCGCGGAGAAGACAATGAAAGGTAAGAGACGCATAGCCTTTCTTAAGGTTATTCCTACGTGATAATCAGAAAAAAATGACTTTCAATGATAGGATCCCTTTAAAGAAACAAAATGTGTGAAGCACTTTTACAACTATTTCTGCTGGTACTATCACTATATCACATTCTTCTTTTCATTGTAGTGTAGAACTACAGGTGCTTGACACACCAGCATGAATATAGCTTCAGTACAGTGGGTACATAACATGTTGTGATGGCAGGAACAGATAAATGAGTACGCTTCCTGATTGTAGGAGGATTTCTCATTTTTCCTCACGATTACATCTGTTCTTTCTGGACAAACCAGTTGGCAATGCTACTATCTGTTGTTACTATAGTTGTTCATTTAGAATTATTTTCCATATCAATGACTAGTCTATAACCCAATAAATAATTTTGACATTCAGTATTCCAATTGCTCATTTCTTATTTATGAAACATAGGACATATATGGACAACATACTCAATAATACATCCATAATATTATTTCATTCTAAGAAGATAGAAAATTAAAGGGAAAAAAATATTTTAGACACTGTACAGTGGCAAGTATAATGTTTATGGGTTTTTAATACTAACCATGGTGCTCCCAAGGGGCACCGTATTCTCACCTAGAAACTACCTCTTTAATACATAATGTGATGGAATATTTGATGGAGCAGAGTACAGTAACATTCTGAGATCCAGAAGGTCCAATAAAGGCCTTATTACGGATCTTTACTACATGTACACAACATATATAGATGTGGGCATGAAGCCATATCCTTGATCAATCACTATACTGTATACTTACTTGTAAGCTTACATTTTTACAATCTAATAAAATTAGCTTAAAGGGATTGTGCAATTAAAGGCACTTATCCCCTATGCACTAGCACTTCATTTACAAGAAGGATGGAAGGGGCTTTCGGCCCCCCGTTCCCCAAATCATTGGGAGTCCTGGTGATAGGGTAATGACACAACCTCTTTAAATCAAAAGGGACTTCAGATTTGAAATCAATCAGGAAAGCAAAGAGAAGCGCTACAGTGTCACCAGTCAAACTCGCAAGTTTCACTTCACAAATATTTGTACGGTACACTGGGAAAATTTTTTGTACCAAACTTTTTGTCTGAACAGTTGTCTTTTCACGCCCTAGAGTGTAATAACCAGAGAGCAGGGCTTTCCAGTCCTTTTCTTGGGCCTACAACCATCTTAGGTCATCCTCTTGGGTGGCGGTGACACCATCCTGCACGTACATGATGACGTTGTAGCATAAAAGCATAAAAAAGGTCTCAGTAATGATCTGTGGGCTGAATGAGATGGATGTTTTGGACAAATATCCAAAATTCTGGAGGATGTCGCAGTGGAGTCGAGGAAAAATAATTTTTCTTTCTATTTCTACACACTTTGTTGTCCCCCTAAGGGTATGTTCACAAGGAGGAAAAGGTTGCAGAAACTGATACAGCATCGGAATTCCGTCGTGGCATACCGCTCCTGATTAGGCCTGAATGAATGAGCCTAAATAGGAGCATGTCTTGAGCCGTGGACACTGTGGCTGATTCAGCTGATCCTCTGATTCTTGCTGATCCACAGCAAGATAGGTCATCTCACTTCTTTTTTACGCTACTAGTTAGCGGGAAAAAAAGCGAGAAGCTCCCAAAGAAATCAATGGGAGCCATTTTTGCAGGTGGATTTTGAGGCAGATTCTACCTCAAAATCCGCCTGCAAAAAACTCTGTGTGAACTAGCCGTTAGACAGACAGCAAAATGGAGAACAGCTGACCATATTTGCTCGATTCATGAAGCCACAAAATTTTAGGCTCAGGGTGTGTTCACACGGAGTAACGTGCTGCATGATGTGGCACATATACGGCGTGTGAGACTTTGCGCGCTGTAAAAGCTCCCATTGATTTCAATGGGAGCCAGGATCGTATACGCCGCGTTATTTTGCGGCCGTGATTTTGCGGCCGCAAGATCACGGCCGCAAAATAACGCGGCGTATACGATCCAGGCTCCCATTGAAATCAATGGAAGCTTTTACGGTGCCGAGTCTCACATGCCGTATATGTGCCACATCACGCGGCACGTTACTCCGTTTGAATGGACACTTAGTAGAATCCAAAATTTGGGGAAAATCAACAGCAATTCAGTTCATTCATCTCTATTTATATTCAAGGAAATGTTATATACCCAAAAAGCTGTGGAAAGGAAAAGTGTAGAGAACTGGAATTTTTAGAACTTTTTGTGCTCATATTGGGTTGGAGTAAGAATAAATACCCTTAATACAATATGCCCTAATAGGGAGCAAAATTCCTTCTTGACTACAAGAGGCAATAAAACTGAATCATTCAAATAAACATTCCATACATTTATTCAAGTGTTTAGGTTTTTTTGGTGTACATTAGAGATGAGCGAACACTAAAATGTTCGAGGTTCGAAATTCGATTCGAACAGCCGCTCACTGTTCGAGTGTTCGAATGGGTTTCGAACCCCATTATAGTCTATGGGGAACATAAACTCGTTAAGGGGGAAACCCAAATTCGTGTCTGGAGGGTCACCAAGTCCACTATGACACCCCAGGAAATGATACCAACACCCTGGAATGACACTGGGACAGCAGGGGAAGCATGTCTGGGGGCATAAAAGTCACTTTATTTCATGGAAATCCCTGTCAGTTTGCGATTTTCGCAAGCTAACTTTTCCCCATAGAAATGCATTGGCCAGTGCTGATTGGCCAGAGTACGGAACTCGACCAATCAGCGCTGGCTCTGCTGGAGGAGGCGGAGTCTAAGATCGCTCCACACCAGTCTCCATTCAGGTCCGACCTTAGACTCCGCCTCCTCCGGCAGAGCCAGCGCTGATTGGCCGAAGGCTGGCCAATGCATTCCTATGCGAATGCAGACTTAGCAGTGCTGAGTCAGTTTTGCTCAACTACACATCTGATGCACACTCGGCACTGCTACATCAGATGTAGCAATCTGATGTAGCAGAGCCGAGGGTGCACTAGAACCCCTGTGCAAACTCAGTTCACGCTAATAGAATGCATTGGCCAGCGCTGATTGGCCAATGCATTCTATTAGCCCGATGAAGTAGAGCTGAATGTGTGTGCTAAGCACACACATTCAGCACTGCTTCATCACGCCAATACAATGCATTAGCCAGTGCTGATTGGCCAGAGTACGGAATTTGGCCAATCAGCGCTGGCCAATGCATTCTATTAGCCCGATGAAGTAGAGCTGAATGTGTGTGCTAAGCACACACATTCAGCACTGCTTCATCACGCCAATACAATGCATTAGCCAGTGCTGATTGGCCAGAGTACGGAATTCGGCCAATCAGCGCTGGCTCTGCTGGAGGAGGCGGAGTCTAAGGTCGGACCTGAATGGAGACTGGTGTGGAGCGATCTTAGACTCCGCCTCCTCCAGCAGAGCCAGCGCTGATTGGCCGAATTCCGTACTCTGGCCAATCAGCACTGGCTAATGCATTGTATTGGCGTGATGAAGCAGTGCTGAATGTGTGTGCTTAGCACACACATTCAGCTCTACTTCATCGGGCTAATAGAATGCATTGGCCAGCGCTGATTGGCCGAATTCCGTACTCTGGCCAATCAGTGCTGGCCAATGCATTCTATTAGCTTGATGAAGCAGAGTGTGCACAAGGGTTCAAGCGCACCCTCGGCTCTGATGTAGCAGAGCCGAGGCTGCACAAGGGTTCAAGCGCACCCTCGGCTCTGATGTAGGAGAGCCGAGGGTGCACTTGAACCCTTGTGCACCCTCAGCTCTGCTACATCAGAGCCGAGGGTGCGCTTGAACCCTTGTGCACACTCTGCTTCATCAAGCTAATAGAATGCATTGGCCAGCGCTGATTGGCCAATGTATTCTATTAGCCTGATGAAGTAGAGCTGAATGTGTGTGCTAAGCACACACATTCAGCTCTACTTCATCGGGCTAATAGAATGCATTGGCCAGCGCTGATTGGCCAGAGTACGGAACTCGACCAATCAGCGCTGGCTCTGCTGGAGGAGACGGAGTCTAAGATCGCTCCACACCAGTCTCCATTCAGGTCCGACCTTAGACTCCGCCTCCTCCAGCAGAGCCAGCGCTGATTGGCCGAATTCCGTACTCTGGCCAATCAGCACTGGCTAATGCATTGTATTGGCGTGATGAAGCAGTGCTGAATGTGTGTGCTTAGCACACACATTCAGCTCTACTTCATCGGGCTAATAGAATGCATTGGCCAATCAGCGCTGGCCAATGCATTCTATTAGCGTGAACTGAGTTTGCACAGGGGTTCTAGTGCACCCTCGGCTCTGCTACATCAGATTGCTACATCTGATGTAGCAGTGCCGAGTGTGCATCAGATGTGTAGTTGAGCAAAACTGACTCAGCACTGCTAAGTCTCTGCATTCGCATAGGAATGCATTGGCCAGCCTTCGGCCAATCAGCGCTGGCTCTGCCGGAGGAGGCGGAGTCTAAGGTCGGACCTGAATGGAGACTGGTGTGGAGCGATCTTAGACTCCGCCTCCTCCAGCAGAGCCAGCGCTGATTGGTCGAGTTCCGTACTCTGGCCAATCAGCGCTGGCCAATGCATTCTATTAGCCCGATGAAGTAGAGCTGAATGTGTGTGCTTAGCACACACATTCAGCTCTACTTCATCAGGCTAATAGAATACATTGGCCAATCAGCGCTGGCCAATGCATTCTATTAGCTTGATGAAGCAGAGTGTGCACAAGGGTTCAAGCGCACCCTCGGCTCTGATGTAGCAGAGCTGAGGGTGCACAAGGGTTCAAGTGCACCCTCGGCTCTCCTACATCAGAGCCGAGGGTGCGCTTGAACCCTTGTGCAGCCTCGGCTCTGCTACATCAGAGCCGAGGGTGCGCTTGAACCCTTGTGCACACTCTGCTTCATCAAGCTAATAGAATGCATTGGCCAGCACTGATTGGCCAGAGTACGGAATTCGGCCAATCAGCGCTGGCCAATGCATCCCTATGGGAAAAAGTTTATCTCACAAAAATCACAATTACACACCCGATAGAGCCCCAAAAAGTTATTTTTAATAACATTCCCCCCCTAAATAAAGGTTATCCCTAGCTATCCCTGCCTGTACAGCTATCCCTGTCTCATAGTCACAAAGTTCACATTCTCATATGACCCGGATTTGAAATCCACTATTCGTCTAAAATGGAGGTCACCTGATTTCGGCAGCCAATGACTTTTTCCAATTTTTTTCAATGCCCCCAGTGTCGTAGTTCCTGTCCCACCTCCCCTGCGCTGTTATTGGTGCAAAAAAGGCGCCAGGGAAGGTGGGAGGGGAATCGAATTTTGGCGCACTTTACCACGTGGTGTTCGATTCGATTCGAACATGGCGAACACCCTGATATCCGATCGAACATGTGTTCGATAGAACACTGTTCGCTCATCTCTAGTGTACATCCATCACTCCATCAAGTGTTAGGGTAAGTTCACACAGGGTTTTTTGGTCCGGAACCTGAGGCAAAGGCCGCCTCAGGTTCCGGACCAAAATATGGGTAGCTGCGACTGGAGATTGGTGCAGTTCTCCGGCATCCAGTCGCGCACTCCGCTCTGGATTAGGCTCAAATGAATGGGCCTAATGGAGAGGAAGTGTCTTCAGGTCAATGTCGTGAGGCGAATCCACCTAAAAGAATGACACCTCGTTTGTTCCGGCTCCCGGAAAAAAGAACTGACCGGCTCCCATTGATTTCAATGGGAGCCGTCTTTTTGGTCAGGATTTTGAGGTGGATACGGCCTCAAAATCCTGACCAAAAACCCCCATGTGAACTTACCCTTAGTGACCAGCTCCTGAGCTAATTATTCCATAAAGTCAAATCTCTTTCCGTAAATAATCCTTGTTGCTTTTTGTTTTGAGGTGATTTCCCAAAGAACAGATTTTCACAGTATATTTCTATCAGCCATTTGTATACAGATTGACAATTTTCTCCCATAAATGTGCACTACAAATAAATGTACTACGTATAGTATTTCCTCCTAGATGCCCTTCTTCTTGAGTTGCCCTTTTTAGAACCATTTCCACTTCCAAGGATTCTTTCTATGAACCGCTGGTCCCAACTTAACGGCATATTTTCGATGAGGTTGCACTATTGCTTTGTGAAGTGGTAATACAACATGCAGGACAAATTAAATGTGTGACATTCTCTTGTCATAATATATAGTTATGAAAAGGAGGCACGTAGTTACATTACTATTTACAGTACTATAGTATAAACTATTTCCAATTCATTATTTCAACAAGACCTTCACTTGGTCCTCTTGCCATCACTTTTATAGGTTGGAATAATGCGTGTTGGGAATGTGACAATACGGTAATGTATACTACTTATAATATAGCATGGTATTATTTAAAGCACATTATTCTAGTATCCTTGAACTGCACCTTTGAGATTCTCTGTAGGAGATTACTGCTGGAAAATTACATTTTTTTTCTCTTCTTTTATTTTGTTTATGTTAAAAGGGTTATTCCCAACGTTAATATCAACCCAGGGATATGACATCAGTTTAGGATCATGGCTGACTTACCAGTAGGTTTCCTAAAAATGAAAAAGTCACTTCAATACAGTTATTTTGCTTACTTATAGCGGAGATTTAGAGAGGTTTCATCAACACAGTTCCAAGTAGGAACCACAATACAAATTTCGTATATCTATGGAGCATGGCAGAAAACCCACCCAAGCATGGGTAGAGAATACAAACTATTTGCAGATATTGGCTGGATTTGAACCTAAGACTCCAGCGCTGAAAGGCTACAGTGAAAGCCACCATGCTGCCTATACGTACTTACAAAAATATGGAAGTAGCCCATACATTCAAGATAGCCTAGAGACTATAATGGGATGGCATATCTTAACATTATGTCATCACTATTCATGATAGGAATAACCCTTTGAATATTACATAATGGTTTTGTCTTTTGAATTATAATTTTTTAAACCATTGATTGAAATTAGGAGGGAAATCTTGTCAGTCATTGAGGAGGGCTACACACTGGACTCATATGCCCTAAAAAAAAGCACCATTGCATGATTATTTGCTTCACAAATTGAGCATAATACTGTGCAGGGGCCACTATGGGGCATACTACTGTGTGCAGGGGCCACTATGGGGGATAATACTGTATGCAGGGGACACTAGGGGATATAATACTGTGTTCAGGGGCCACTATGGGACATAATGCTGTGTGAAGGGGCCACTATGGCGTCGGTCGGTCGGGCCCCATGTCAAAAGTTCACCACGGGCCCCGCCATTCCTAGTTATGCCACTGCTTGGTTACATAGGATAGCATGTCTTAGATTGGAGGATCTGACCAGATTGGAGAGTATTGTGGATATTTTGGGCAAAGATCCTTTTTTTTGGATTGATTTCAATCCAAAAAGATTAGTCGGCTTATAATTGCCATATATCTTTATGGAACACATTCAGACTCTGTTTAGATTGAGGTGCAAGGCAAAATAAAAGCAAAAGTCGGAGCTGGCTGATAACAGCAAGCAGTAGAATCAGCTATTTAAAATCAGCACAGTACTGCGAGCCAAGAGAGACCCTGAGACGTCTTCACCAGAGCCAGCCGCGAGGCCAGAAGGACTTCTACAGAATCTGATAGTCTGAATTGTCACCAAACAGAAAACTGTGCAAATAATAAATGCACTGCAAACTGAGACAAAAAAACAGAACCCAGCAATTCACTTACTGGATAGAACTAGAATAGGAGATTAAGTAGTACAAGCATGGTTCAAAACCAGGAGAGGATGTCAGAAGCCAAATCAGGAGACAAAAGCAATATCCAGTAACAAGATAAGGGTCAAATCTGAATGGGTACATCAAAGTCAGTATAGCAATCCCAAACACACAGTCAGGTCTTGAGCCAAGCTAAAGAACAAAACAATTAGTCAGCCAGGTGAATCAGGAGGGAGGGGTCTTATATGTTAAGATAACAGATGTATTTTTGAGCCAATAGTGAGAACCAGTACTAGACACACTGATCAAAATGGTTACTATGGTGCTGAGTGTCCAGCACCCCACCGGCCGCACCAACTCCAACCCCTCAGTGGTGTTCACCATAGCCCCAGATGATGGGGTGGACTTGGTGGCATTGCTGGGCACAGCAGTACAGGTCGGGAAATGCCAGACATACAGTGCACCACAAATCACAACAGAACCAGAAACTGGGAACTCTTACCAGCAAACCTTCAGGGTGCGGTGCAGGTCCAAGGAACCAGAACGAAGCAGTGGGTGTAGATCAGCAGGTGGCAGCAGAGAGTCAAAGTGTAGTCGTTCAGTCCAAGTTGTCAACAAGAGGGCAACGCAGTACAGAGGGTAATCCAAAGAGAAGGTCAGGCAGGCCAGGGTTCAGGAAGTAGAGGTCTAAATGCAAGCTACGGTCATAAAGAGGAGCAGGCACAATACACAAATCAGGAGGCAAAAGGTAGAGTCAGAGATCAAGGCAAGGGGTCAGAAACACAGGCAATCAGATAAACGCTTACTATCAGGAACTAGGAGGTACACTGAATAGCTAGCAGCGGTCCGGAGCAAGAGTCCATCCTTAAATAGGCTCCGTCCCACCACTAGGCCTAAAAAACAAATTGGGGTTGTACTTTTGAAGCTTGGGACACCCTTTACAGTCCCTATAGCACTCTACATTCCTCTAAGAGGCATATTGTTCTATTACATACATCCCGGTTGTCTGATACTCTGCATGAACTACCATTACAAATAGAAGAGAAAGTATCTCTCGAGTTCATGGAACTCTTCTAATACCGCTCATTAATTCCAAGTAAGTAAAGCTGCTTACGCGAAGAATTTATAAGCATTTCTACAAAATCTGGATTGAGCTATGTTTAGCAAGAACAGATTTTGTCAACAAGAAAATGTTTTTCTGTGCATTTTCCTTGAAGTCAATTCTTGTTAAAATATTCAGTTGTTCCATCTCCATATAGAAAAATTAGTCATATTTGGCTTCTTGTCTGATCTACTCTGTGTACAGTAAGTGACATGAGTTATTAATATAAAGTGTTGACAAGTCAGTTTGACTCCTACAAGTTTATGAAGTGTTTCTTCGGAATGTTTCTTTGATTTGGTCATTTGGTGCTCTCAGTCGTATGCTCATCATGATTACTAAGCTTGTATATATCCATTTTTCTGTATTCACATGTTCTTTTCTCTTTCAAAAAACTTTTCTTTAGGGATGTGTTATATAGAAGACTCATTTTCATGTACCATATATTTTGGACTATAAGGGCCAGTTCACACGGAGTTAACGGGCGTGCATTCTGGCACGTATACACGCGTCAGAATGTGAGCGCTCAAAACAGATCAGATTCATTTCAATGGGTCGTTACAGGCGTATAACGCGCCTAATTTTGCGGCCGTAAAATTACAGGCGCAAAATTACGCACATTATACGCCTGTAACGAGCCATTGAAATGAATGTCATCTGTTTTGAGCGCTCACATTCTGACACGTGTATACGTGCCAGAATGCGCGCCCGTTAACTCCATGTGAACTGGCCCTAAGATGCACTTTTTCCCCAAATTTGGAAGGAAAATGGAGGGTGCGTCTTATAGATTGAATGCATTGCCCCACTCCTGGTGTCGGAGGAAGCCGATGGCAGCAGGAGTGGGGCAATGCATTATAAGATGCATCCTCCATTTTACTCCCAAATTTTGGGGAAAAAGTGTGTCTTATAGGTATAACCTTTAGGGGGCATTCACACAGAGTAGAGTGGCGCTGATTCTGGCACGATAACTCGTGGCAGAATCAGCGCTGATAAAAAAAAGACTTCCAATGAGGGCAATGGGTTCCGTCTTTCGTGCTAATTCTGCCGCGAGTTATCGTGCTAGAATCAGTGCCACTTTACTCTGTGTGAATGCCCCCTTATATTCCCATTGCTTAACTTGTTTGAGCAATCTGACCCCTTCACCTGAGTTAGGGGGATATTGTCATTCCTTAGGGAGAGACCACCATATAGGTGTGTGGAGATTTATTAAGCCTTTAGCACTCCACTTCGCAAGGAACCATGGGAAGAATATGCAAATCTGTCTTCCATGATGTAATTAGGAAGTCAGAAGCTGCCTCATTGTTGCAAACCAATAGAGGGCGCTCACTGGAATGTGCAAGCCTGTCTTCCCTGATGTAGTTAGGATGACAGAATTCCAGTGAAATAACCCAATAAAGGCTGCTCCCTTTAGCATCATGCTCGACCTTCCAAGAGGCCTTTATTTTGCCTCTTACCTCTACCAGGTTATAGTCCTCTCTACATCGAGCTGATGAGATGCAAGTACATCGAAATGGCCGTCCTCGATTGAGAGACTATACCTGGTAATAATCCCAGCATCATTGCAAAATAAAGGCCTCTTGGAAGGTCGGGCATGATGCTAAAGGGAGCAGCCTTTATTGGGTTATTTCACTGGAATTCTGTCATCCTAACTACATCAGGGAAGACAGGCTTGCACATTCCAGTGAGCGCCCTCTATTGGTTTGCAACAATGAGACAGCTTCTGACTTCCTAATTACATAATAGAAGACAGATTTGCATATTCTTCCCATGGTTCCTTGCGAAGTGGAATGCTAAAGGCTTAATAAATCTCCACACACCTATATGGTGGTCTCTCCCTAAGGAGTGATAATATCCCCTTAACCCTGTCTAAGCCTCTCACCTCTACCAGGTTAGTCCTCTCTACATCGAGCTGATGAGATGCAAGTACATTGAAACGGCCGTCCTCGATTGAGAGACTATACCTGGTAATAATCCCAGCGTCATTGCAAAATAAAGGCCTTTTGGAAGGTCGGGCATGATGCTAAAGGGAGCAGCCTTTATTGGGTTATTTCATTGGAATTCTGTCATCCTAACTACATCAGGGAAGACAGGCTTGCATATTCCAGTGAGCGCCCTCTATTGGTTTGCAACAATGAGGCAGCTTCTGACTTCCTAATTACATCATGGAAGACAGATTTGCATATTCTTCCCATGGTCCCTTCACCTCACAACGGGACAGGGATCTCATTGTGCCTTCAGGTCTGTCTGGTACCACAATTCAAATGAATGGGACTGAACTGCAGAATACTGCCTTGTGTATAAGTATTATTTATTTTATTTCTCTTACTTATATAGCGCCATCATATTCCGCAGCAGTATCATTGCAAGTCCTGTGGCTACATTGTTATACTGATCCATGTGGACCACAGACCTTGGTTCCCATCACATGAATAGGTCATCAATACAATTCTGCAAACCCCTTCCAGCATAACTTCAGTGACCCATCATATTTCTCCCATTTCCTTGTACATGGCAGCCATGGAGGACACGCATACATTACAGTAATAATTAAAAGCAGCATGCCCGTATGTTTTATTTATTCCCTGTTTTGAAATATGTTCTAGAAAATATTCAATATCGCATTTCAATTAATAAATAATAAATCTCTCCCGTCATCTTGAAGTGATATATTTTATGTTGCCGTATTTCATGGTCAATAACATATGCATATATCTTAATGGGTGACAAGATGGACAGCTTATTAGTCTATTTCTACCTCTTTTACGTGTTTTTATATCTCATTCTAATTTATCATTTGCATTGGGTCAATATTTTCTTCCTACACAGAGTGTTTTTTGTTGTATTTTATTTCAATCCAAGTTTGAATAATTACCTAAAATGCCATCTGAATATTCACCAAATATTCCACTAATTGATAGATAAGTGAAAAACACGGCTTTATTCAATCTACGAGCAAGGTCAGGACTAGTGGGATAGAAGCTGACAACCCAGCGTTAACCCTTAACAGCTTCTGATCAATCATCCCATGACAAATGCTCTGATTACCCCTATGTAAATGAGTTTGTGGCAGCTTTATCTCCCTATCCACTGCATAACACTAACTCTCAAGAGATTTTCATTCCCGTAAACAGCTAACATGGGAAAACAGGGGACAGGGATGATGTAGTATCATTGGATACACTTAAAGACAGCTACTTTATCCTTTTGGACTCATTGCTTTGACTGTTCATTAATTTTATGTTGTAATAGTTGTTGTTGTATACCAGATTTCCAAACAAAGCATAGAGCAGGGAAGAATAAGAAATATAGCTGTGTTATGGCCTATCTTTCATGTTTTTTCACATTTTACATTTTTTATAGAGAAGATAGTGTTAAATATATAGTCTAATATTTGGAATAAATCATGAGAGGTTAATTCCCAATATAGTTCCATAGTCAAAATTACAATCCATGTATTCATTTACAGTCCCTTATTCTTTGCATTTGTGTAACCTTTTCTATATTAACCAGTTGTACCAACAGAAATTCAGCTAGGTCCAAATGGGTCTATGGTTAAGTTCACATGGGTTTTTTTTGGTCCGAAATATGGGTAGCTGCGACTGTATCCTGGTGCAGTGCATCTTGGGAAGAATATGCAAATCTGTCTCCCAAGATGTAAACAGGGAGACAGTGCCTCTGTTATGCTGCCCTCTATAGGAAGCTCCCTGAACATCATGCCTGACTTTCCCAGAAGTCTTTACTGCATAATGCAGGGTTATAATCAATTTCTCAGCTACAGACGGCACCTCTCACTTCTACCAAATCAGTTCTTCTAGGCTGCGCTGATGAAGTCCAACCAGACAGAAACCGTGCCGTCCGTATCTGAGAAATTGATTGGTTAAAACCCCGCATTATGCAGTAAAGACTTCTGGGAAGTCAGGCATGATGTTCAGGGTGCTTCCCATAGAGGGCAGCATAACAGAGGCACTGTCTCCCTGTTTACATCTTGGGAGACAGATTTGCATATTCTTCCCATGTTCCCTTGCAGTGGAGCAACTATGGCTGTATAAGTCTCCACACACCTGAGAAGGTGGTCTCTCCCTAAGAATAGATGTCATCCCCATAATCTGGTGCAGTGCATCGGCATCCAGTCACGCAGTCCGCTCTGGATTAGGCCCAAATGAATGGGCCTAGTCGAGAGGGAGTGTCTTCAGGCGGAAGTCGCGAGGCGAATCCCCCTGAAAGAATGGGAGCCGTCTTTTTGGTCACGATTTTGAGGCGGATACGGCCTCAAAATCCTAACCAAAAAACCCTGTGTGAACTTACCCTAAGGGGTTTGCCCATGTTTGATTTAGTCTAAAGGCTGGAGCTTGTAGGGTTGCCCACTGAAGAGGGAACCAGTGAGGAAAACAGGGGGCATGTGCACCTGGGGGCATGTCAGAGCCCTGACTTGGCATTGAGGAATTGGCAGAATCCATGCACACACTGGTGGCCATAAGTCACCGGCATTACAATAACAAAGCAAATCAAGAAAATAATTCTCACATGGTATAAAATACAGGCCCTAAAGGACTTACACTCACCGGCCACTTTATTAGGTACACCTGTCCAACTGCTCGTTAACACTTAATTTCTAATCAGCCAATCACATGGCGGCAACTCAGTGCATTTAGGCATGTAGACATGGTCAAGACAATCTCCTGCAGTTCAAACCGAGCATCAGTATGGGGAAGAAAGGTGATTTGAGTGCCTTTGAACGTGGCATGGTTGTTGGTGCCAGAAGGGCTGGTCTGAGTATTTCAGAAACTGCTGATCTACTGAGATTTTCACGCACAACCATCTCTAGGGTTTACAGAGAATGGTCCGAAAAAGAAAAAACATCCAGTGAGCGGCAGTTCTGTGGGCGGAAATGCGTTGTTGATGCCAGAGGTCAGAGGAGAATGGCCAGACTGGTTCGAGCTGATAGAAAGGCAACAGTGACTCAAATAGCCACCCGTTACAACCAAGGTAGCCAGAAGAGCATCTCTGAACGCACAGTACGTCGAACTTTGAGGCAGATGGGCTACAGCAGCAGAAGACCACACCGGGTGCCACTCCTTTCAGCTAAGAACAGGAAACTGAGGCTACAATTTGCACAAGCTCATCGAAATTGGACAATTGAAGATTGGAAAAATGTTGCCTGGTATAATGAGTCTCGATTTCTGCTGCGACATTCGGATGGTACGGTCAGAATTTGGCGTCAACAACATGAAAGCATGGATCCATCCTGCCTTGTATCAACAGTTCAGGCTGGTGGTGGTGGTGTCATGGTGTGGGGAATATTTTCTTGGCACTCTTTGGGCCCCTTGGTACCAATTGAGCATCGTTGCAATGCCAAAGCCTACCTGAGTATTGTTGCTGACCATGTCCATCCCTTTATGACCACAATGTACCCAACATCTGATGGCTACTTTCAGCAGGATAATGCGCCATGTCATAAAGCTGGAATCATCTCAGACTGGTTTCTTGAACATGACAATGAGTTCACTGTACTCCAATGGCTTCCACAGTCACCAGATCTCAATCCAATAGAGCATCTTTGGGATGTGGTGGAACGGGAGATTCGCATCATGGATGTGCAGCCGACAAATCTGCGGCAACTGTGTGATGCCATCATGTCAATATGGACGAAAATCTCTGAGGAATGCTTCCAGCACCTTGTTGAATCTATGCCACGAAGAATTGAGGCAGTTCTGAAGGCAAAAGGGGGTCCAACCCGTTACTAGCATGGTGTACCTAACAAAGTGGCCGGTGAGTGTATTTTACACCAGTCGCATAATAAGAACGCACACAAGCTGCTCAATTCATATATTGCTATAATGTACCACAAATATGAAAACCGAGCATCTCTACTAATACAACTAGCAGGCAATGTGAGATTCTCAGTCAGTGACTGTTGGGCATACATACTAATGCAGTTGTGAATACTAAAGCGTTGGGTTTACTGGCATATCATAAGGAACATATAAATGAAAGAGCATGTGAACCAATTAGCAATATTATCTCATTCTACAGACGTTGCTTCTTTTCATTACCAAATAATTTTCTAAATTAGAGAGAAAACTGCACTGTTTTCTCACATTCTGACTAAGTTACCGAGAAAGTAAAATGAGCTAATTTTAGAGGCCAACGCTTTCAAGTGCCATCCATCAGGAAAACAACAGCAAATTAACACGACTATGCTTTTTAATTGATTTCTAAAAAGATATACCGTGTCACTAAGATAGATAGAGAGAGCAGAGAGATGTCTCTCTCCAATTACAATGATCCTCATTTCTGCACATTTTGCTAAATTGTGTTTAGATCTTATCGTCTAAGAGGTCTGAGAAAATGTAAATGAAATGAGCAAAGGAAAGGCACTGCATATATATGCACTGTATATATACGGTACACTGATCAGCAATAACATTAAGACTACCTGTCTATTAATGGTGTAGGACCCATTTGTGCTGCTAAAACAGCTCCAACCTATAAAAGCATGGACCTCATTAGACCTTTGCAGGTCCATTTTCATCTGCCAATGCAAGGACTGATGAGCACCCATTGACTATATAACATGTTGATCAGTGTTCAGCATTCTCTTACACTGGCTATTGTAAACTATATGAAGGAAGAACCGATTGTAATCTTACCTCCCCTGTACACAAGGGACATGTGCTGTTGGCAATCTGGTATCTTTAATGGTGAACCACCCGTCATACAAGAATTTGCTTGTTTGACACCTAATCGGCAGCACATTTACACCAGCCAATTTCAGCATTGAGTGTTCCTATGAGAGTTCCTTTTTTTCAGGGACATTAGTCCATTAGCTCTTTTTAAATTATTTTTGACTTTTATTTTTCTTTTCCATTTTCTTTAAGATAAGAGGTTATGACAACTCTTATTTACTGTATGTATCACACAAACCATATTCATATACACTATTATGGAATTTTGAGTTAATAGTCCTCATTTCTAGGAATGAATGAAGAGCAGTTACAAAGAGTTTCTTACACCAAGAGATCTATCCTCCTGACAACCCATTAGGCCCCGTTCACACGGGGCAAGGGATGGCATATTTTGGTCCAGATTTTAACGCGGGAAGTCGCATAAAACGGGACCAAAATGCACCTACCACGACTGTCACAGCTTCTGACAGTTGCGGCTTCCTGCTCCGGCGTAGGTCCAAATGAATGGGCCCAGTTCGGAGGGTGCTGCCGCGAGGCGGACGCCGCGGCTGGATCAGCCATGGAATCCGCCTAAAGAAAGGGCAGCTCGTTTCTTTTTTCCACTAGTGGGAACAAACCGCTAGCAGAAAAAAGAACGCTAGAGATCTGCATAGACCTCTATTGTGAGGGGGCGGATTTTGACAAGGATTCAGCACCAATATCCGCCACCTCTTGCCCGTATGAATGGGGCCTTAGTATTTCTCATTGAAAGAGCTGAAAATATAAATTTGTGACTTTCTTCATCCAACTACTATGACAAAAATGCAGCATGCCAAACAAATTGTGCAAACAACAAATATGTTATGGCCAATAGATTTGACCAAAATTATAAAAAAAATATTATATAGTCCCTAGCCAGAAGATTCAGTCAAACACATGTGAGTACTCAAATGGGAACTCTACTCCAGGGAATTTCTGAACTTTAGGCCTTCAACAACCTGACTGGGTATGAGTCATCTACAGCATTTTAGGTCAATTTGTATATGCTGTATATGTTTTCACTCCACGTGTAGCAGTCTGGCCATTGGCACTGATAACCTAGGCAAAAGGCAAAGACAGAGACATGGTGTAATCTGAGAGAACCAGTTCCCAGTGGTCAGCACACCAAGAGTGCAATGGGTGACTTCACCCATAGATAACTGATTGATGGTTACTGCAGAAGAACTGAACACTTTGAGGTTTGTTATCAGAAAAAGAAGGTTGTCTGCGAAGGCTGTAACCTGTAGCCTTTCAGGACCAACCCGCAGTCCCTGAATCTGAAAGTCCTGATGAATGCTTTGCAAAAGCGTCTCCACTACTAGGATAAACAGGAAAACCCCCTGAATTTCTACATGCACACAAATTAGCAACTTCTAAAATATGCTGGCGTTGCCTAATAGAGATTGGTTCTCTCTCCCACATATGGTAGCATTGCCCAATTTTGGCCCCCTTTTAGTCCACTTTAGATCCGTCTCTGGGAAACTATTTAAACTGACACTGTCACAAATAGCCCTTGGTTTGCCATACAACTATTTTTGCCCCTCCAAAGACGACTTGATATCACACATGCTCTCAGCAGCAAAACTGTTAATACTCCTTAAATGGCTACAATCCACCCCTCCGTCTAAGTCTGAGTGGTTCCCAAAGTCAATGAGATCTTCATATTCGAGGAAGTAACCGGTTGGTGTTCACACGGATCTGACTACATGGTCCCCCTGGCTGCATTTTCTCCATACTAACGGTGCTGACGAAATTAACGGTGAAAATGCCCTTTTCCCACTGAGAGTTCCCCAAGATGTTCCCCTTAGGAATCTCGGCCTGCTCCCTGACTTTAACTGTTGACCCTGGTTTTGTAAACCTTTACTAGAACCTATATAAACTCCTTTCTCATGTGTATATTGTTTGATTGCTAGTCGCTCCATATCTCACCTGTCCTATCGTGGACCTGTTTTGGTTCAGCTTACCCTTTACCTTTCTCCTCCCCCTCCCCATCCTTTGTGTATATAGTTTTTATTAAAAATATGGAAAAATCCTTTGTAAGAGAGTAGGCAGCAGTAACTTTTGTACCTTTATTATTCCAACATTGTTCCTGAATTCTGTATATGTTGCTGCATTAAACAAAGTGTTCATAAAAAAGAACTGAACACTTACAAGGCTTCCCTGCAGACTACAGTTGGTATTTGAAGGTCCCAATGGGGGAAAGGGTAGGGAACTTTATGACCAACCTACTATTAGAGATGAGAGATGAGCGAGTAGTGAAATATTCGAGTTTCGATATTCGTTTCGAGTAGAGCCTCAATATTCGACTACTCGATCGAATATCGAATCCCATTATAGTCTATGGGAAAAAATGCTTGTTTTTGGTGAAACCACTATTCGACTAAAGAAGAATCACCAGGAGGAGGATAGTGTTTAGGAGGGGCGAAGTGCAGTTAAAGTGCACAGACCCCATAGACTATGGGCCAGTTCACATTAGAGCTTGCCTCCCGTTCGGAAGGAGTCCGCAGAAGGACCCCCCGGAATGGAATATCAGCGCAACTGCAAGCGCTGAACAGTTAAGCACACGGACCCCATAGCATATAATGGGCTCCATGTGCTTGCCGCGCACTGCCTGCATGAATCATTCATGCGGGCAGTGCGCTGCAAGCACACAGAGCCCATTATATGCTATGGGGTCCGTGTGCTTAACTGTCCATCGCTTACAGTTGCGCTGATATTCCGTGCGGGGGGGGGGGGGGGGGTGTCCTCCTGCGGACTCCTTCCGGACGGGAGGTAAGCGCTAATGTGAACTGGTTCTTACTCATCATGCACTGCAGAACCAGCATTGATTGGCCGAATGCTATACAGTGTATAGTATTCCGTCAATCAATGCTGCTTCTGCAGCAGGCTCGTCTCTGCTAGTCAGGAGAGCTGGCAGCTTGTGGTTATGCGGGAGCTGACTTTTTCTCATAGGAATGCATTGACCAGCGTTGATTGGCCGAATGCTATGCAGTGTACAGCATTCAGCCAATCAATGCTGATCCTGCTGGAGGCTCGTCTGTGGCGAGGTGGAGTCTAAGATCTGACCACAATGGAGACTGCTGTGATCCGATCTTAGACTCCGCCTCGTCACAGACAAGCCTCCGGCAGAACCAGCGTTGATTGGCCGAATGCTGTACATTGGCATTCGGCCAATCACCGCTAGTCAATGCATTTCTATGAGAAAAACTCAGCTCCCGCATAACCGCAAGCTGCCAGCTCTCCCAACTAGCAAAGAAGAGCCTGCTGCAGAACCAGCGTTGATTTGCCGAATGCTATACACTGTATAGGATTCGTCCAATCAACGCTGGTTTTGAATCGAATATTTACTGTGAATAGGAGTAGTATTCGATAGAGCATGAGTATTTATAATACCTACTCAAACGAATACTACTCGCTCATGTCTATTAGAGATGCTTTAAAATGTAAAGATTGCCCAACGTGACCATCTACTTTACCCTTCCTTTTAATAATTCCATAAAATCTTCCGATCACATAGTATTTAAAAAATAAACTGTATTCTACTTAAGAATATTTCCTCATGTGCTTCCCCTTCAGAAATAATAGAGATAAAGATAAATTTAATAGTAAAACGGATGATTCATTGAGGAATTTGTATAATATGTGCCCATTGTGAGACTGTCACATCCCATCATAAACCTTGTCAGTGACTGCAGGAACATGAAGTATGTTGATACGACATTTTATTCGACCAGCGATACACTTTGTATATCCCAATGGAGAAGAAATTCCTTTAAAAGAAAAGTCTTACGCTATAACCATGTGATTCAGTTATCCGTTCTCATAAAACAATACGGCTGGAGCCTTGAATCACCAAGGTTCGATAACCAGTGTACAGTAATGAGCAAAGCATTGCATGACCCACTGGTGGGTTCACCGAGCAAGTAATGCAAAAATAAAAAATGACTATTGTTAACGGGAAGTGACTTTCACACAGATAGCAGAAAGCATTCTGTTGTGTGTATCTTAATAGGGGTAAAAATGGACATTAACAATGTCCAATTATATAATACAGCGCAAGCGAGATGCACAAGGTCATGACCTGCAATTATGGTATTAGTCACACAATGGCAATTAAAATACATGAAGCTGACAACACATACGGCGACCCTAGTCTTCTCTAGCTATGGTATTCAGCTGCATGTATTATTCAATATTCACCTATACCTTAGAGATCCCAACCATCCATTGCTTAGCAAATAGGATTAGAAAAGCTGTTTGGGGCTTTTGTTTTTTTGCTGCACTCAACAGGAAAATCTACAATCCTGTATAAATGTATACATATTTTATTTATTTCTACTGTATACATAGTGCCCGCACATTTCACAGAACTATTCAGGGATCCTCAGCACTAACATCTATCCCTACTGCAACTGAGAACCAAAATCTAAAATTCCTATCAAAAGACACTCTAAGGTCAATTTTGTTGGAAGCCACGAAACTCACACAAGCATGAGAAGGGCATACAATCGATGGGTGTTGCAACAATGACTGCGGCACTTTCCGGTGTACTACTACTCCCAGCAGAGGCAGCTGGTGCTCCAGTGTTTTGTACCACCAAACAGAGAGGTCTCCATCTACATCAGTCACTCCACTACAGTTATAGGGAGTCTATCATTAAAAAACAAAACATTTTTAAACTAAAAGCACGTAAGCCTTTAGAAAGACTATTCATCTCTTACCTTTATTTTGCATTTCCGTGCTGCCGTTTTTGATTTTTTCTTCTTTTTTTCTTTTTGTGCACAGAATAGGGGTCGTTCCCTATGTGCTCAGAGCACAGAATTGTCATCCATTCCAGCGACATCTCCGTCTTCTGCTCCTGACAAATCTCCTCCTCTTCACTCCTCTTCTTACATGAGGCCACCACAAAATGGCTGACAGAACAGCCGACTGCACATGTCCTGTTGGCCATTTTGCGGCGGTGCAAATGTGGTATTTCTCCTTCAACAGGAAATAAAAAGTGTCTCGAGCGTCATATATTGTTATGAGTCATGTTTTAATCTAAAACTCATTTTCACAAAAATCTGCCTTTTATTCTTATACAAATTAGCTGAAATTGGCTTTAGGGGTATGTACTCTCCTGTCAGGGCTTAAGTCTATGCTCTAGATAATCAGCCCTGTCACCCCGCCCCTCCCCCCATTGCTTAAGTGATATCTTCCACTTTATGGGGAAAATATGCAAATCTTTTTTCCAAGGTGTAAATAGGAAAACAGTGCCTCGGCTTCCTGTAAGGAGATCCAACCAGATTGACACAGTGCTGTCCACAGCTCGGATACTGATTTGGCTAATCCCCGCATCATAGCATTAAAGGCTTGTTGAAAAAGTCGAGCATGATGTTTCAGGGGGCTGCCCCTAGAGGGCAGCAAGCAGAGGCACTGTTTTGCTATTTACATCTTGGAAAACAGATTTGCATATTTTCCCATAATCCCCCAGTGGCGTGAAAAAGGCTTTTGTAAGACTACATACGCCTGAGAAGGTGATCTCTCCTTAAGGAGCGATATTATCCCCAGAACAACATCTTCCACTTTGTCACACTTTGTGTGCAGTTAAGGGCCATTATCTATATCAGAGAGTGAAGCCCTTGCAGGAGAGGACACAACCCTAAAGAAGAAAATAGTGATTTTCATGAAAATGGAGAAGCAATGCAGAATAAGAAAGACGTCTTTGGCGTAGAGAAGCAGCATTACAAGGTACTGTTAGTAGTTGATAATGTATTAGGCGGCATGCACTGTGATGTCAGCATATTCCTAAAATGTCCAAATACTGTGTATAAGTCTGTGTACAAGCTGGCATCTCTGTAGGCTGACTCCTTCCGCTATCCTATTGTAAACCTCCTGCATTGAAAGCATAAAACATATTTGTTACAGACAACAATAAAAATTCAGTGTTGTACAATCTAGATGTTTATAGATGTTTGCAAGGAACATTAGTCTATCCATTGAATGGAAAGAAAGGATTCAGAACCCAGTCATTGTACACTATGTGCTCTATTATATTATCTCATAATGCCAAGTTTCTTCATAACATAACCCATATTATAAACCTCTAAACCCTCTCATTATCCTATCAAAAGAATAAGATCTGATCCATATCAGAATGGCGGATATTTACAGTGTATATAACAATTTATTCTGACTTGGTGTACAAAGTGCAAAAGTGAAAAAAAAAAAAAAAAAAAAAAAAAAAAAAAAAATTGGCCATAGTGTTTATAAAATCAACCAACTAAAGAAGAGGAACAAGGATACTTTCAAGATATAAAATGTTGGAAAAAATCTGAAAAATATTTAGTTGGATGTTGGTTTAGGATTTTTCCTTTTGAAGCCTCTGAACTGAAAGTCCAGTGACATAAGCACACATGATGTATAGACAGGACACATCATATTATATGAATATAGTGATACCCCCTTCTGCTCACAGTGAGGTCCTTTAAAGAGGATCTTTCACCTCCTGGTGCACATGCGGTTTTATACACTGCTAAAAAGCCGACAATGCGCTCAGTGTCATGGCTGGGTGG
The DNA here is from genome assembly GCF_031893055.1 of Leptodactylus fuscus. Taxonomy (NCBI): domain Eukaryota; kingdom Metazoa; phylum Chordata; class Amphibia; order Anura; family Leptodactylidae; genus Leptodactylus; species Leptodactylus fuscus. Next base: position 320,884,143 of record NC_134265.1, read on the forward strand.
TAAGCAATGCCCACTCTCACAGTACAGCGCAATAGATGTTATTGTGAGGAAGGACTTTCCTGACTGACTGTCAGAAATGCCCTGTCAGGAACGTCCTTCCTCACATTAACGTCTATTGCGCTGTACTGTGAGAGTGGGCATTGCTTACCCCCTAGCCATGACGCTGAGCGGTGAGGAACGAGTACTATCAGGAGGGGAGGGGGCGTTCTTCCCCGCTCTCACAGTAAGGCACTATAGACGCTACTGTGAGGAAGGACGTTCCTGACTGACTGTCAGACACGCCCTTCTGACAGTGAAGCGCTACGGAACTGGCACCGATAACTCTTCACCGGGGGCACAGAATGTGAAAGCTGATAGTGGGCTGAATTCAGTGTACTGTCGGCTTTCTAGCGGTGTATAAAACCGCATGTGGCCCAGGATGTGAAAGGTCCTCTTTAACTGTATCTGCATCAACCAAAAGGACATCACTTTCTGGCTAAGTGACTACAGAGTCTTGTCTCCGAAGGACATAACTGTTGTAGACATAGACAATAATTCACATAGGATTCTGGGAAAACAAGGCAAGAAGAGGAAGATGGCTCTCAGTTCTGTGCTTGTATTTCCAGATGAGATACACACAATAAGATAAGATTATCCTTTAATTGTAGTACCATGGGGTGTTTTGGAAATATGGAACAAAATACAGTATATCCTACTAAATGTGAAATTTGTGTGTTTGTGTCTTTGGATGTTTGTGTGTTTGTTCCTCAATCACGCAAAAACGGCTGAATGTATTTGAATGAAGTTTGGCACATAGGTAGATTGTAACCTCGATTAACACATAGGCTTTTTATCCTGGTAAATGACATGGCTTCATGACTATTATGAAATTATGTTCACATACTATATTACCCTGCTCTTATCTGAGCTTCTGAGAAAGCCAGGGCTGTTATCTCTCTGTGTAAACACACGCTAACCCTCAGTGGTTTCTGTTCATGTATTTGCATATTATCTGATCTGATCTGACCTTTAATCCAAATTGGCAGTTTGGGAATTTTAAGCCTGCCTGGAAAAAGAAAAATTTGTTGCAAACAACGAGAGATATGAAGGAAGCCAGAAGTCACAGAGTTCTCCTCAAGCAAGCTTCTGAGATACCGGAACAATCATGGGCACAGCTCGAGGAATGAGTTCAGCGGCAGCCCAGCTTGACAGCTGCTGAAACGCAGGAGCAGGCAGATCATCAACTCCAACAACACGTTCATTATATGACGTTCCAGTGAGCTGCTGAGATACCGGAACAATCACAGGCACAGTACAAGAAACAAGTTCAGTGGCAGGCCAGCTTGAGAGCTGCCAAAATGCCAGAGCATGTGGATCATCAACACCAACAACTTGCTCATTATATGGTGTCCCAGTGAGCTGCTGAGATACCGGAACAATCACGGGCACAGCCCGAGGAACGAATTTAGCAGCAGGCCAGCTTGACAGCTGTAGAAACGCCAGAGCAGGTGGATCATCAACACCAAAAACATGCTCTTTATATGGTGTCCCAGTGAGCTGCAGAGATGTTCAGTAGCAGGACAGCTTGAGAGCTGCCGAAATGCCGGAGCAGGCAAACCATCGACGGCAGCAATTTGCTGAATATAGGCAGATCAACAACAACAGCAACCCACAGACGAAGTCACAGGCAGAGGCTAGTACAAGATATACAAAAGTAAGTGATGCAAACAGAGACAGTATTTGTTTCAGTGGAAAAGGAGACATTATTGTTAATACTTTATTTTTATAATTCAATGAAATGCAAAGCGACACAACAAAAGTGAAATATTTGGTATGACTACCTTTCCCCTTCCATCAATTATTCTATGAACACTTGTAGAAAGTGTTTGAATGAACTTGACAAGGAGATTTTTCCTGCCATCTTGCAGAACTAAGCACAAATCTTCTGCAGATGTACGCTAGCCCCTGGTTCACATTAGCGTATGTATTCCGTCTGGATAGAGTCCACATGGAGACCCCTGGGGGTCTCCATGTGGACTCTAACCGGACAGAATACATAGGTTAATGTGAACCGACCCTTACATCAATACCTCTGTCTCTTCATGTAATCCCAGACAGACTGGATGATCATCAATCATGACCAAGGAGGAGGCATTAGGCAAAGTTTACTCATGAGGGTATTTCCCAGATTTGGAACCATTCTTGGGGCACTTGCAACCTCATTTGTCTCTTACACTGCTAAGTCTATTTGTGGCCACAAATGGACATATCTTTAAGTCCCTAATAGAGATGAGCGAACACTGTTCGGAACAGCCGTTCCGAACAGCACGCTCACAGCACGCTCCCATAGAAATGAATGGAAGCCCCAGCACGCGGGGGTTAAACGGCCGGCCGCCGGCAAAGTCTGCGTGCCAGGTGCTTCCATTCATTTCTATGGGAGCGTGCTGTTTGGATCGGCTGATCCGAACAGTGTTCGCTCATCTCTAGTCCCTAACCAATGTCTACAATAGTTTGACATTAAACATGTCAAATTGTACAAAACCCCAGTCTTGATAAACCCCCTTACCCCTAGTGTGTTAACTATGCATTACTTATAGAGTGTGATTTTTTTTTTTTTATTGTGAACCAGAGGGTTACTTTAAAGTTATACACTAAAAAAAATCCAGACCAAAAGACTTCATTTCTTTGATAAGTGTGGAATCTAAAATAGTCTTCACAATCCTGGCAGACAGCAAGTAAACCAGAATGGATTTGCGGTAAATGTATGATCAGTCTATGGCTGAGTCAGAGCCAAGCCACAGTCAGTGAAATCAGCGGCTATCATTTCTTTTGATGCATTTGACTATTTGGCTTGGCCCTGGCTCAACATCATACCAGGTGGAAGAGGAATTTCTCAAAGTGATTTTGACAATGTAAGACCATATTAATGCACAAGTAATATCACACAGACTTACTTTACACAACGTAGAAAGAACGAGGCGTCCATGTTCTGTACTTTTATTCAAAGTGTTATTCTGAGATTCTTTTTGGGCCCAGATTTCTTTGCCTAGTCACGTGATCCCACCTCTCGCATTTCATCTTCATGACTGACATCACATATATCTTTGCCCTACAATGGCCCATTGCCAATTTATTCAAAATCATTAGCCACATGGCCTACATAGGGCAGAACTAACTTTCACAACTACTGCGCATGTGGTTAATAGAGATAAGTGAGTAGTACTCGATCGAGTAGGTATTCGATCGAGTACTACGGTATTCGAAATACTCGTACTCGATCGAGTACCACTCGCTATTCGAATGTAAAAGTTTGATGCAGAACCAGCATTGATTGGACGAATGCTATACAGTCGGCCAATCAACGCTGGTTCTTCTCCTACCTTTAGAAGTCTTCTCCGTGCAGCTTCCCCGCGGCGTCTAAATTCACTCTGCCAGACATCGGGCCTGGGCAGAGCCGACTGCGCATGTCTGCTTGTAGTGCGGGCATGCGCAGTTGGCTCTGCCCTGGCCCGATGCCTGGCAGAGTCAATTCAGAGCCGGAAGATGCCGCGGGGACGCTGCACAGAGAAGACTTCTCGGAGGATCCAGCCCGACCCTCACTCGTGGACTTGGTAAGTATAATTTGATCGAATGTCGCCTACCCCTGAAACGAGCATTTTCCCCCCATAGACTATAATAAGGTTCGATATTCGATTTGAGTAGTCGAATATTGAGGCTCTACTCGAAACCAATATCGAACCTCGAACATTTTACTGTTCTCTCATCTCTAGTGGTTAACAATCTCCAAAGCATGCACAATATTGATGTACTCTTAGGGATGGAAGTAACACTGGCCAAAAAGTGCATAGACGATACAGGTGCTAGACTTGGATGAGTGGGGGTCTGATCGCTGGGATCCCGTTAGTGGAGAAGCAAAATGTTCAGGCCTCGGAAAACTCCTTTAGATTGACGCCCCACATATTGAAACGCAGCTTTTTTTTGTTGCATTTTTTTAAGCCAAAGCCAGGAGTGGATTGAGCAGAAGGGAGAAGTATATGAACTTCCTATATATTTCCCATTCCTTTTCTAGACATTCTTGGCTTTGGCTCAAAAAACTGCAAAAAAATTACAACAAAAAAGCTGTGTTTCCACAACGTGGAGCCTTAGCCTTAATCTAACACTTAAGCCTTACAAAGAAATTCTGATGGGAGAGAGAAGTAAAGTTAGCTTTGCCATTGTTTGCAAAGGGTATAGTAACACAAGTGAAGAAATTGTTTAGAGTTGTTATGTTAAATGTATTGGACCAAGTTCCATGACCAGCAACTTATAACCTATCCCGTGAGCAGGTGATAATATGGTAACAACCCCTTTAAGAAATGATGTTGATTCTTGATATACTGTACACTATATCATGTGCATAAAACTACTTTTCCCCTTAAGTATTCAGGGCTATGGACTTATATAGAAGATTTATAAGAATTTATAAAGAAGGAAAACAAATGGGAGTCTCTTTCAGATAGAAGGAGTTACTAAATCACACATCTAGCCAGATTTGTGATGGGTTTGCATAAAAGAGACAAATGTGTAAGTCATGAATAAGAACACTTATTATATCCTGTGACCTTAAACCATCATTTACATGAAAGAATACATCACGTCTACAAATTCCTGTCAATTAAAAAATTACATAAATGTAAGCAGAACCCTGGAGAATTGACTTGATGACTTTCAATGTCTCACCCTATACAGAAGAAGATGTAAGGATAGGGCCCCACGTGGTGTAAATGCTTCTCTCCTGTTCACATGCCATGACTCGGGTGTCTCTTGCTGGGCCCCCTTTTTAAGTGCTCCAATGATCCCCTCACTAACTCTCCACATGATTTCGGCAGCCAATCACTGGCCTCAGCAGTCACATGGGGTAGATGGCAATGCCACTGCTGAGGTCAATCTGCAACAATGATGTCCCCAACTACCCCATGTCATCACTGAGGCCAATGTTTGGCTGCAGCAGTCCTCCGGAGTGGTTCCTGGTAATCTGCGGCAAGAGTCATTGTAAGGGAAAGTAGAGGTGAATAATTCTCCTTCTCTGGTTTTATAACACTCCCTGGTGTAGGCTCATTTTTTCTTCCTGGAAAAAACCTTTAAAATTCAACTTAGGACATAAAAGAAGAAATTGATGGACGGTTGAGTAAGTGGGTAAGGTTTGCAGTAGAAGGATAAACCTGGAGGGAGTAGTATAGGAAATTAATATGGCATAAGCTATATACTATATGCATCGCTGGGAACATTAATATTGGACGGTTCAAAGTATAACTGGGATAGAGAGGGTAAAATCTGATCCATTCTATTTGAAGACGCCTGGGGCTAAGGAATTATTGGAATGAAATTACTGAATCACTAGAAAAGGATCGATTGGAAATAATATGGAATGTGAATTGAGCACAAATATGTATCCCAATTTTTAATATCCTGCAGAGGAGACATATACAACAGCTCACCCATATGATCTTTGTACATGTAATAAATACCAATGTAAATACTGGTTCGGTATAGTCTAATCTACATAACTTCTGAAGGACTCACATGTCAAGTATGACTGCAAATGGTGGATTTTTATCAAGAGTATGTGTATGGGAATGTCGGGCCAGTAATCTATATACCGGTATATATTGGGGTGCTATTGTTGGAGAAGATGATGCACATCTATAAAACTTGTGGCTTAGTCCAGAATATCCAATTATCATGCAGTTTTACCACATGAATAAATAAAGTTGAGGGTTTTCTTTTTTCTCAAAAACTGTTTAAAAAACACTACTGGTTTTATTTAACCAAGAAGCTTTATAGACGTAAAATGGAAAAAATCTATCTAAGCCAGGGCCCCACGTGGTGAATCCTATCCCCACATATATTGTTGCGGTTTTGGAAATCACAGCAAGTCACTTATACCTATGGAAATGGAGGTGGTTTCCCCATAGTTATAATGGAAGCAGAAAGTTGAGAGAAGAAACCTCTGCGGACTTTCTCTGAAAAGTGATGTGGAAAAAAATGTGAGTCTAAGAAGCAGCTTGAAATCTGCACAAAAACTTGCCTACCATGGGGGCAGCACGGTGGCTCAGTGGTTAGCACTGACGCCTTGCAGTGCTGGGGTCCTGTGCTCAAATCCCGCCAGGAACAACATCTGCAAGGAGTTTGTATGTTCTCCCCGTGTTTGTGTGGATTTCCTCCCATTCTACAAAGACATACTGATAGGGGTGGGGAATGTACAGTGGGGCAAAAAAGTATTTAGTCAGTCACCAATAGTGCAAGTTCCACCACTTAAAAAGATGAGAGGTGTCTGTAATTTACATCATAGGTAGACCTCAACTATGAGAGACAAAATGAGAAAACAAATCCAGAAAATCACATTGTCTGATTTTGTAAGAATTTATTTGCAAATTATGGTGGAAAATAAGTATTTGGTCACCTACAAACAATCAAGATTTCTGGCTCTCACAGACCTGTAACTTCTTCTTTAAGAGTCTCCTCTTTCCTCCACCCATTACCTGTAGTAATGGCACCTGTTTAAACTTGTTATCAGTATAAAAAGACACCTGTGCACACCCTCAAACAGTCACACTCCAAACTCCACTATGGTGAAGACCAAAGAGCTGTCAAAGGACACCAGAAACAAAATTGTAGCCCTGCACCAGGCTGGGAAGACTGAATCTGCAATAGGCAACCAGCTTGGATTGAAGAAATCAACTGTGGGTGCAATAATTAGAAAAGGGAAGACATACAAGCCCACTGATAATCTCCCTCGATCTGGGGCTCCACGCAAAATCTCACCCCGTGGGGTCAAAATGATCACAAGAACGGTGAGCAAAAATCCAAGAACCATGCGGGGGGACCTAGTGAATGAACTGCAGAGAGCTGGGACCAATGTAACAAAGCCTACCATCAGTAACACACTACGCCGCCAGGGACTCAGATCCTGCAGTGCCAGACATGTCCCACTGCTTAAGCCAGTACATGTCCAGGCCCGTCTGAAGTTTGCTAGAGAGCATTTGGATGATCCAGAAGAGTATTGGGAGAATGTCCTATGGTCTGATGAAACCAAACTGGAACTGTTTGGTAGAAACACAAGTTTTCGTGTTTGGAGGAAAAAGAATACTGAGTTGCATCCATCAAACACCATACCTACTGTAAAGCATGGGGGTGGAAACATCATGCTTTGGGGCTGTTTCTCTGCAAAGGGGCCAGGACGACTGATCCGGGTACATGAAAGAATGAATGGGGCCATGTATCGTGAGATTTTGAGTGCAAACCTCCTTCCATCAGCAAGGGCATTGAAGATGAAACGTGGCTGGGTCTTTCAACATGGCAATTATCCAAAGCACACCGCCAGGGCAACGGAGGAGTGGCTTTGTAAGAAGCATTTCAAGGTCCTGGAGTGGCCTAGCCAGTCTCCAGATCTCAACCCTATAGAAAACCTTTGGAGGGAGTTGAAAGTCCGTGTTGCCAAGCGACAGCCCCAAAACATCACTGCTCTAGAGGAGATCTGCATGGAGGAATGGGCCAACATACCAACAACAGTGTGTGCCAACCTTGTGAAGACTTTCAGAAAACGTTTGATCTCTGTCATTGCCAACAAAGGATATATAACAAAGTATTGAGATGAAATTTTGTTACTGACCAAATACTTATTTTCCACCATAATTTGCAAATAAATTCTTACAAAATCAGACAATGTGATTTTCTGGATTTGTTTTCTCACTTTGTCTCTCATAGTTGAGGTCTACCTATGATGTAAATTACAGACGCCTCTCATCTTTTTAAGTGGTGGAACTTGCACTATTGGTGACTGACTAAATACTTTTTTGCCCCACTGTACATTGTGATCCCTATATGGGGCTCACAATCTAAAATAAAAATTAAAAACAACTTGCCTACTATGTCCCAACCTAATAAGGGTCCATTCACACAGAGTTTTTTGGCGAGGATTTTGGCACTGAATCTGTGTCAGAATCCACGTGGAAAAAACGCCTCCCCATACAGTTCCATGGGTTCCGCTAGCTTTTTTCCCGCTAGTGGATTTTTTCCGGTAGCGGAAAAGAGCTTCTTTCAGGCGGATTCCACCTGCAAAAACCAACGCAGTCAATGGGAGGCGGAAAATCCACGTGGCATTGGCAATCCGCATGGAAAAACTTTTTTTCAAGGTCCATACACTGTATTGGAGGACAAAAACATTTCCTAATTCCTGAAGTGGATTTTTTTCCTCGTCAAAATCCTCACCAAAAAACTCCATGTGAATGGACCCTAACACCAAATCACTTCTAATATGATGGTTTAAGATCTGTTAGGGGACATTCACACAGAGGATTTTTGCGCGGAAAAAAAACCCTCCCATTGACTTCAATGAGTTCCTTTTTCCGCAGTGTAATCAATGGGAGGCTTTATTTCCGTGCGGATGATGTTGACGCCAGAATCAGTGCATGAAAACTCTGTGTAAATGCCCCCTTTGAGGCATACTATGCAAATAGGCAGTTTGTTGCACCTGGGCCATTGCCATGGCTGCCAGAGCTCCCATTAGTGGTTATTCACTATAGGCAAACAACCAACTGAGCATTATTGTATAATATGGTCCTTCGGATTAGTTTTTTTGTGACAATGGCTGCAGGAGGACAAGGTCACTGTACATTTAGACTGGAATATACAGTAGACACATTAACTCTTTTAATGTAATGGCAAATGTAATAACCATTAATACCATTTGTACAATGCAAGTCAGTTCGTAAAATAAGCAGCAGAAAATCTGCGTACCTTGTAATTTTGCTGTGCTTTTTTTTTTTTTTTTTTTTTTTTAGCCAAAACTAGGAGTGGATTCAGCAGAATCGATAGGAATCATGGCATATTTTATATTTCCCATTCCTTTTGATGTCACTCTTGGCTTTGGTTAAAAAAAAAAAAAAAACACAGCAAAATCTTCAGCAAACAATACAGCTTTTATACAACATTCATCCTCAACCTTAGACACACTTATCAATTACTATCGTTCTCCACTAGGTGACTGGCATAGAAACTGGAAAAGCATTATAGATATATTTAAAGATACAGTAAATGTATCAACATGGTGCAACATTTTGATAATATTGTTGCACATAAAGATGTCAATGTTATTATTTGATACCATTGCATGTAACAGGAGAACAGAACCATGAGGGCATAGTAAGGCTACATAAATCCCCTTGTTGTCTCTTAATTTTCAGATGCAATAATGCAATATACAATCAGATACTGAGTGTGTATACTTGATCCTCAGTAATTCGATGTTGGGTAAGCAGGCGGCGCAGGAAGCGATTAGTGCGTTTCTGAACTAAGGTTATCAAATGTTTAAAAATAAGTCTGAAGTATCTGAATCTGTTGTAAAACTAATTGGTTTTTCAAGCAAACTTGTTTTCATTTGTTAATCACATGTAAGATATAAATGTTAGCTTATCCTGCTTATGTATCTTGTCACTTTAATTTACAATGGTGCTGAGCATGTTCGGGAAGAGTTTACATTGGAAAATTTGTATCTATGTAGAATAGTCTTTCAATAAAACACCGTGAGGCCGCTTTTCAGCAATATCATTCCTTTTTTTACAAAGTGTATCACCCTCTCATGTGCACAAACCAATACCCATTACAAAGAAACAGCCCATATGGCAACAAAGTGACCATCTCTGCTTCGACTCAGGATGAGGACAGTGCGACCAATGAGTCAGGCATAGACTTCACTGTATCAGTGAGGGTTAAACAACACTAAAAACTTAATGGCCACTTTCCTCGGTAGTAATAGTCATTTGTTGGATGTTAAGATAGTCTCTGACATAAACATTAGTCATAGCAGGAACTGGCTAACAACAGAGAGCAACAGAACTAGCTGTTTAAATCTTGTACAGTGCTGAGAGATAGATCCAAGACACTTAAATGCCTTCACCAGAGCTAGCCAGGAAACCAGATATATGCTGAATTCAGGGTTCAAGTTATCACCACTGAAACTGGAACAAGAAATGAATGCTCCACAATCATAAGTTAAATTGGAACCCACAGTAAACTTACAAGATAGATCAAATTCAGGAGGATGAATCAGGAGCGTGACTGTCTTGTCCAATAGTCAGGTCAGGAGGAAACATTGAAGCCAAAATCCGGAGACAAGAGGTTTTCCAGTCTGAAGCCGAGGGTCAGTTCCGAAAGGTTACATCAGAGCCAAAATCAGGAAACAAGAAGGCTTCCAGTATCTAGTCAGAGGTCAATATTAAGCAGTGCAGGACAAACAATCAATTTAAGGAAGCCAAATTTGGTGCAACCAATAACAGACACCTAGCTGGGGAGGAAGAGGGTTTAAGTGTACCTCCTCAGCTGTTAATTGGATAACCTTAGGAGAGTCCTGAAAGATGCAAAATCTTCAAGGGTTGTCATTGTAACCTTAAAGCAACAGCAGCTTAAAAGAGATATCTGACATTGGGAAACTCTAAAGTGGGACTCCACATAGTCAGCTTACCACCAGTTTGCTCTTAAAGGGGTTCTATGGGAATGATCTTAATGATCTCTTAAATGGGTTTTATGGGAATAGGACAAACAATAGTTAATATAATATAATATAGGGTACCTGTTCTGATACTTATCTGCTTGCTGCTTCTTAGTAAGAGAGAAGGGCTCTTATTATCCCTAGGGGTATGATTGTTAAAGAAAAATGGCTCTTCTCCAAGATCAATGTTTCCTGGGTGGGTTCTCTGCTGCTGTAGGGGTGGGACAAGGGAAAGTCAGGGGCAGGGTTTTACACTGGGTTTTCATTCCAGCTGGGCATCAATTTCTGAGGCTTAAAATGAGCACCAATCCAAGTTATTAGCAAATCATTGAAGTTCCCAAGACTTGCTTTTCAATGTTACAATAAAGGGATATTACCAAGAACATGACCTAGTCCAACCTATAACCCTGCAGTACCCTAAAGTGTTACAGGGTTATCTTCTCATACATGTAGTGTCCCTGTCTGATAACCAGTCCACAGTAAGGAAATCCTGGCTGGGTTTCTGAGTTCTGACAAGCTTCACACCATAGAAAGTTCCTGAATTAATAGTTGTATCCATTCGCAGCCGATGGAAACAACAGACGATCACCACTAAAAGGTTGAGAAAAATCTGTAAAATATTATAAAATTTTAAATTTGTACATTTGCAAAAAATGTCTATAAATCTAAATATGGTTATTCATGGGAAAAAAAAACTTTAATCGAGTGTTTTCTTTGTAATGTGATCATTCAGGCGACCACTTGTTTTTGCTCCTAGGTTGCTTTTCCATGACCACCATTAGGCAGATACCTGTTTACATGCGGGGAAAGGCTACTGGCAATTGGACATGCAATGATCTTTAGATGAGGATAAAATATGCAATATATTGGTCTCTAGAACGATCAAGAGACCAATCAATGATGCTTTTCTAGAGTCATAAATAAGATGGTCTATAACTTGCACCCTTCTCTTATCAGCATAACAGCCCTATAAAACAAGATTACCCTATTTATCCCATCTTTCCTTTGTCCACTACATATTTAAGTTTATAGTACTAAGTCTCATTGCATTGACACAATGGTATACGTAGACTTATTTTTCAGGCAATGATCCATGGGAAAAATATTCAAATTAACTCCTAGCCTTAAAACCAGAGTACTTAGTAGTGTATTATAATTCCCATGGACTGTACTCATACCCCACTGACTGCCCACCCACTGGGACTCTATTCTTCCTACTTGTATACATGGAAACATCACACGCCAAGTCATAAAGAATTAAGAATGTGTCACTATCTTACTGGAATGTGGAGAAAAGTCTCCGCAAAGTTCATTTCATCTGTCATGTCAAGATCACAATTGCGCCATTGAGATAAGATGAAGACGGTTGTGACCTCCCTATTGCACTGGGGCCCACTAGTGAATATAGTTCATACATACAAATGGTTAACACATCCATATTCACAGCATACAAATCTGTATGTAAAATGTATAGGAAACAGGAGGGTCCTTGTACATAAGAGTTAGTTTAATAATCTAGGATATATAGATGTAACAATATCTCAATTTATACAATAGATTTCATGTTGCTTTACGACGTCATTAGACATAGAGATCATCCAATATAATGCCAATAGGTAATCACGAGGGGAATGAATTTATTCATATTGGGGCACAGCTAATGTTTGGCTAAGGCCTTATTCACATAACAGTTTTTCATGGCCAGTTGTTCATGTATCAGTAGTATGTAAATTATGCTAATGATAGAGTTAAAATTTGTAAACTCTGCAGACAGGGGGAGCTGTTCCAGCTTGAGCTCCACCTATAGATCGGCTTATTCAGACTGGCTGTTGTGTATAAACACAAGCCCACCACAGGCTCACCAAAAATGTGGTGCATAGAGCTAATTCCCATCAGAATAAGGATAAAATGATAATAAACTACAAGCAACTAAGCTACCATTAAGAATAAAGAGCCCCTTTAGAAACTTTCTTAAAGAGGACCTGTCACCATCTTCACCAACACCAGCACCATGCATTTGTCAATAGATGACGCTACATTGATGGTTCAGTACAAATTTTTCCCTAACTACTACTGTTCCTAAAAAAAAAAAAATTGGTAATTTTAGCTTCAGCGCTCAATATGCTAATTAAGTGGGCTGGAACAGATAGTTTAGGACCACCCACCTGACAGTAGGAGGCAAATTAGTATATTGGGTGCTGAAACTAACAGCATCAATGGCTTAGGAACTCTAGGCGCTACCGAAAAAATTCCCATAGCATCAAAATCAGTGGAAAAGCAACTACAGGTAGTCCTCGGGTTACGACGGTCTCGGGTTACGACATTTCGTGGTTACAACTAGATATAAGCTAAAAAGTAAAGCTCCCTCATAACAGAAAGCTGCCAGCACTCCCGACTAGCAAGGACGAGCCTGCGGCAAATCAACACTTCTGCAGCAGGCTCGTCCTTGCTAGTCGGGAGAGCTGGCAGCTTGCTGTTACAAGGGAGCTGACTTTTTCTCATAGGAATGAACTAACCAGCGTTGATTGGCCAGTGTACAGCATTCAGCCAATCAATGCTGGTTCTGCTGGAGGCTCGTCTGTGAGGAGGCGGAGTCTAAGATACGGCCACAGCAGTCTCCATTGTGGTCTTATATTAGACTCCGCCTCCTGGCCAGCATTGATTGGCCGAATGCTGTACGCTGGCCAAACAACGCTGGCCAATGCATTCCTATGAGAAAAGTAAGCTACCGCATAAACGTAAGCTGCCAGCTCTCCTTGTACAGTACGTGATTTAGTGTGCAGTGGCTCGGAACCAAGGAAGACTGTACTGTAGTGTACTGTATATGGTACAGTCTTCCTCGGTTTCAAGCCGCTGCACACTAAATCACATTGATCCGTTCCTACGTGGCGTCGTATGGTATGTTTCCGACTTGCGTCGAAATTCGGTTTATGACGCTGTGTAATAACGGATCAACGTCGTAAGTCGAGGACTACCTGTATTGATGCAAAGAGCTGAAAAAGGTAAGGGTTCTTTTTAAAAAAAGACTATATTGCAGTCAAACAAAATTACCTTCCAATGTACCGTACTTGTTCTGCCACAGGTGATAACTACATCAGCTCTAGCTGCAACCTGCAAAACATTCAACCTCATATATATAAGACTAATCCAATGTAAGCCATATCTGCAACAGCCAGGGCTGCAGGATTCAATATCTGTTATCCTTATTGCATATTCCTATCAGCTATGGAAACACCTGTTCTGTGCCTGTATTTCATGATGCATTCTGTAACAGGGACGTATAAAGCGATCGTGAGATGGGTTTTAAAGGAAGACTTGATACAAAATGCGGAGAGACATGTGGGTCATACAATCTTCACAATGATAACTTGGCTTTGTCCTTTTGCACGTCATTATATCTCGCATCTCTATGGATTTCAAGGATGACACACTTTTTATGACACTGAGAATATGCTGCATAAGAGATCGAGCTCTGTGCATTTTTTTTTTTCGGTAGACCTATTTGCAGTAAAAAGGATCATTTACCAGCTACTATGTGATGACTTTTAAAGGGAATGTTCTCGCTGACCTTCCAGCTTCCATTTTACATAACCTACAGAAAATAAAATGAAACCAGAAAGTCAGCTTTTATATATTTCAGAGTTCTCATTTTCATTGTTTAAACTTCCTTTAGGAATCTGCTTATTATTTTGCAGTCAATGTTGAACTAAGCCCAGGCACTGCAGCTGGTTATACATAGTATATGGTATAGATCAGGGAGAGCTGAGCAGATTCATATATAGTTTAGTAGGTACAGATTTAGTATAACTTGTATTTTATCCATTTGAATCCATTCTCAGTCTGAGCTTAGGAGTCCAGTGGGCGGTTCGACTCAGTGATAGAATGTAATATAGCTGTCAATCACTAAGCAGGTCCAACTCCTATGCATGGAAAGAGCCGGGGTCAAATGGATACGATTCAGTATGCGGAGTCATTTCTCACAAAACTATACATCAATAAAATCTGCTCCTAATCATATGGGTCAGGGTGGTCTCAGCTGCAACCAAGCCCCTAAGCCAGGGCACCCACAAATCACCCTCACCACACTAGGGCCATCTAAATTTATTCCTTTTTTATTTCCTTTCATAGTTGGCAGTCTGTGTATCCTAAATGTACTACCCCTATCCTCTGGAACACTAGAGTGAAAAGATTTGGTACAGACAAGTTAAGATTTTGTACCAGGACCTATAAACCTTTAGTTTCATGCCTGATGCTGTCTGTATATTAGACTACAATTACAATGGCATGCACCCTTTAAAGTTGGCCAAACCCTTACTTCTATGGGGTCTTCCCAACACTGTCCTGACTCTCCAGTTTGATTTCAACGTCTCTAAACCTTTGTTCCTACAGAAAAAAATAGGTGTCAAGGAGGGCTATTGTATGTTATACATCTTAAAAGTTTAATACATGCTGTCCCTCAAGGGTGGGCAAAGGTAAGTTTCTGCTCTTAATATAGACTCATACATTGCACTATTATTGTTTTAGGAGACCTTTTAGACCTGACAGACATCACAGTTTGCCCCTGTAGTACTTCGTAAGAATCACGCATGCTGACAGACATTACAGTTTGCCCCTATAGTACTTAGTAAGAATCACGTATGCTTTAAGACCTGACAGACATTACAGTTTGCCCCTGTAGTACTTAGTGAGAATCACGTACGCTTTAAAACCTAACAAACATTACAGTTTGCCCCTGTAGTACTTAGCAAGAGTCACTTATGCTACATTTTGCTCCAATCAGATCAATGTATATGAATATTCAGATACTTTGCTTTGGTTTATCATAGAAAATTCTCCAGACTGTAAGTGTGTACTCTTGAAGAGCACCATTGCCCTGAGTGGGAAATTCTCATCCAATTTGCGGATAAACAGTAGTTTAATACATGTTTCCATATGATGAAGAAGATTGCTATGAGTCAAAGACAGTATTTTGTTACCATCGACACAATGATTATTGTTGCAAGCAAGTTGTCACTCCCATCATCCAAGTCATCGGAGCGTGTAGGGCCATAATGTACATAATTCCTACTCGGTGTTCGCAGTGTTTGCTACATGGGATTCCTATGATGACTTATCCTGGCAGCAGGTATTACAGTTTATGGCATGAAGAAATAATATCACTTACAATAATCATATGACCACAACATTTCAGCTTGGTATATCCATTTTTTTCTTATATATCAGGACTGTGCTGTACTAATGTTATTGAGCCAATGTACCCATAAATTCACAACAGGAAAATTAAATGAAAAAGAAATAAAAAGCATAAAAGATAAAGTTATGTTACATGTGTAAGCAAACTATGTAGTCAATGGAAAGAAAAGGAGGGGCTCAGTTCCACAGCAATTTAAACAGCATTAGATGGGAAGTCTACTTTCCATAGACTTCTATATGGACAAGTTAAAAGGGTTTCCCGGGCTTTATGGATAGGTCATCAATATCATATTGGTTGGGGGTGGGGGTCAATGCCCAGTATCTGCCACCGATCATCTAGAACTTGTACAGTGTACACAAGTGGCTCCATCTACTGTGTAGTGGTCAAGATGGGTGACTGCAGCTTAGCTGCGATAATCAGGAAGGGCCACTATACAATGGAGTAAGTTGTTTGCGTCCTGATCTTTAAATTATGTCGATGGACGTATCGGACCCCGACTTATTTATTATTGATAGGTCAATAAATAAAGATTCTAATACCCCTGTAAGGCTAAAGCCCCACATGGCGTCCCGCAGTAAAAAAAAAAGAATGTGTCCACACTGCGGTTTTTACCATATAGTGGGCATGAGAATCGCTAGAATCCCATCCACTTTGCTCTGTCTGTAAAACGTTGAGATTTTTTCCTGGTGCTGGTGCTTTGCCATCTTCATTCTTGCATTTCGTGAATATTTACCAGGTCCTTCTGCCTGTTTCGTTTCTGAATCAGAAGAGCTATCATTATACTCTTTTCTCTTCAGAAATATAATAACTACTTATACACCTCCATCACCTCTACTCCACTCCCTTGTGGTGTCCGATGTTCCCTCTTTGGTTGTCTTTTGGTGAAGGAAGGAAAGTAACACAGTTTCTTATGTTTCCCCATATCCCCTGGGCTTATTATTATTATATATTAAAGGGGTATTCCCATGACGCTTGTTCACTAACCTGCAGGCTGTTGTGCTCTCTTCACTTCCTGCTTTTCTCCGCACATTGGTGAGCGGGGTTTCACTTGCACGGGATTGGTTGTAAATGAATTAACACAGTGTGAAGCTGATGTAGCAGAGCTGGATTTCAGTCAGTTTGCATTAAATACAGAGGTAACAGACTCCCTATCTCAGCCCTTAACAGCCAAATTCAATTAAACCGACTGATAAGAGCTCAGAAATCCCAGAGCTCTCTCCTATCTGAGAAGTTCCGCTACTTATCAGACATAAAGAGCTCAAAGCTGCTCCCAGTCCCTCCCTCTCCACTGAGAGCAGGCAGCTACTTAACAAATGTGCAGATAATCCCAAGGGCCATAGAAATGTAGTGTAAACAATGAAGTGAATAAATTAAGGTAGCGGCCAGACAAAGCAGTTTTGATAAAGCAATGCATTTAGGAAAGGTCTTAAATCCAAATAAACTAGCAGTATAGATAGGATCCTTGTGATGGGACAACCCCTTTAAGAAACCCAGAGTATAATAGTGATTTGTAGGTGGTGAACACCAAAAATTTTAACTTTTTGAAATGGTTGAGCCTGAAACTTTTGGTAAATTCTGGTGGAATCCAGTTAGTTCTGAACTAGTTTGTTCATCTCCAATTGTAAAGTTTAGTGGAGGTTCTTTCAGTTGAGCCCAAACTGACCCGGAAGTAATGGCATATTCTAATGATATTCTGCTGGTAGGAAACCCAATAATATGCAGTATCATGCAAAAGTTTTAGGCAGGCATGGAAAAAATTGCTGCATAGTAAGAATGCTTTTTATTTTTCAACATATCCAATGTTTTTTTCCTTAGGAAGATAAACCACTGCCAGAGATCCCTGACAGCAGCTTGCTTCCTTGTCTGTATTGAGTATGGTGGGGAAGTTACGATCAGACAGCTATTTAACAGCTTAACTCAATATTGTTAAAGGGGTTTCCAGCTAAAAATACAGATGACCTTTCTTAAGAATATGTCATCAATATCAGATCGGTTAGGATCCAATACATGGGCACTCCCAACGATCAGCTCTTCTCAGCATCTGATAGACAGAATTGGAGCAGGAAGCGGACAGCTCTGTTATCTGTGTAGTGGACAAACCAGGTACTGCGGCTCTATAACACTTCATTAAATGGGAGCTAAGCTGCAGTAACTCGGTTCTGCCACTATACAGAGAAGAGAGCTGTCTAATCCATTCTCTGTGTATTAGTTGGGACACCCAATTTTAGGCCTGACTGATCTTTAGTATAGGTTAGCAACATTTTTATCCTAGAAAACCCTTTTAAACAGTGGATAACTTTTTGTTATCAATTTTTTCAGATGTATCAAAACTGATTTTGTTATTTGCACGATTCAACGTGATATTATAATGAGACATGGTTTTTGTATAAAACTGAACTTAGAGACATGTCACTGCACAGGAGAAATAGTTAAAGGACAGATTCTGCTCTGCTACATCAGCGTGCTTAACACAAGCTTTGGTTATTGACCAATTAAACCACTACGGCTGTGGACATCTATTACCTGCTCAGAATACACTATATGTGGTTTCCTTATTTACACTCCAGAGCTTTATCGCCTATCAACAAGACGGCTATTGCAATGAATAATTTAGTGAATCCAGTTGAGTTTACTCTTTAAATGATTAAAGTTGGTGTTCGCCTGTACAAAGTGCGAGGAAATCTAAAGCTCTGAATGTTTGTAATGATGATGAAAAGCAAGTGTGGGCCCTGGGAATTTACACATTTTAACATAAAGGCGCTCTTCGCACTCAGCTGATAAGATGTGTAGGTTCTGTTTCAAGCAGATGACAGGTCAATGAAATAACCTCTCATAGGGTGTCATTTCAGCAGAGTGTCCCTAGGTGGAGCTGTTGAGTTAGTTTCTCCTTCCAGCAGGCTTCTGCTGTGTCTGAATCAGCCTTAATGCTTGCACTATTTAGCCTCTTGTTTAAATGATTGTTAATGTAGTATCTGAGAAGGAGTCTACGCAGGAGAGCGCTTTACCTCTCTACATTTATTGAGAGGCCATGCACTGAATTTCTTCCTATTTTTCAGCCAACTTGCTAAAATAATATAAATGCAGTGACACACACATATAGACATGTACATATGGAAGCACAGACATAGCGAATTTCTGTTTATAAAGAGAATCGTTCAAAGGTCACCCAGCTTTCCCACAATTCTGAATGGTATTGGAACCTACTTACACAGTAAGATGCGATCTGGAAATATAAATCGGTAGTCCAGCTGCAGAATCTAGGAAAGCTAGGTGTTGTATAAGTAAGAAATAATTGAATTTATTGGAGTTAAAATTGTTTAATTATGAATTCATCTTATTGCCTATTCTTAAAACAAGGTTCCAATGTCTCCCAATTGAATACAGCAGTGGTCACTTATGGAAGCTACTGCTACATTCAGGTCTATGGGACTGCTCGAGATAGCCAAGTGCTGTACTCAGCTTCTCTTCACTAGTACTCAGCTTAGGCTCCGCTCATTTAGACACATATACACGTGTCAGAGCGCGGCGCTTCAAAACAGATCCCATTGATTTCAATGGGTACACGTGTAACACATTGAAATCAATGGGTTACAAAGCCTCCCCTTGATTTCAATATGTTACACGCGTAAGCCGGCACCCATTGAAATCAATGGGATCTGTTTTGAAGCGCCGCGCTCTAACACGTGTATACGTGTCTAAATGAGAGGTGCGTTACTCCATGAGAACGGAGCCTTAAACTGCAAGCATAACCACCGCTGTATTCAACTCAGGGGATTCAAGACCCCCCATTTTCATGATAAGTTTGGTTTCCAGCCATTGGACCCCTATTGATCCCCTGTCCTTTGTATAGGTGATAAGTTTAATTTGTGGTTATACTGATGGGATTCATCTAAAACCAGACAATCCCTTTCAGAGCGAACCTGTCACATTGAAATTGCATTGCATTCTGCAGGCAAAATGTTATAGTGCGGGAGGAGAAGAACAGAAAGATATATACAGTAATGTGCAAATGTTTTAGGCAGGTGTGGAAAAAACACGGGAAAGTAAGGCTCTATTCAGATCACGGTTTTTACATCTATTTCACACAAATGCAATAGAGGCAACAACAGATGCAAACGGGTGGCCCCTAGTAGTACGGTATGCTAAGTTGTTGTGTCCTGCAAAAAAAACATTGCATCATTTTTAATGTTGATGTTTATGTAAATGGATGGCCAATCTGTTTGCATCCATTTTCTTCTCTTTGCATCCGTTAAATGGATGTAAAAAAAAAAGCATGATCTGAACATAGCCTAAGAATGCTTTCAGAAATAGACGTGTTAACTGTTTAGTTTTGCCAATTACCAAAATGTAGTGAATTAACAAAAGCAGACTCTAAGACTATATGAACCCGGCCATGTGCACAGTTAGTTTCCTATCTGTGTATCTCATGGCTAGCAGACTGAAACATTTGGATGTTGCAGACCTATGCATACCTCCCAACTTTTGAACAACCAAAAGAGGGACAAAATATGCGGCGCACATAGCGCGCCGCGGCAAATTTAGCCCCGCCCACTTTTGTGTTGACCCCGCCCATTCGTTAATTTTTCATGTGCCCGCACACAGTATAATCCTCCTACAGTCACCCGTAAATTATATGTCCCCCCTCTATCTCTCCCCCAGTTTCATATACACCCTTCATCTGCCCCCAGTTTCATGTCCCTCTTCCAGCTCTGCCCCCAGATTCATGTCCCCCCCTCCATCTCTGTCCCCAGATTCATGTCCCCCCATCTCTGCCCCCAGACTCATGTCCCCTCCATCTCTGCCCCCAGATTCATGTCCCTCCATCTCTGCCCCCAGATTCATGTCCCCCCATCTCTGCCCCCAGATTCATGTCCCCCCCATCTCTGCCCCCAGATTCATGTCCCCTCCATCTCTGCCCCCAGATTCATGTCCCCCCCATCTCTGCCCCCAGATTCATGTCCCTCCATCTCTGTCCCCAGATTCATGTCCCCTCCATCTCTGCCCCCATATTCATATCCCTCCATCTCTGCCCCCAGATTCATGTCCTCTCCATCTCTGCCCCCAGATTCATGTCCCACATCTCTGCCCCCAGATTCATGTCCCTCCATCTCTGCCCCCAGATTCATGTCCCTCCATCTCTGCCCCCAGATTCATGTCCTCTCCATCTCTGCCCCCAGATTCATGTCCTCTCCATCTCTGCCCCCAGATTCGTGTCCCTCCATCTCTGCCCCCAAATTCATGTCCCTCCATCTCTGCCCCCAGATTCATGTACCTCCATCTCTGCCCCCAGATTCATGTCCCCCCATCTCTGCCCCCAGATTCATGTCCCCTCCATCTCTGCCCCCAGATTCATGTCCCCTCCATCTCTGCCCCCAGATTCATGTCCCCCCCATCTCTGCCCCCAGATTCATGTCCCTCCATCTCTGTCCCCAGATTCATGTCCCCTCCATCTCTGCCCCCATATTCATGTCCCTCCATCTCTGCCCCCAGATTCATGTCCTCTCCATCTCTGCCCCCAGATTCATGTCCCTCCATCTCTGCCCCCAGATTCATGTCCCTCCATCTCTGCCCCCAGATTCATGTCCTCTCCATCTCTGCCCCCAGATTCATGTCCCCCCATCTCTGCCCCCAGATTCATGTCCCCCATCTCTGCCCCCAGATTCATGTCCCTCCATCTCTGCCCCCAGATTCATGTCCCCCCCATCTCTGCCCCCAGATTCATGTCCCCTCCATCTCTGCCCCCAGATTCATGTCCCCTCCATCTCTGCCCCCAGATTCATGTCCCCCCCATCTCTGCCCCCAGATTCATGTCCCTCCATCTCTGTCCCCAGATTCATGTCCCCTCCATCTCTGCCCCCATATTCATGTCCCTCCATCTCTGCCCCCAGATTCATGTCCTCTCCATCTCTGCCCCCAGATTCATGTCCCACATCTCTGCCCCCAGATTCATGTCCCTCCATCTCTGCCCCCAGATTCATGTCCCTCCATCTCTGCCCCCAGATTCATGTCCTCTCCATCTCTGCCCCCAGATTCATATCCTCTCCATCTCTGCCCCCAGATTCGTGTCCCTCCATCTCTGCCCCCAGATTCGTGTCCCTCCATCTCTGCCCCCAGATTCATGTCCTCTCCATCTCTGCCCCCAGATTCATGTCTCCCATCTCTGCCCCCAGATTCATGTCCCCCATCTCTGCCCTCAGATTCATGTCCTCTCCATCTCTGCCCCCAGATTCATGTCCCCCATCTCTGCCCCCAGATTCATGTCCCCCCATCTCTGCCCCCAGATTCATGTCCCCTCCATCTCTGCCCCAGTTTCATGTCCACTCCATATCTGCCCCCAGATTCATGTCCCTCCATCTCTGCCCCCAGATTCATGTCTCCTCCATCTCTGCCCCCAGATTCATGTCCCACATCTCTGCCCCCAGATTCCTGTCCCTCCATCTCTGCCCCCAGTGTCATGCCGTCCTCTCCTTCATCTGCCCCCAGATTCACGTTCCACCTCCACATTAATCTTACCTTCTCCTCCGCTCCCTCGCCGCTCTCTGACCACCTCTCTCCCTGACACACGCGGCTGAAGCTGCTCGCGTGCTCGCTTCGCCGCTGCGTCTCTCTCTCGCTGACACATGCGGCTGAAGCGAGGAGCTGACCTGTGTCAGCTCCTCGCTTCGCTGCTGCCGCCGGCTCCTGGCTTGTACATCGCGTCTACAAGCCAGGAGCTGGCGGCAGCAGCTACGCGAGGAGCTGACACAGGTCAGCTCCTCGCTTCAGCCGCTGCGTCTCTCTCTCTCGCGAGCACGCGAGCAGCTTCAGCCGCGTGTGTCAGGGAGAGAGGCGGGCAGCAGCGAAGTGAGGAGCTGACCTGTGTCAGCTCCTTGCTTCAGCCGCATATGTGTTCAACTCAGATCTGCGTCCTCTGGACGCAGATCTGAGTTGAAATCGGGACATATCTCCCTCCAACCGGGACCGCGGGACATGTCACCCAAATCGGGACTGTCCCGCGGAAATCGGGACGGTTGGGAGGTATGCCTATGTATTATCACAAGTCCTATTCTTATCCGTTTTACGGCCCAGGCTCACAGAAGTCAGTAAATTGGGTTGGGGAGGCAAAGGCGGTGCACTGATATCCTCCATGTGCTGTCTGTGCAGTGGCGTAACTAAAGTCTTGTGGGCCCCAGTGCAATCTTTTGTCCAGCGCCCTCTACCCCTACCTCTTTCCTAATTCTTGATGGTGATGGTTTTCGGTGCTAAGGAGTTTAATCCACCTTAGTGTGGTTAGGATAATCTGTGGGTCTCCTTGGCTTAGGGACCAGATGGAAGCTGCAATCTCAATACTGATGCCAGTGCTTATGGGCCCCCTAAGGCTCCTGGGCCCCGGGGAGACTACATCATCTGCACCCCATCAAGTTACAGCCCTGTGTCACTCAACCACAGAACCCAACACACGCACACACCTAAATCATATCAATATTATGTGTGACCATGCCTTGCCTTAAGAACAGCATCAGTTCTTCCAAGTACACTAGCAGACTTCAACTGGCTGACGGGTTAATAAATGTTTCCCCAGTGGACCCCTGACACAAGTGGGCCACTAGTCACCCTGGCATGGCATTAGGACATTCATTGTACGTCATACAGATACTCATCACACAGTATGTTACCCTATGTAGCTTCCTAATATACTGGGTAGATTATTTATGCAACAACCCAGTTTATTCTTATATATTGTACACTGGGCAGCTGAGATGACATCTAGGTACAGAGTCAGGCCAACCAGTATCCTTCCTCCCTGGGCACCATCTTCTCAATATCACTGCAGGAGCCCCAGTAACCAAGTATCTTACTACTGCCTGAGGCCTGCTGCTATGTGGGCACTTACACCTGACTCCAGAGCCAAGAAGGTCCAGTTTCAAGGCAAGAGCCAGGCAGCAGACGACTAACAGCACCCCAGGACAGACACAATCAGAGACAAGAGCTAGACGGCATGTACTACTGAAAAAAAAGATTATTTTAGAATTGCAAATCAGTATCAGGTAATATTTGCATGTAATTGTATAGTGTGCCCCAGAAAGAATTTTACTGGTGGGTTCTAGGCACCCAAGTCAGATACTGTACACACTTGCAGACAGTTTTTGAAGGAACTCGGCAGGGAGGTTGTTCCAAACTTTTTAGAGACCGAAGCACAGATCTTCTGTGGATGTAGGCTTGCTCCAATCCTTCTGTCTCTTCATGTAATCCCAGAAAGACTGGATAATATTGAGATCAGGGCTCTGTGGGGGCCGTATTATCACTTCCAGGACTCCTCCTCCAAAGGGCAAAGGTCACATCAAATATTGATGTCATTTAGATTTCATTTAACAATTTGCTAATTAAAAAAATAAACAATTTTTCTATTTTTCACTCGAAATTTTGCACAGTACTGTATTTTTTAGCTGTCATTTATTCATTTATTTATTCTGTGTTTAGGAGTCCAGTGGGTGGTCCTATTCAATGACTGACAGCTTTCCCTGTAAACAGAGATGTAAGTAAGGACCTCCCACTGGACTCCTGCGGGTCAGAGTTTTTTGGAGAGGATTTTGACGCTGAATCCACTTCAAAAATGCCTCTCAATAGAACTCTATTTTTTTGGAGGCTGATTCAGAGTCAAAATCACCGCCAAAAAACTCTGTGTGCACTGCCCCTAAGACTAGAATGAGCAGAAGTTGAAATACATGCAACGCTGCACCTCCCATGAGGCGACCTGAAGCGACCGCTTCAGGCGGCGCTATGCCAGGGCCATGGAGAGGGCGGCATTTTTGCTGACCTAAGCCAGTCCAGGACAAGCTGTCCTGGACTGGCTTAGGGTCACCGTCACTGAGCGGTGGATTGGGGAGGCCGCTGGAGCAGTGACGGACCAGCGGCAGCCCCTCACGCTCAGGCAGAGAGCAGGTCCTCTCCCTGCCTGCTCTCTGCCTGCTAAAGACGCTCGCTCCTCTCGGCCCCGCCCCCTTCCACTCAGCCCCACCCCCTTCCACTCGGTCCCGCACCCTCCACTCCACCTCCTCCTCCCGGGGGGGGGGGGGGGGGCAGCTTTCTGACATCCGCCTCAGGCGGCAGAAAGCCATGGTTCACCCCTGAATACATGCCAAGTTATACTGGAACGTTTCTAACTAAACTATATATTAATCTGCTCTGCTCCTTCTGCTCTATAACATGCTGACTGAGCGTTGCCAGGCATGATTCAAGCAATTTTGGGGACACAGTCCCCAATAACTCATGAAGGGAGTGGGGGGATTTGGATTTTAATGTACTCAATTAGTTGCTATGGGGTATAAGCAGGACCTATAGTGTGCTGCCTACCCTCCTTTACAATAAACATGCACAACCAGCTGATCCCAGCATGCATGTTTATAAGAGAGCCAGTAAACCGAGCCGTCAAGCGAACAATCATATATCCAGCTTTAGCTCCTTGTCTCCGAACGTCTGAATTTCTTTGAAGGATCCATATTTTTTATGTTCACTTCTATTAACTCCAGAAATCCGGAGAGCCCCTATAATCCTAGCAGCCGTTAATGGGATGGAGCGTCTTGCTGCTGTATACGTGGATGTAAAGACGGAGACAGAAGAGAAGAGCTGCATCGCTAACAAGTCAGCAGCACAAACTGCCTGGACAAACTGCAGGTCAATGAGTGCAAATACAGCCCTGCCAATACATGAATATTTCATACGCAGCTGGATGTGCATGCTGGTTCTCATTCAAAACTTGCTTTTTACAGGGAATTCATGAACTTAAATCCATTACTTAGGGGATTCGGTACTAGAAACAGGAATGCTCATACAAAACAAGGCTTCTTTTCCCCGTTGTGAGCATTTCATACATAAAGAAAGTGAATATCCCATATCTGCTAGCAGCACCATCATTTGTGCAGGCAGAAAATTAAAAAGAATCAATAATATGATATATTTCATGTGACATGTCGACTATTTCCTGAATAAAATGAATGTTTCTCTCAGCAACGTGAATCTGAAAACTGATGTCGGAAAGACTCATTTTGAATAATGAATGACTTTCATAGGATAATACCGGCTAATAAGAAATGGCTGCTGTAAGCTATATCAGCGCGTATTCTTCTGCAGGAGACTTGCATATTTTATACCATTAAATGGACTCCCAATATTAATCTTGGTTGAATGGCTACCATTACATTGTGCTATGTAAAGGCAAAAAGTGCAGGGTGGCATTAAAGGGCATTTGACTATACATTGAACACATTAGTGTATTAAGTGGTTTCTTCCTGTAATAGAATATGCTGGGGGGTCACAAGCTGGGATGCTCAGCATTGTAGAAAATACATGGGAGGGAGGGGGATTTATTATTATTATTATTATTATTATTATTATTATTATTATTATTATTATATGTAAATTAGTCACAAACCTGTGTCTTGTGACTTTTCAATGCCACTTGTAATTAAAACTGTTGCACAGCCTCTACACGTTTCTCAAAGTGGGTATGAATGAAGTGATGGAGCCATTGAGTGCACCACATTCATCATCATTTACACCACTTTTGTGGTTATGAGCTGGCATAGACTTTATCCCAGGTTCACAGATATCCAGAGGATGAATTCCTCCTGTAGTCCTGCCACCAATTTTGACGACAAGATTCTTGGGTATTAGTTAAATATGTCAATTCTCTATTGAACCATAGATTGGAGCCCTTTAAAAGGACCTTTTACTATCTCCTTCAAATCCAGTTGTTAGCATCTGTTAATAGCCAACACTTCACTGATTCCAGAACAGTTGGAATGTTTTCTCTAGCTCCCACCATTCCTGAGCAATCAGTGCAGGTAGCTTTGGTGCCTGATGTGCTATTTAGGCTTTCTGCTATCAGGTGGGTGGTGTCAGGCAGCAGCAGCAGATAAGGGTGTGTGATTTAGAGCTCCACTCATTGGTGTCACAGCTCAGAATCACACCCCTTGCCTGCTCCTGCCTAATACCACCAACCTGACAATACAGAGCCAATATACACTGTCTACCAATAAGTATTCTTGACATCAAATGGAATAAAATACCACTAACCATCATACAAGGACTTGTGGACAGCATGCCCCGGAGGGTTGAGGCTTTAATTGCCGCTCAGACCACAGGTGTCCAAATACTTATTGGAAGACAGTGTAGCATATCAGGTACCAACACTAGTTTGGGAATGTGGGCGCTAGAGAGAAAAAAATTCCAACTAGGCCAGAATCAGTGAAGAAACAGCTATTAAATGGTGCAAAGATTTGGACTTGGCAGAGATAGTGAAAGGTCCTCTTTAGGGCCAGTTCAAATGGAGTAAACGTGCGTGACTTCAATAACATTTTACACGTGAATTTTGATGTGTATTTTGATGTGTATTTTGACGTGTTTTTTACACGTTTAAAGAAATGCCATTGAAGTCAATGGGAGTCTTATTTTTACATGTGTATTTTGCAAAATACACGCGTTTACTCCGTGTGAATGGGCCCTTAAAGTGCCCATACACATTAGATTAACGCTGGCTAACAAATTTACCAAAAGTGTCTGGTAGAAGTTTGTTCTTCTGTCTTCATTCACTCTGCGAGCCAAACAATCATGTGTATGTGGGGAGGGATCAGCTGTTGGGCAAAAAAGCATCAAGCAACAGTTACCTAAAGTGCATGGCCAGTTAAGTGGCAGATCGTATTACAGAACATCCTCTCCCTCATTGTCCATACGTTACCTGTCTCCAATCGTGCTGTGGTTACATTTGCAGGATCTCAGCAGCGGGGGCGCTCAGGGCTATAGTGTCCCGCACCATGAAAACGGGGCAAGCCTCCTTATTATACTTACCTGATTGGTCCAGCCATGGGAGATGGGCGGATAGGTGTGCCCACGTCATGGGGTCTGCCCCATGATGTGGCGGGCTCTGATTGGCCCTTCCTCAGTTGTGGGTGGCAAGTGGGCGGGCTCTTACCTGTTAAAGCGGTTCCAAGAGCTCAGTGCAATGTGCTGCTGTGATCAATGTGAATATATTGCTAGAGTGTGTCTGTGTGATACCTTCTCTATATTTGGTGTAGTCTATCTGACCCCGGATAAAACTTTGACACCAGGGAAACACATATCGTAGGGTCTTTACAGTTCAGGGCAGCAGTTTCCAGCATTATTAGGTAGACTTAGTTCAGAAGATCTCATACCTGGGCTATATACCTGGGAGACCTCTTAGGGAAAGCACCAGCTGGTTGGAAATATACTTCAGCTGATTCCTAGGCTGCCCATGTGCTATCATATGAGGGTCCAGCTCTGCTATATCATAGGGCTGGTCTCCTCTGGATGTTTTTACCATTTTTGGTAAAACATATTATATATATGTTTTATCGGCTAATTTAATAAAAGTTAGATTTTATTATTTTTGAGTTCTATTATTTTGGGGCCTATGATTCTATTCAGTGAATTTATTTATTTCATTACGTTATCAGACTAATTTTCCTAATGAGTTACAAGACCTTCTGATCTTAGAGGTCACATAGTACAGATTGGTTGCCTAATATTGTTCCCCCAGGACACAGAGCAGCGAGTTGCAGCTGTTCAGCTCCCCCTGCTCCTTAGAAATAACTGGCTTGTTCAATCGGGCCAAAAAAACTTGTATATGGAGAATCATTTATTATAATTCCCGGCCAATTATTATAATTCACTATTCACAATTATTTTATATCTATGGTCAGCATTAAATTCTCCATATGCTTTGGCTTTATATGGAACAAAGACTCATTTTTTTTGGTTACTGGTAGGTCTAATGCAACATTTTTGATCAAGCTTGACCCTAAAAAATAAATTAATAAATTAAAATAAATAAATAAATAAATATATATATATATATATATATATATATATATATATATATATATATTGGATGTGCTAGTGGTTGCCATTTATCTAACACACCAAACATTTTGAGAGAAAGTGCTTCAGCACTTTTCTCTCTGCATGTTTCGTGCACAAACCGAGCAGAAGCCACATGGACCCCATTGTAGTCTATGGGGTCAGAGAGTTTCCCATGTAATCGCTTTTTTAAGCGTATATGTTTCCGTTCAGGGGGTCCCCAAGTGGAGTCCCCAACACAGATGTGAACCGGCGTGGGTGAATTTCTGTAAACCCCAGTCAGATGAGGGGAACTATTGCAGATATTTTTGCGTAAAATCTGTTGCATATGAGAGATTTATGAAAATTTCTAAAAGAAAAAAATTGTTCCCATAGCAATCCATTATAGAACAGCTTCCATTTCCTACTGAAAACTGATTGGTCACTATGGTGAACATATTGCAAAAACCCAGCGTCTTGGCCAAAGGGGAAACACTGCAGCATAAAATATAGCATTTTACATATCCTAAATGAGAAGCAGTACCTGCAGTTTACTAGAAGAAACTTATAAAGACATATTGAAATAATTTTATTGGGTCTACTTGAGATACACTATTGTGAAAAAGAATCATTTTTGGTCTCTGTGAGATTCCACTTCATTTTGTATGACTTATGTTAGATTTGTCAGTGCTCCAGACTAACCAAACAATACATATAATGCTCTCTAGTGGCTCCCATATAGTATATTGCTCCCCAGTGCCCCCCCTACACATCTACTAGCCCCTCCACACAGTATAATGCACCCTAGTAGTCCCTCCACACAGTATAGTGCACCCTCGTAGGGTCTGCACACAATATAAGGCATCCTTGTAGTCCCTTCACATAGTATAATGCACTCTATTAATCCCTGCTCACGATATAAAGCATCCTAGTAGTCCCTGCACACAGTATAATGCATCCCAGTAGCCCCTGCACATAGTATTATGCACCCTAGTAGTCCCTGTACACAGTATAACGCACCATAGTAGTCCCTGCACACAGTATAATACAACCTAGTAGTCCCTGCACATAGTATAATGCACCCTAGTTGTCCCTGCACACAGTATAATGCACCCTAGTAGTCCCTGCACACAGTATAATGCACCCTAGTAGTCCCTGCACACAGTATAATGCATCCTAGTTGTCCCTTCACACAGTATAATGCACCCTAGTAGTCCCTGCACACAGTATAATGAATCCTAGTTGTCCCTGCACACAGTATAATGCATCCTACTAGTCCCTTCACATAGTATAATGCACCTTAGTAGTCCCTGCACACAGTATAATGCATCCTAGTAGTCCCTTCACACAGTATAATGCACCTTAGTAGTCCCTGCACACAGTATAATGCACCCTAGCAGTTCCTGCACACAGTATAATGCACCTTAGTAGTTCCTGCACACAGTATAATGCACCCTAGCAGTTCCTGCACACAGTATAATGCATCCTAGTAGTCCCTTCACACAGTATAATGCATCCTAGTAGTTGCTGCACACAGTATAATGCACCTTAGTAGTCCCTGCACACAGTATAATGCATCCTAGCAGTCTCTGCACACAGTATAATGCACCTTAGTAGTCCCTGCACACAGTATAATGCACCCTAGCAGTTCCTGCACACAGTATAATGCATCCTAGTAGTCCCTTTACACAGTATAATGCATCCTAGTAGTTCCTGCACACAGTATAATGCACCTTAGTAGTCCCTGCATACAGTATAATGCACCCTAGTTGTCCCTGCACACAGTATAATGCTCCTCAGTAATACTTACCAAGCTCCATTCCCATGGATCTCTCTGAAGAATGCAAATCTACAACTTAATGAATCCGGCCTGCACCAAGCCACAGGCATTACTGGTGGCATTCTGAATAATGAAGCTGAAGGCTTCCTGCTATGCTATTCTTTGGAGCATTATTTGAGTCCTGAGGACACAGAGTTGACATTGACGAATGCCGCCATGGTATTACACAGCTGAGTGTGCCACTTATGTTTACTTTATTCTTAAAGAGGCAGCGAGGTGGCGGGTAAATCGATAGGTAGTACACAACAAATATTCTGTCCATATCTCATTGAAGTATACTCAGTCCGCATGTGAAGAATTTCAGCGTACACTACTTCAGTCCGCATTATGGAGGACTTGATCCATCGTCTCCGTGGACATACGAATGTCCAAGATATCTAAAAAATTTCTTGTGTTTTCCAGATGCATCTAGGACTATTTTCAAACATTTATGTGAATCTGGTCTGATGTGGAAATCTCAGCTCTTTTACCTCCAGACCTATACACAGGGCTGCAGATAGGGGGCAGTGTTTGTTTATACTTCTCTCCTTCACAGGACTCCATTCTTAGAATTCATTGGAGAACATGTACAAATCAGAGAGGTTTTACTCACAAGAAAGTTAAAAAATATTGTAATCAGTCAATGAGTTAACCATTCAGCAGCTACACTAAGAGGTGAGCGATAGAATACTCCTCTGTAGACAATCCCTTTAATAGCATTTTTCTATGAATGTCTATGTAAGGTGTAGTGGCCCTTTAAAATAACATGATCACCTCCGCATACTTCAGATGCTGTTGTGACACTTTTGCCAGAAGCCTACTAATCTCTGTTACATTACCATTGATCGGGTGAAATGTGTTTATTTTTCCCATCAGACCCTCATTGGTGGACTGATATAAGAAAGGTATACACCATGCTGTATACAGCAGTTGTTGTTTTGTTAGACAAGGATTTTCCGAGTCGGCTATCCAGCTCAGTGAGCAGGATTCTTAGAATCGTCACGTACGGCATAATCCAATAAATTAATTTTTGAGTAGGTGATTTTTCACTGTTATATTTCTCATGCCTATGCATTTTTACCACTCAAGTTAGAGTACTATTACATTTGCATTGCATAAATGCGAAACATAATCCTACAGACGCTGGAATCAGTGAGAAGTATCTTGTTTTTATTGGAAAAGATTATCAATTGCCCCCTATGGATTCCCGCTAAAGGGTCAGGGAGAAGCCGGCTTACGTAATAGGCTCTGTTTATTGAGATTTTACAATTTACGAAAATCACCGAAAATCAATTTTTCAAGTGCATTTATGTTGCAATAGACGGGAACCTGGCCAAACCCGTTACAGGTCTTGTGGGTTAATGATGTAGACATAGCTTTTCATAGTAGCAGAGCATGTGATGATCTTATGCTGGATCCTTACAGTTAATGGTGTCCATAGGCTTCAGACAACCTCCAAGGTGGACAGTTAGTCAATTTTCCTAAGGACACGTGCAGAGATTTTTCTGTACTATTCACACATGCACGCTGAAGACCAAATGTATGGTCTATTCTCCCTTAGGCTTCGTTCGGTAATCCGTTCGGGGAGTCTGCATGGGGCTTCCCCTAACGGACTACCGAACATATTGGCAAGCAGTGTGCAGTGAAAGCACACGGACCCCATAGCCTGTAATGGGGTCCTTGTGCTTTTCGCATGGTCTCCGCACAGAACATGCGGACAGAAAAGAAGTTCACAAATCACAATCTACTATCCTGTCCACATGACTCATGCGGAGATCGCGCGGAAAGCACACGGACCCCATTATAGTTTATGGGGTCCGTGTGCTTTCACTGCACACCACTTGCCAATGTGTTCAGTAGTCCATTCGGGGAGTCCCCATGCGGACTCCCCAAATGGATTACCGAACGCAGATGTTAACCGGGCCTTAGAAGTATTGAAGTGAATGAAATTACCATTCACAACTTGTGGGTAGATGCGGTAATGTTTTTGGAAGAAATCAGCCATGTCCATGTCTTCTAACCCCTTTAAAGCATCAAAGGTGAACCTTCCAGATCCATTATTTTCCAAGGGGATCTAAATTAACAGTGATCATTTTATTATCCCTATCTTGAAAGTGTCCTTGTGTAAATCTTAAAGAGATACTATACAAAATATGAAAAAGCAAAAGAACAGGGGCGAGCACTCACCAGTCAGTAGTTAATATGTTCTTGAAATCATTTCCTTTATTGGATACAAATAAAAACATCCTTGGGAGGGAGAAAAGGCATTATAGGCAAAAAAAGAGGCAACAGCCGTTTTGCGTTCAGCCGATTGCATCTAATGTTTTTTCTCCCTTCCAAGGATGATTTTATTTGTATCCAATAAAGGAAATGATTTCAAGAACATATTAACTACTGACTGGTGAGTGCTCGCCCCTGTTCTTTTGCTTTTTCATATTTTGTATAGTATCTTGCTGTCTTTTTGGGGCATGCTGAGCACCATAATTCCACTGTCAGTGCGTTTCCTGACCCGAGTCAAGCTATAAAGGAGTGAAGCTATAAAGGAGAATATATATGTCCTTTTTTATACTTATTGGGAAGTAGCAGTGCCATCTCCCTTTTTCTCTCTTTTCCTATTTTTCAAAAAAAAAATCTTAAAGGGGCTCTATCAGCAAAATTATGCTGATAGAGCCCCACATATGCGGGAATAGCCTTTAAAAAGGCCATTCAGGCATTGCTTATGTTATATTAAACTACCCAAGGCCCCCCCTCCATTTTAAAATAAAACCCTAAAAAAGAATATGTTGTACTTACCTATCGTGCACGGTGGGCGGGCATTCAGGGTCCGGCGGCATCTTCAGCCACGCCTCCTCTTCCAGCGATGTCCTCGGGTCCTGTCTTCCTCCGGCGCTCGCAAACTGCCATTGATAAATAATGTCGCGGCTGCATGCGCAGTAGCAGTAGTAGTAGGACATCGCTGGTAGAGGAGGCGTGGCTGAAGATGCCGTTGGACCCTGAATGCCCGTCCACTGTGCACGATAGGTAAGTACAACATATTCTTTTTTAGGGTTTTATTTTAAAACGGATGGGGGGGTAGTTTAATATAACTTTACCGGTGCCTGAATAGCCTTAAAGGCTATTCACGCATATGTGGGGCTCTATCAGCATAATTTTGCTGATAGAGCCCCTTTAAAGAGAACCCAATGCTTTAGGGCTATTACACTTACGGTATGCTGGGGTTTAGGATGCCAAACCTTATGCCTTCACAATTTTTAGGCATATGTACATCTTGAGTTACTGCTCATGCAACCGATGACAAGTGGTAAGACAGTAAGACATCTGTCCAAGTCTAACACTTTTACCTATAAATGCTACGTAAAGTATTGTTCACGCTGGCTGGAGAGGAGCATTTCACAATGGCTTTAATAAGTTCCAATTCCTCCACCTTTTCAGTTTTGGGGTTTATCAGACTAGAAATATTGTTGACCTATCCTAAGAATAGTTGATCACTATCAGATTGGTAGGGAACTCCACGAAACAGCTGATACACAGGGAATGGAACAGGAAGCAGACACCTCTGTTCTCTGTGTAGTGGCCAGAACAGGTACTGCAGATAAGCTTCCATTTATTTGCCGTATGCTTCTTGCTCCATTTTCTGTGTACCACCACTATTGGTGGCCTTTCTTCAGGATATTTTTTTCTCCGAAAACCCCACTAAAGCCAACACCGTATAGAGTCATAGCAGGCAGAGCACCCAAGGAGGTACATGGAGCCAACCCCATATAGACCCATAGCAGGGTACCCAAGGAGGTACGTGGCGCCAACCCCATATAGAGCCATAGCAGGGCACCCAAGGAGGTATGTGGCGCCAACCCCCGTATAGAGCCATAGCAGGGCACTCAAGGAGGTATGTGGGGCAACCCCATATAGATCCATAGCAGGGCACTCAAGGAGGTATGTGGGCCAACCCCATATAGAGCCATAGCAGGGCACTCAAGGAGGTACATGGGGCCATACTATACCTCTGTATGCCTCTGATTCCACACACTGTTTGGATAAGACAGGAATATAAGTGTCCTGCTTAGTAAATGAATTCATTATAAGCCTTATACTATAGCGCTTGGTAAATGAATTAATTGTATGTCTTGTATTGTACATGCACCAGGGGATTTCTGTCTGAGACTTACGTTTATTGGTCTCCACAGATGAAAGGAATACAAATAAATATAGATCTATGTAGTAAATCTATAATGCTATGGAAATGCAAAGCAACATCCATAAGGAGCAAATTAACAGTGAAAAAATGCATTGTTAATAGTGTCGCAATACGTTTAGCTCTACAGTTGCATGCCTGCAATAGTCCAATAGGTTTTTGTTCCTAGAGAGTGGGGATTGAGAACCAGGGACGTGCAGAGACGGCGGCCAATAAGTAAGTATTGATTCTTCCAAGTATGTGAGAATTTCAGTTTACTGTCATCTGCACTCATTGGTGGTCAGAGGAGATCCCCATGCACAGAGCTGGTGTCTCAATCATCCAAGATGGTGAGTAAAATCAGCACATTACTAGTCATGGTGTAGGTATCTGCTGTGCATTTAGACTTCACAACAGGAGTAAAGCAATCTTATACACGCAAGAAAGAGTCAGGTTGGTCTTGATCAGTAGGGAGCCAATTGCTTCTTTTTCTTGGCTAATGTGATTGTAATGATCCAGACCACCATAGCTGCCAGCTCCTTGTCACTCAGAGCGCCTAATCCCCTGAGAGTGACACGGAGGGCTCCGGTCTGTGATTGTAGACTGCCAATCACTATTTCTTCACTGGAACAGCTTAACTTACAGCTAAGTTCTGCTGCAGCTGAGGAAATATACACATACCCTACATATAGCCTATATTCTCCTACAATCTATTTTATGAACAAATAGTAGTTAGAGTCGCCATATTACCCTATCATTATGGCTAAGGACCCCCGGAGCAAGCCGCTCCGAAATGACCGCAGCAGAAACATTTCTTTTTGCCGCGGTTTTTTTCACAGACAGTTTTTGAGATAACGGTATTCCTTTTAGATATTTTTTCCTGCAATGTGTGGATGGGATTAGCCAGAATCCCATGTACTTTGCAGGTAATGTAAAACGCGGTGCTATTGCCATGGCGTTTTCGCAACGTGGGCCCTGGCATAAGGGAGTTTTTTTTTTTTAATTGATGAGCTATCCATAGGATTTCTTACTAATTGAAGATGCTTAGAGATACAACACTCAGTTCCCTCGCTGATCAGTTTTATGAAACCGCAGTTACCACTTTACAAGCCATGCAATGTCACGTTCATTGGTGCCATGGCCTAATTATAGCACAGTCCCATTCAAGTGAATTGGCTGAGCTGCGACACAGATTCCAGTCAAAAGTGTATGTCGCTTTGCTTGTTATGTACTGAAAAGGCTGCAGCGTTCACTCAAACAATGAAGTCTCTTCAAACTGCTGATTGGGTGGGGGTCCAGGTATTAGACCCCTGACAATCATTAATTGGTGAGCAATCCTAAGGGTAAGGCCTGGTTCACATCTGCATTCAGTATTCCGTTCGGGGAGTCCACTTGGGGACCCCTGAACGGACTACCAAACGCATTGACAAGCGGTGAGCAGTGAAAGCACATGGACCCCATAGACTATAATGGGATCTGTGTGTTTTCCGTGCACTGTCCACACTTGTCTTGCGAACATGAAAGTAGATCCTGAAGTACTTTTCTGTCCGCATGTTCCGCATATATTATACTCTATGGGTCCGTGTGCTTTCATAAGCTCACTGCTTGCCTTTGCGTTCAGTATTCCGTTCGGGGGTCCCCATGCAGACTTCCCAAACGGATTACCGAATGCAGATGTGAACCAGGCCTTAGTCATCAGGTCTAAAGCCTGAACAACTCCTTTAATGGATGCCTGTTCATAGATCATAGCAGTGCACTTTATTGTACAGCAGGCTGCAGCAGTCAATGTCCCTGTGTGCAGCATGATATAGATACCAGCAGGGGACTAGAAGTCATAAGTAAACGGGGGATTGGGGATGAGACTGTGCCATTTTTATTTTGTCCATCATTCCAAATATAATAATATTATTCATTAGGCAACTCCTTTAATTCAGGGCACATGG
Organism: Leptodactylus fuscus; assembly: GCF_031893055.1. NCBI lineage: Eukaryota > Metazoa > Chordata > Amphibia > Anura > Leptodactylidae > Leptodactylus > Leptodactylus fuscus. The sequence continues at coordinate 320,920,611 of NC_134265.1, forward strand.
AGACACAACCATGCAGTTCATCCAAGACCCACACGGTCATGCACTTCCCTTAATTTCTGTGGGTTTCTTACAATTCATAAACTTTCTAATAGATTGGTTTCCTATTAAATTTGCCCTAGTGTGTGATAGAATAAAATAGATTGTATCCACTGATGTGAAAAATCACAATGTATGAGCATTACTGCTGAATATGTTGGTGCTATATAAATAACAAGTAATAAATGTGTTTCAATATTCAGTGTCTATAAATAGTTGCAAGCACAGCCACGTGAATGTAGTGGAGCCTTGTTATTTAGTACAAGTAATAACGGTACTATGATGTAATAAGACATACAATATGTATATAAATTGTATGTATACAGTGTGTTCAAGTGATGCAGAGACAGATTCCTAAAATTAGTGTATTATAATCTGCAGTCTAACACATTCAGTATAACATTGTATAATGCTAGTTTTATGACGGACAGCATGGAGGCTATATAGGCCTTCACCCTGCTAACAAGAAAAATACTTACAAGTGATATATTGTGTTGCAAATATAACCTAGGATTGCACGGGAGCCTACTGCGCTACCTTATAGGGTATTAAACATTAATGGCATAGCTATTACATATGTCACCAGTGTCTGAATCAAGAAACCACATTCCTTCCATTTTATTAAAGGGATTGTCCATCCACATGCATTTTTTATTAAGACAGCTTACAATTGCCCAAAATAGCACGATTAGTACGACCAAACCAACCTCTGTCGCTTCCATGCCAACAATTCCCTGGGTCACCACCGTACATTGGTCTATATATCAGTGCACCATGTGACCACTACAGTCATTCAACAACCAAAACAGTAACCTCAATGGTACTGACACTTTGCAGCAACATCCAACTAGCTAGTAGTCACGTGTCAACATGTCCCATCATTGCTGGATTCAGGTAAACAGAGACTGTTGGAAGAAGGAAAATGTCAGCATGGGAGAGGCAGGGGATTGGTATGTATTACACAGTTTATTTTAGACCTTTTATAAATAAATTGTGGTGTTAGACGGCACCCTTGTCACAGCACTGGGGTAATGTACACAGTGGTATCACAGTGCAAGGATAATATACACAGGGATGTCACAGTATCGGAATAATGCACACAGTAAAGGCAGCGTACAGAGATCATTTATTGTACACAGTGATGTCATAGTACAGGAATAATGCACACTGTGATGTCACAGTACAGGGATAATACACACAGTGATGTCACAGTACAGGGATAATACACACAGTGATGTCACAGTACAGGGATAATGCACACAGTGATGTCACAGTACAGGGATAATACACACAGTGATGTCACAGTACAGGGATAATGCACACAGTGATGTCACAGTACAGGGATAATGCACACAGTGATGTCACAGTACAGGGATAATACACACAGTGATGTCACAGTACAGGGATAATACACACAGTGATGTCACAGTACAGGATAATACACACAGTGATGTCACAGTACAGAGATAATACACACAGTGATGTCACAGTGCAGGGATAATATACACAGTGATGTCACAGTACAGGGATAATGCTCACAGTGATGTCACAGTACAGGTATAATGCACACAGTGATGTCATAGTATAGGGATAATGCACACAGTGATGTCACAGTACAGGGATAATACACACAGTGAAGTCACAGTACAAGGATAATGTACACAGTGATGTCACAGTACAAGGATAATACACACAGTGATGTCACAGTACAGCGATAATGCTCACAGTGATGTCATAGTACAAGGATAATGCACACAGTGATGTCATAGTACAGGGATAATACACACAGTGGTATTAACCTGTATGGATAATGCACACTGTGATGTCACCGTACAGATAATGTGCACATTGTTATCACAGCATATAAAGAAAGTAATTGCAGTGATGTCACATGCAGGCATTAGGATGTCCCAGTAGAGCGTTAGAGTATTATACCCATGTAATAATCCTACCACAACTAACACATAATATCATTTTACCATGATTTGCAGACACCATCATGTTGCCATGAAGCCTTCGTCTAAGGTGACATGTACACGACCATGTGGCAGTGACTGAACAGCACCAGTGGCACACGATTGTTATCAGCATGAGCCCACAGAAATGAATTGGTCAGTGACTCTGGGTCACATAACTGACCACGCTCTACTCCCTCTCCTTGTACATGGAGTACAGCGGGGTTGGTCATATGACCCACAAGGAGCGCACCAGCAGAATAGGCACAGATAGATAACAACTGAGGTCACAGGAGACTGGAGAGTATATTACTAAGATGCTCCTATGGTGCACTAAGTACGCTGACAAGTTTATTCCCCACATAACCCCTTTTAAGATGCACACGTTCCATGATCTTCAGCTCTGCTACATCTGTACAGTGAATATAGGTGTAAGAAAAGTTTTTGTATTTCTGGGAGATTTCCATACATGCCTTTGACCTATCAGTGGCGCCAATGCACAAATATATGCTAAACGAATGCAAGACAATAATAATTATTAGCAAATGATGCGATGATTAAACCATTCCCCTGTCTCTGTCTGCTGCATAAATGCTCAGCAATTTTACTGTCCCTCCCCGCACCTTCCAGCACAGAAGGAGATAGGAAGCCCCGGTGGGGGCGGGGGGGAAGAATTTGAGCAGCACGTTTGCGAGTCACTACATGACTACCAAGTCATCCATCGCCTTCGTCAGCATGCATAGCACGTCCAGACCATTCCCACGCCTGGAGAGAGGGGTTACCTTTACTGAGCGAGAAGAGCAACCCATCCAGTGTGAAGGACGGATTCAACTTCCACGAGACACAGAAAAACACACACACAAACTGGATTTCGACGCTGCAAGCTCATACTCGACTTTAACTGCATCTGCGCTGAGGCTTGTTACAGCCGCCGAATGAATTATACATCCCCGCCGCTCCTTCGCTTTACTGCTACCACCATCTACTGCGCCTCAATAAAACAACAAATGAGTCTCTGCGCAATCCGATCAATTAACCCCTCAGTGGCTGGAAAGGGCTCAAGGTCCGTTCCCGCAGACGTTTCTCTTCCCTGAGGACGGTTGAAAATAGATATCTGTCCATCAAGTTCAACTAAGGGAAGGGAGATGAGGAGGATGAAGGGAGGGGGTAGGGGCAAACTTTAGAAATGACGTTCCCCCTCTTAATCCACAGGTTAGGCGTGACCCAATCTGGCCTAAAAAGGGAATACTGTAGGATAGAGTAAGGTATTCTAGTTCAATAAATAACCCCCTCCCCAAAAAATGTTCTCAATATTTCCATGTCAGCAATGTCAGATTTGTTTATAGCAGATTATTGTCCATCTAAAGAAAAATCTCCTTTATTTGTCCCCTTTGTGATGTAAAAAAAACGTAGTCTGGATGATGGGAAAGCTGGGTGACAAGCGAATACAGCCATGCAGCTAAAAGCCCCAGGGCTGGACACCTAGCTTTCCACAGGCCTCTGAATGACATAAATGCTTAAGTATATAGTGAAACATCTAATATTCAAGTATTGCTGTCTAACTAGGTAGATGAACCATTCAGTGATCTAGGAAAGCTGGATGATAACCGAATAAAGCCACTACTGCAGCTCTCCCAAGACTGGGCACCTCGCTTTCTCCAGGCTCCTGAGTGGCACATATGCTTAAGTATATAGTGATGCATCCAATGTTCCAGTATTGCTGTATAGCTAAGCAGATGAAGGGAACTAGGAAAGCTGGGTGATAACCGTATAAGGCCACTGTTTCGCTTTCCCCAGGATTGTGCTCTTAGCTTCGCTTATAGCAGTTTATTGATAAAGAGCATGTCCATCTTTTTTTTTTTTTTAAAGAATATCCTTCATTAGTCCTCTTTATGATATTAAAATTGTCTTCTGGTTATTGGGAAAGTTGGGTGAAAACCCAGCATAACTAATGGTGCTGTTCTCCCAGTCCTGGACACCTAACTTTGTCCAGACTCCAAAATGACCTATATGCCTAAATATGAACTGATCCGTAAAGTGTTCCTATATAACTGGACAGTAGAACCATTCAGAGGTTTGGAAAAGTTGAGTTACAACCAAATATGGCCACTGCTGTAGGTCCCCAGAATTAAACACTTAGTTTTCTACAGGCTTCTGAGCGGTATATACAGTATGCCTAAGTATGCCTTGATGCATCCAGTGTTCCTATATAACTGGGCACATGATCCATTCAGTGGTTTGGAAAAGCTGGATGACAGCATTTATTAAGACTCCACGCTGAAGTCCTATACAGTAGGGCACACTTAGAGAACCCCTCTCTGTAAGAGCAATTCCACTGTGATGGGCTGATGTGACAACCCCTTTAATATGAACCCCTTTAAAATCCTAAAGCTATCTCATCAATTGTGATTTCTTATTTTATTTTCCTGTAAGACTGTCCATTAGCATTTGTATTGGATGATTAGTTACTTGGTCACAGGAAAGTTCTCTACTATAGGATTCCCCAACCAAGGGGCGGCACAATGTGTGTGACACTACTGCACAATGTGATACTACTGCACAATGTGTGACACTGCTGCACAATGTGTGACACTACTGCACAATGTGTTACACTACTGCACAATGTGTTACACTACTGCACAATGTGATACTACTGCACAATGTGATACTACTGCACAATGTGATACTACTGCACAATGTGATACTACTGCACAATGTGTTACACTACTGCACAATGTGATACTACTGCACAATGTGTGACACTGCTGCACAATGTGTGACACTACTGCACAATGTGTGACACTACTGCACAATGTGTGACACTACTGCACAATGTGTGACTCTACTGCACAATGTGTTACACTACTGCACAATGTGATACTAATGCACAATGTGTGACACTACTGCACAATGTGTGACTCTACTGCACAATGTGTGACACTACTGCACAATGTGACACTACTACACAATGTGACACTACTACACAATGTGTGTGACACTACTACACAATGTGACACTACTACACAATGTGTGTGACTCTACTGCACAATGTGACACTACTGCACAATGTGTGTGACACTAATACACAATGTGTGTGACACTACTGCACAATGTGACACTAATACACAATGTGTGTGACTCTACTGCACATCTTTATCAGGTCAACCAAAAGTATCAGTTGACTGCACTCCAATGGAAATCAATGAGAATCATTGGTTAATGTCACATGACCTTGATGGTCGTACATAATTTATTATTCATTTATATTGGAACCCAACGCAAAATAACCAAAATGATGCTTGTTTGTTTCAAGGCTTAAAAAAATTAATCTTGCCATTCACGTAAGATAAAACCGTTCAGCAGGGGAGTGATCACCCCATGAATATGGCATCCTCATGTCCCCCGTTTACAGCCTATGCTTTTAATTCACAACAGGCACAGCCGTCTGCATCTGGCCTAAGGCAGGGGATACACGTTGCGTACTCAATGTGGGTTAACTGCTGCAAAATTGTATGTGACTAACCCACTATATAGTATGGTAGCAGTGGACGGTTGTGTCCCCTAGGGGGTGCTTGTGGCAGACTTGACATGTGTAGCCATAGCCTAGAGGGAAGGGGACAAAACACTGGAGAGATCCAACATTTCCCATTCTTTCTGATTACACTCCTAGTTTTGACTCCAAAAAAAAAAAAAAAAAAAAAAAAATGCAGTAAAATCTGTACCAAAAAAACAACAAAACTCCATGTATGTCTACAGCCTGAGGATACACATATCAGATATGAGACTGACACTGACAGCAAGAGGGCACCTGCATAAGAACAATACATGGGCCCCTTAATCTCTGGCAGCTAACATGGTGAGAGCGAGCGAGCGCTCATTATAAAACCCTCCCTCATGTCTCTCTAGATATTTGCTAATTGGCATGCCAATCCATATTAATCATTAGTGCAGTCCCTTGTATCCTATCTATGTATGTAACTATGGATTTAGGATGTAGCGTTATTTTTGGACCCTTTCTCCTACAAGACCACCGTGCAGCTGCTCACGTTGCATATATAGTACGTGCCAACCCTGCAATAGATCCTTGGCATTTCCAGATAAATAATGTTGGGATCCGAAGATGTCAATCTAATGTGTGTAGGTGGCTTTAAGCGCTGCAGCACATATACGCAGCAGTAGGTAGCAGGCAGGCTTTATTTAACGTTCCTTCTGTCTACAGATGACCTATGTGATCCGTGCACAGCTATAGGACTGGGCTACGCGTCTCATATACATTATTGATTGTGCTTGTTCCCAGCTAGGGTTCTGGTAGGAGCCATGTAGCAGAGGAAGAAGTATCCAGTATAATAGAGTGTTACCTCTGTGACCACTAAAAGCATGTGATGTATTCCACATATTGTGGACATTTCTCTGCTCCAGGCAGATAAGGAGGGAGATGTCCCAGCGTGTACAACACAATACATCAAAGGCTGGGGCTTGCATCACATGTAAGGCTGAATCTAAAGCATACTTGTAGACAGGCCCGGCTAATGAATAGCACATACCAGATACAGCTACTGTTAGCCACATGTTGTTATGCCCTTAGGCTTATCTGTAAGAGTAAGAAACTACCAACTGCCTTGGAGGTGCTTTACAATATCTGTGATGGCGTCTATAGGCTTATCTGGGCTCTAGTGTAACTGTAAGATATTGATCTGAGGTTGGTCAGAAGGGGTAATGTCTCTCTATGGTGGTGTCGTTGGTGCTCTCCCCTAGTAGCACTGATCCCATAATATGGCAACGTACAATATTCATATTCTGGCGTGCCCATAATGCCATAGTATGGAGTCATAGATGGCGTGCGAAAAGTTACAACCTCTCCGCAATGTGTACCAGGCCTTAAGCTGATCCATGAAATATTTATGGATGGATCGCATTGATTTTCTTTCTGTGTGGAATGAAAAGGTTGAACTTAGATGTCATTTTTACCTCTGAGACGCTGCTTGTCTCTCCCCAAAGAAACAACATGCCACCATGTACAGCCAAGTCAATGTACGGCCGTATATTATCCGTAATTACAGGTAGTATACAGACCTATTAATATGTAGTCTCATATATGTAGTCTCAGTGTATGAGCCGTATAGAACTCATGGACAACATTTATCTGCAATTCACATCATAGATGAATGTATTATTTCTGAAGGAGCAACTGTTGGTACCCCCGCCATCAACAAGAACAGGGGGGGTCTATGAATACTTTGTGTGAATGAATCAGTAGTGAGCATACACAACCAATACTCCATTCACTTCTATGGCTTGACAGAGCGTTGGGCTCAGCTGTAGTCAGTGGTCATTCATGCACACTGCTCACATAGGGAATTCAGGGACCCCCCATTCTTCTGATCGACAGGGGTCCCAGCGGTGTGACCCAAGCAATCATACATTTATCACCCATTGTGTAGTAATGGGTGTGTCCTTTGACTAAAGCTAGCCAAAATAGGAACACTTCCCATATTTCTAGCCAGTAGTCCACAAGGGTCACAAGAAGGCTTAAAGGATTACCCCATCAAACATTCATGTGAGTGTACCATTTCATCCCAAAATTACCATCACCTGCAACTTCATTCCAGTGCCCTAGTTGCATTGAGCGTAACATGGCTATGTAATGCATTCCTAGGATTTGTTAATGCACATCCAAAATCTCCTTGTAGTCCAAAACTGGTAAATATTCTATACACAGTGCAGCATTACATTAAAGAAGATCTCCAGGGCTAGGATCAAAATCAATAAAATATCAAGACCTGCATAGTCAGAAATGTACAAGAAATATGCATAATGCATAATATAATAAAACCTTCCTCTACGTTCTCTTACAGTTTTGTTACCATTATTCACAATTCTCTATACAGTGAAGCCTCTCCAGAAGACCACCCCATGTCCAGGCCTTGTGCCACACTTTCAGCTCCATCATATATTATTGATATGTCTTAGAGAGGACCACCCCTGTGTCCAAACCTGATTTCAGCTCCTTTGTATATTATAAATATTTCTTTATGCAGACCCCTACCCTACTGTATAAAGCCACTTTCAGGGCATTTGATGGTAAGGGTGCATTCAGACTACGTAACGCCGGGCGTGTATGAGAGCCGTACACGCCGGCATTACGGCAGACTGCCGAACACTTCCCATTCACTTCAATGGGAGCGCTCGTAACAGCGGCGTTTACGAGCGCTCCCATTGAAGTGAATGGGAAGTGTTCGGCAGTCTGCCGTAATGCCGGCGTGTACGGCTCTCATACACGCCCGGCGTTACGTAGTCTGAATGCACCCTAAAAGAGCTTTCACAGCAATATTCTTGCTAAGGCTCGGTTCACATCTGTATTCGGGGTTTCCATCCCTCTCTCCACATGAAAAAAGCAGTGAGAAAAGTCCTGCAAGCAACGCTTTTCTCTCTGCATTTTCACATGGATCCCATTATAGACTATATAGTCCTAAGGTAACTGTTTTTTTTTAATGTGGATTAGGTTTCTGTTTAGGGGGTCTCCAAGCGGACTCCCCAAAAGGAAAACCATGCACAGATGTGAATCGGGCCTAACAGGTATCAGTAAACTGGACTACCACACCCAGCGCCGCACCTCTCATGAGGCGACCTGAAGCGACCGGGGCTCCGGGCGGGGGGGGCATTTTTGCTGTCCTAAGCCAGTCCAGGACAAGCTGTCCTGGACTGGCTTAGTGTCACCGTCACTGAGCAGTGGATTGGGGCGGCCGCCCCTCACACTTAGCAGAGAGCAGGTCCTCTCCCTGCCTGCTAACGCCGCCCGCTCCGCCATCTCAGCTCGGCTCTGCCCCTCCTCCCGGTTCACCCCTGACTACACCCCATCATGCACTTAGGGTAAGTTCACACAAAGATTTTTTGATCAGGATTTTGAGGCCGTATCCACCTCAAAATCCTGACCAAAAAGACAGCTCCCATTGAAATCAATGGGAGACACTCAGATCTTTTTTCCGGGAGCCATTTCTTCTGGCTCCCGGAAAAAAGAAGCGAGATGCTCACTCTTCAGGCCGTTTGCCTCGCGATTCAGCCTGCAGACACTCCCTCCTCCTCCGGGCTAGGCCCATTCATTGGGCCTAATCTGGAGCGGAGTACATGACTGGATGCCAGTGCAGTACACCAGCTTTCAGTCATGGCTACCCGGCTTTTGGTCCGGAACCCAAGACAGCCTCCGCCTCAGGTTCTGGACCAAAATACTCCATGTGAACTTACCCTTAGGGGTAAACGGTAGTCCTAAATTCACCCCTGGATTAAAGGGCGTTTTACACGATTCAGTGGCAGACTAAATTTTACTAGGGATATCTGTTCCCAATAACTGCAAGTCCCTACAATCCGCAGACAACCGAGCATGCACAACTTTTCTGCCACCTCCACCAACTCCAGTTTTTTGCATTCTCTAGTAGGCATCACGCCAATGATTCTGGCACTGTTAAAGTTTTTGTCTAGTCCCCCTTTCCTGAGCTGGAGAGTATAGATATCTATAGATCTAACTTTTGAATGTGCAATACAACCTATTAATATGCTTGTATATCCCTAAGACTGCAGAAAAGCAGGTAGGCAGATTTATGCAACATCAGTCACAGAAATCTTCCCATCTGCAAAAAGAGCATAGGAAAAGGTGAAGGCAACAAGGTTTAAGTACTATTTTTTTTTCTCTTTTTTTTCTGCAGCATCATATGTTGTATTATCAATGCAGAGCAGAGCACATCCCCAGTGCAGGCGACAAGAGGGCCGCTGTAAATCAGCTTTATGTATTACATTTTGCTTCTGCTAGGCACATAATACAAAGCATCACACACCATATGTATAGCAGGAAAAAAACACCAAACTGCAATGATGTCACTGTCTCTTTTAAAGTAAAAGTATCCTATATATTGACTGTTAAAGGAATGACACAGACAGAACAGAAGGAAAGATGAACCAGTTATGTCTGGAAGTATTTCAATGTGTGGGGAGTGAGTGTCAATTGCCTGGGAATGTAGCCATGTGCCTATTCTTACAGTGTGCAATGCACAGATGCAGCAGAGCTGAGTTTGTTAATACTCAATAACTCATAAATCAGTCCCCATAGAGTTAAACAGGAGTCTCAGCTCTTCTGTATCTATTGCTTTATAGAAGAGTTATAATAAGAGGCGTGCAATGGATACATCAATTGATCCAAGGCAGGAAATGAAGCTGATGGATGACACATTGATCCCCTTCCCCCTCAAATGTACACTATGCAATCTGGAAAGTGCTGCATGCAATGTGAGATGAGGGGATTCCTGCAGGACCCTCACATTTATCATGCATGATAGTCTGGAAAGTGCTCCATGCTGCAGGAGATCAGGAGATTCCTACAGGACCCTCACATCCACCAGTCAGGAAAGTGCAGTAGGAGGAGAAGGGATTTTGGACAAGACCCCACATCCTCTCAGTAGTCGGAGGTGAAGGGATTCCCTACAGGACTCTCTACAAGACTCCCAGATCCACCAGGCATTACAATCTGGAAAGGGCTTCATGCAGAGGGGGTGAGAGTATTCTGTACAGGAGCCTCATATCAATCCAACAGTGGAAGGTGAGGTGGTTCTGAACAGGACCCCACATTTAAAATGCAGTGGGGGCTGAGGGGATTCTGTCCAGACCCTCATATTTCCAGGCATTATAGTATGGAAAGTGCTGCATGTAGTCACATCCACCACTGAGTGTAAGGTGAGGGTATTCTCCTCAGGACCCCCACATCTACCATGCAATGTGAGGTGAAGGAATTCTCTACAAGACTCTCATATCTACCATGCAGTATGAGGTGATTCTGTGCAGGACCCGCACATCCTCCATGCCATGTCAGGTGAGGCTATTCTATACAGGACCCTCATATCCTCCATGCCATGTCAGGTGAGGATATTCTCTACAAGACCCTCATATCCTCCATGCCATGTCAGGTGAGGATACAGGACCCTCATATCCTCCATGCCATGTCAGGTGAGGATATTCTCCACAGGACCCTCACATCCTCCATACCATGTCAGCTGAGGACCCTCACATCCTCCATGCCATGTCATGTGAGGATACAGGACCCTCACATCCTCCATGCCATGTCAGGTGAGGACCCTCATATCCTCCTTGCCATGTCAGGTGAGGATATTCTCCACAGGACCCTCACATCCTGAGTAGGTGTACATAAAACAACACACGCAGGCAGGGGAGGGGGCACACTTTAGCAGCACATGGAGCCTGCACTGCAGGGTAAGAAGCAGCAGCTCATCTCCAGCTCCTCCTAAGACTCGTCCACTGCATGGGACACAGAAATAAAAAGCATTTTGATCAGTTCAAGTCGCTGGAAAAATATAATGGAGGTTTTGTATTAATCCCACTTAACCCGCCGTAAAAGTGGCGACCCCCCTCCCTCCGCCTCCTCCTCTGCTCTGTACTGCGGCGGTAGTCATCGCGCAGGCGCGGGGAGCGGGGAGCTGATGCTGCAGATATAGAGAGCGGGGAGGGAGGGCTGGAGAGTAATCACTCAGTCAGCATGCAGCTACTCAGGGAGCAGGGACTCAATTGGTGTTCTCACATCATGATTTCTTATGTGCGGATCAATATATGAAAGGACTGGATAAATGTGCTGTGTGGAGGTGAAGCTGAGCTCACCTCAGGGCTTTGTGGAGCACTTCTATTTCCCATCATAGCCATTAATGGCACAGGCATCTATCTCCCCTGCCCGTGGCTTGTGGAGGGGGCAGTGACATTATAACTGCTACATTGTAATGATGAGGGGAGGGTGCAATGTGGGGAGGTGGGCACAAAGTGCTGTGTATGGAGATGAGGCAGACAGGTGGGCACAGGGCACACTCCAGGCAGGCAGGCGACTATGTAACTTTCTGCTTTCCAGGAGACGAGGCACATGTCAGGCATGAAGTCATTGTCATGTTCTCAGACTGATACATTGTAGCAGAACATGTGTCATCATGGAGACGTACAAGACATCTGCTGACAGATGACACCTTTATTATGGGGAAGCAGGATCGTCTGCTGGGGGTGGATAGTCCTGTATAAGGGATATGAGCTAGGGAAGCATATACTATGTATCGATCTATCTCTAGCCATTCATACATATACTGTATCTAGCCATTCATTAAGGGTTCCCTCTATCATCTATGTATCTGTCTATCAGCCATTCACATAGATCTCACATCCACCTATCCCTCTATCTATCCATTCATGTTTCTGTCCTTCATCTAGTTTTATCTGCCTATAATCCATCCATTTATATTGTTCTTACTTTATTTTATCTGTATATGATCTATCTATCTCTATGTCACATCTATCTATCTATCTATCTATCTATCTATCTATCTATCTATCTATCTATCTATCTATCCATTTACCTATCTAGTATCTATCTATCTATCTATCTATCTAATCATCTATCTCTACGTTACACACATCTATCTATCTATCTATCTATCTATCTATCTATCTATCTATCTATCTATCTATCTATCTATCTACCTATCTAGTACACATCTATATACAGTACCTAGCTTTCTCTGTATCCTGTGCAGTATATCAGGTTTCCCTCCCCATACACATGCATAGCCTGGTGCACTGTTCTGACTCTGCTATACCAGCAGTGCAGCACTGAGTGTGTCTAGTGCCTGCTCTGCTCCCTCCTTCCCCCCATGTATGAGTAGGATGTGAGTGGTCTGTGCTATGACTAGTATCAGTGCTGCGTCAGGAGAGACTCCCAGCTCGCAGGCACTTTGGCCAAACTTGGTGCTCTCCCTCCCTCCCCTCCTCCCCGGCTTATATGCCGGTGCAGCCGCCGCCGGTCTCCTCCATCCTCAGCCCTGACTCCAAGCAGCGCTCCCCCGGCCTCAGCTCTCCGGATGTGGCTCCATCCACCTGGGATTGCCTTGCATCCGATTCCCTTTAATGAAAGCCATCATCGCCCTGCAGACAGGCTCGTTCCTCACCTCTGAACTGCAGGATCAAGTTCAGCTCTGGTTACCTGCATTGGGACAAGAAGGAGAAGAGGAGGAAGAAGAAGGGGGTGGAGAGTAAGGGGAGGGGAGAGACTCTGCAATATCATTTGTGAATCGTTCACAGGGCTGCAGATACATATTGCTAACACATGCAGAGCAAATGCAGGTAGCCCAGCACCAACTGCGGCTCTAGCACTAACTCCGGAGCCTCCATCTGCAGCAGCTCCAAGCTTTACAACCAAGAACTTTACTGGATCACACCGGGGATATACTGAGAGGATATCTGCTGGGGGCTTGGAGGAGATCAGCTCTTCATCCAAGCATCCTGCCTATGGTGGAATAATACAAAACTGCGCTGGGATCTGAGATCGTGCAGGTGCCCATCAGTGTGTGTGTGCCCATCGTGTCCCAGGACTGAGCGGGGCAGCCGAGCACTATGAGAAGGTAACTTTGTGCCGGGATCATACAAGTCAGCAGCAGGCTAGTGATATCTCAGGAGCTCTGGAGACATGAGGAGTGTCTGGGGCTGGTGCCTGTTCTTGCTCAGGGTCTCTCTTACCCTGGCAGCCTCCAAGCAGCTCTTAAAGTACCGGCTGGCAGAGGAAGGGCAGCCGGATATCAGGATCGGGAATGTGGCTTCAGATATCGGGATTGTCACCGGCTCTGGGGAGGTGACCTTCAGCCTGGAATCCGGTTCTGATTATTTCAAGATCGACAACATGACCGGGGAGCTGAGCACCACCGAGCGCCGGATAGACCGGGAGAAGCTGCCGCAGTGCCAGATGATCTTCGACGAGAACGAGTGCTTCATAGACTTCGAGGTGTCGGTCATCGGACCTTCTCAGAGCTGGGTCGAGTTGTTTGAGGGTCGGGTGGTCATCCTGGACATTAACGATAACACACCGACCTTCCCTTCCCCGGTGCTGACTCTTACCGTGGAGGAGAACCGGCCCGTGGGGACCCTCTACCTGCTCCCCACCGCCACCGACAGGGACTTTGGCCGGAATGGGATCGAGCGCTACGAGTTGATTCAGGACGCCGGGGAGAGTTTGTTCATGTCGGGCCGACGGTCTGGTGGTCGGCTGGAGACTGGAGATAGCGCCCTCTACCCGGGCAAGAGACGGATGGAGACGGATAGCAGGAGCAGCGTGTTTGAACTGCAGGTAGCCGACACCTCTGACGGAGAGAAGCAGCCTCAGCTCATAGTCAAGGGAGCCCTGGATCGGGAACAGAGGGACTCGTACGAGCTGACTCTGCGGGTGAGGGACGGAGGAGAGCAGCCCCGGTCCTCGCAGTCCATCCTCAGGGTCCTCATCACCGACGTCAACGACAACAGCCCCCGTTTTGAGAAAAGCGTGTACGAAGCCGACCTGGCCGAGAACAGCGCCCCCGGCACCCCCATCCTGCAGCTCAAAGCCACCGACTACGACGTGGGAGTGAACGGACAGATCGAGTACGTGTTCGGTGCAGCGACAGAGTCGGTAAGGAGGTTGCTCAGGCTGGATGAGAACTCGGGGTGGCTGAGCGTCCTGCATAGGATAGACCGGGAGGAGGTGAACCAGCTGAGGTTCACTGTCATGGCCAGGGACAGGGGACAACCCCCCAAAAGTGACAAGGCCACTGTAATCCTCAACATCAAGGATGAGAATGACAATGTGCCCCTGATAGACATCAGGAAGATCGGGAGGATCCCAGTAAAGGATGGCATGGCTAGTGTGGCAGAAGATGTCCTGGTGGACACCCCCATAGCTCTAGTCCAGGTATCTGATAGGGACCAGGGGGAGAATGGAGTAGTGACCTGCACAGTGGTGGGAGATGTCCCCTTCCAGCTCAAGCCAGCCAGTGATAGTGAGGGGGACCAGAACAAGAAGAAGTATTTCTTGCACACTTCAGCCCCCTTGGACTATGAGAACATCAAGGAATACAATGTCATCATAGTGGCTGTGGACTCTGGTAGCCCCAGTCTGTCCAGTAATAACTCCCTGTTGGTTAAAGTGGTGGACACTAATGACAACCCCCCAGTGTTCAGCCAACCTGTGGTGGAGGTAGCCTTCCCAGAGAACAATGTGCCCGGGGAGAGGGTGGCCACAGTGATCGCCACCGATGCAGACAGTGGTAAGAATGCAGAGATTGCTTATTCCTTGGAGCAGTCTGTCGCTGGGGTTTTCTCAATTCACCCAGACACAGGAGATATAACAGCTAATATAGTCCTAGACAGGGAGCAGACAGACAGGTATGAGTTTAAAGTTGTTGCCAAAGACAAGGGTCTACCCACTACTATGCAGGGCACTGCCACCGTTGTAGTGCAGGTAGCTGATAGGAACGACAATGACCCCAAATTTATGCAGGATGTCTTCAATTTCTACGTCAAGGAAAACTTACAACCCAACAGCCCCGTTGGGATGGTGACAGTGATGGATTCTGACAAAGGTCGCAATGCAGAGATGAGTTTGTTCATAGAGGAAGATAATGGCATCTTTTCTATTGAAAACAATACTGGCACCATATGTTCCACGGTGTCTTTTGATATGGAGCAACAAACCTCATACACCTTCAAAGTAAAAGCAGTGGATGGTGGGGACCCTCCTAGGTCTGCTACTGCGACAGTGTCACTTTTTGTTATGGATGAGAATGACAATGCCCCTATCATCACCAGTCCCATCAATAGTTCATACGCAGTTGTCTCCCCATCCAGCAGTGCCAGGACAGTGGTGGCTACCGTGATGGCCACTGACACAGACTCAGGAGTCAATGCAGATCTGAACTACAGCATTGTCGGAGGAAACCCCTTTAAACTCTTTGAAATCAACCCAGCCAGTGGAGTGGTGTCACTGGTTGGCAAGCTGGCCTCCAAACACTATGGTCTGCACAGGTTAGTGGTCCAGGTGAATGACAGCGGTCAACCATCCCAGTCCACCACTGCTCTAGTCCATGTCTTTATCAACGAGACTGTTTCCAACGCCTCAGTAGTTGACTCCCAAATTGCCCGAAGTTTGCACATCCCATTAAGCCAGGATATCGCTGGGGATCCCAGCTATGAAATGAGCAAGCAGAGACTTAGCATAGTGATCGGTGTTGTGGCTGGGATCATGACTGTCATCCTGATCATTCTAGTGGTGGTCATGGCCCGTTACTGTAGGGCCAAAAGTAAAAATGGATACGAAGCTGGCAAAAAAGACCACGAGGACTTCTTCACGCCTCAGCAGCACGACAAGTCTAAGAAACCCAAAAAAGATAAGAAAAATAAAAAATCTAAACAGCCATTATATAGCAGCATAGTGACAGTGGAAGCATCAAAGCCAAACGGGCAGAGATATGACAGTGTCAATGAAAAGCTGTCAGACAGCCCCAGCATGGGAAGATACAGAACTGTAAATGGAGGTCCTGGTAGTCCTGACCTAGCACGGCATTACAAATCTAGTTCTCCACTTCCTACTGTGCAGCTTCATCCTCAGTCACCTACTGCTGGGAAAAAACACCAGGCTGTGCAAGATTTACCACCAGCCAACACTTTTGTGGGAGCTGGAGACAACATCTCAATTGGATCAGACCATTGTTCTGAGTACAGTTGTCAGACCAATAACAAGTACAGCAAACAGGTAAGCTATGTCCATGTGTAATGACCCGCACCTCAGTGGCATGTGAAGTGTTAACTTGGCAGTAGAGTAACCCAAACACAACACTCTTATTATTTCTATAGATCTAGAGTCTTATTTCTAAGCACACATGTCTTAGTATTATATCATTATGTTTTCTATAGTATGTCTCCTATGGTTTGGCGCTCCGACACTGCAAAGTGATTAAATTTCCGCCGGTGTGCACTGCCTGATTTTGCATTTTACAGTAGCATGTAAAGGTGAAACTAATTTATCTAATGTTAATGCAGCATTTGGTTAGCTTGCTACTCTCCATCTGAACTCTGTCATTTCACTAGTACTGAAACAGCACAGCAGCCAATAGAATGTAACACAGTGGTGACTTGCAAAGACTGGCAATAGCTCTGCAGGCTGATGCCACTAATGGAAAGGTTTGTGCTCAGCTATCTCATGGTGACATCATATCAACTACAGTTTTCATTAGATCTACCGTCTCAGGATGCTTATGAAAAGTACTTGCATCACAAATGGAGGATCTGCTTTCACGAGACTGGCGAGGAATCAGTTAACCCTTTGTTGCGACCAACAGCAATTCCTTAGTATACTAAGCCAAGGACCTTTTTATCTCGTTGGTTGGAACGATTCCCAAAAGAGTAGCCATTACTCATGCTGTCATTGAGGCCTTAGTGTTAAAACACTATTTTAACCCCTTGTTGTAGTATGGGCCTAGGTAACATCTCTTAGTACTACCATTGCTGTCATAGGGGTGTATATGCAGTATTGGGATATGGTGTCCCAAAATTAAATTATTCAGCAGTTTACAAAGACCTTTGTTGGGTTATGCAGTAAACTTGTTACAGGAGGTTGCCTTGGCATTGACATTGGTGGTATATGCCAGGAAAGCATCATGCCATCACATGTCAGAACGGTTCTGCTTGGTTTTCTTCAGTGGCCACATGCTTAGTCGATGGTCAGCCATGCGGCCAGCCATAAAGAGGCAAGCAGAGAAGACAAAGTGACATCATGCTTTTCTACCACCAGTACATTCTTGCAACTTTCAGGGGTCACACGGCTGGACCCCCAGTGATCAAACATTGGTGGCCTATCTATCTCCTATCTATCTATCTATCTATCTATCTATCTATCTATCTATCTATCTATCTATCTATTATAATCT